>NC_048233.1:61125740-61179351 GCF_002007445.2 Ailuropoda melanoleuca | reverse complement strand
AAGAACACTTATTCAGCATGAAATGGGAATAAATATTCCCTCACAAGTCAATAAGATTGGCACAAGCTATGTGTGCTCCTTAAGAGGTTGTTCAGGCCCAAGACCCCTTGGGTGGCTGAGCAGTTGGAAGACTGTATATGAAACTTTCTCAACAAATGAAATGAAGTTCTGATCCAGGCACCAACCTGGATATATATCAGAAGCTCAGTGAAATAAGCCAAGACACAAAAGACTATACTATGCATTATTTCATTTGTAGGAAATTATAGAAAAGGCAAAATTATAGTGACAGAAATCAGATTGGTAGTTGTCAAGGACCAGGCATCCAGGAAGAAGATTGACTATAAAAAAGCATGAAGAAGCATTTTAACAAAAAACTATATATGTGATGGGTTTACAAGACTATATATTTTTCAAAACCTATCAAGGTTTTGACTACTAGGAATATAGTAGTCAGGAAGATAGATAAGGGTCTTCTCTCCTGAAGCTTACATTCTCTCTACACTTAACTATGCATGGCCTCAAACTAATACAGAACTTTAATAATTTGTGCTGATTATTGGCCAAAACTACTTGTTAAGAGGCATCTTCTAGGCTGTAAGACCCATGTCCATAGTGGCTGCTCCAAATTCCATGAAAATGCCTGTGTTTGTTGTCATAGTGTATTAGTTTGCTAGGGCTGCTATAACAAAATACCATAGACTAAGCCACTGAAACAGCAGAAATTTATTATCTCACAGTTCTGGAGGCTAAAAGTCCAAGATAAGGTGTTGTAGGTTTGGTTTCTTCTGTGGATTTTTTCCTGTGGTTTGCAGATGGCCACTGTCTGTATTCTCACATAGCCTTTCCTTTGTGTTCATATACCTGCAGTGCCTCTTTCTGTGTCTAAATTTCTTTTGCTTATTAAGGATGCCAGTTAGAGTGAATAAATCCCGTCCATATGATTTCCATTTAATCTAATTACATCTTTAAAGGTCTTGTCTCCAAATACAGTTACATTCTTGGGGGTTAGGGCTTTGACACATAAATTTTGGAGGGACACAACTTAGCCCCATAATACAGTTTCATGCTTTTCTGGGCTTCTTTGCCATGCATCTGCTGAGCATCCAAAACACTGCATCTTAACTTCCTGAGAAATGAATCACAAAAATGATTTTGGGAAAAATCTGATATACTTTAAGCTACTTAGAACATTGCAAGAACCATAAACAGGGATTGCAAAGAAGCGCCAGTCTTGTTCTCAAAACCCAGCTTGAAGAGTTTCCTTGTGTAGGTCTCATGGGCTCACTAGAGGGATTCCACATGATATTTCCTTTGTGCTTTCTTCAAGCAAGAGACACACACCGCAGGGAATCTCTGAGGGCTTACCTGATTTTCACATGTTATTCTCTTACTGTAAGTAACATTTAGTATCTTAAAAACATGGGTTTGGTGTAGCACTGAAAGGATTGTGTGGCCCCTACATCTTGTGTGTCTAGCCCAATATCCAACCAATTATAGTTCCTGGAGGTATCCTGTCTCTAAATTGGCTGTAAGCTTCCTGATGTCAGTGGTTACTCCTCTTGTTTCTTGGTACCTTTTATAGCACCAAGCTTAGTATTGTGACTATGGTAGAGACTAAATAACTGTTGAATAAATATTTTACAGACAAAGTTAAGAGACTCTCAAAAACATGAACATCCCCCATAATCCTTCTTATTACATAGTCATCAGTGAGAGTCTATAGAGGTAGAAGAGAAGGAGAAGCTCCAGAGGTCATTGAAAACAGATATGTGAGGACCTGAAGTTCAGACTGCTTCTAGGCTTGGTGTTATCACATTGGTTCAGTAGACTGAGCTGGTCAGTGGAAGATTACCTGAGGTTTTTGAGATTCACAGTCGCTTCGATGGAACCCATTAGGTATACCCTTTGGCTGGAAGCAGATTGGATGAGTTTGTGTGAGGAGCTTCCCAGAGGTTCATCAGATTGGTAGCAGATTTTGGTTCATCTTTTGAAAACTACCCATATTAGTACATCAGGCTGAGATAGTTGGTGGCAAATTTTCTGATTTTTGCACCCAACTTTTCCTACTTTGCTAAAGGTCTAATTCCCATACAAAGACCTGTTATATCTGAAATACAAGGAGAGGCTTCAGCTTTCCCCTCTGAAGTCTGGTTGGTACATGAGGTTACACAACTGAGCAGAATTAGAAAATGCTCCAGTCAGAGAATGAGAGAATAAGAAGAAAACTCAGAGTTCTACAAAATTTCTTATTTTGCAAATGAGGAAATAAGGCTTAAGTAATTTAGGGATTTATATGAGAGAAGTAGAATTGCGTTAAGAATCTTACTTCATCCTAGCCATAGCAATTAGATAAGAAAAAAGCAATAAAAGGCATTCAAATTAGTAAGGAAGGAGTTAAACTGTCACTATTTGCAGATGACATGATACTATATATCGAAAGCCCCTAAAGACTCTACTAAATACTGTTAGAAGTAATAGATGAATTCAGTAAAGTTGCAGGATACAAAATTACTCTACAGAATTAGTAATGTTTGTATATACTAATAACAAAGTAGCAGAATGAGAAATTAAGAAAACAATTCTATTTACAATTATGCCCAAAAGAATAAATAGGAGTAAACTTAACGAAAGAGGTGAAAGACCTGTACTCTGAAAACTATGAAGCATTAATGAAAGAAGTTGGAGATGACATAAACAAATGGAAGGATATTCCATGCTCATGGGTTAGAAGAATTAATATTGTTAGAATGTACTGTATAGTACCCAACTGATCTACAGATTCAGTGCAAACCCTATCAAAATACCAACAGCATTTTTCACAGAACTAGAACAAATAATCCTAAAATTTGTATGGAACCACAAGAGACCCTGAATAGCCAAAGCAATCTTGAGAAAGAATAACAAAGTTGGAGGTATCACAATCCTAGATTTCAAGATATACTACAAAGCTATGGTAGTCAAAACAGTATGGTACTGGCACAAAAATAGACATAGATCAATAGCACAGAATAGAAAGCCCGGAAATAAACCCACAATTATGTGGTCAGTCTATGACAAAGGAGGCAAGAATACACAATGGGAAAAGGTCTCTTAAATGGTGCTGGGAAAACTGGATAGCTATATGCAAAAGAATAAAACTGGACAACTTTATTACACCATATACAAAAATAAACTCAAAATGGATTAAAGACCTAAACGTGAGACCTAAAATCATAAAACTACTAGAAGAAAATGGAGTCGGTAATTTCTTTGATTTTGACCATAGCAAATTTTTCTGGATATGTCTCCTAAGTCAAGAGAAACAAAAGCAGAAATAAACTATTGGGACTACATCAAAATGAAAAGCTTTTGCACAGTGAAGGAAATCATCAACAAAATGAAAATGCAGCTTACTCAATGGGAGAAGATATTTGAAAATGATGTATCCAATAAGGGGCTATTATCTAAAATATCTAAAGAATTTATACAACTCTGCATATAAAAAGACAAAAATGCAATTAAAAAATGGGAGGACCTACATTTTTCCAAATAGATGGCCAACAGACATGTAAAAAGATGCTCAAAACCACTAATCATAAGGAAAATGCAAATAAAAACCACTTTACACCTGTCAGAATAGCTCTAATAAAAACAGACAAGAAATAACAAGTATTGATGAGGATGTGGAGGAAAAGGAACTCTTTTACACTCTTGGTGGGAATGTAAATTGATGCAGCTGCTGTGGAAAACAGTATGGTGGTTCCTCAAAAAATTAAAAATAGAAACACAATATGATTCAGTAATTCCACTACTGGGCACTTAACCCAAAGAAGATGAAAACATGAATTTGAAAAGATATATGCACCCCTATGTATATTACAGCATTATTTACAATAGCCAAGATATGGAAACAACGTAAGTGTCCATCAGTAAACAAATGGAAGTAACAGTAAACAAAAGTAACAGTAAACAAAAGAAATATGTGGCATATACATACAATAGGGTATTATGCAGCCATAAGAAGGATGAGATCTTGTCATTTGAAGTAATATGGATGGACTTAGAGGGTATTATGCTAGTGAAGTAAGTTAGACTGAGAAAGACAAATACCATGTGATTTCACTCATATGGAGTCTAAGAATCAAAACAAATGAGTAAACAAAAAGCAGAAACAGACCCATAATACAAAGAACCGTTTGTATGGCAACGGATGGTTGCCAGAGGGGAGGGGGGGTGTCAGAATGAGCAAAAAGAGTGAAGGAGAGTGAGAGATACAGGCCTCCAGTTATGGAATGAATAAATCACAAGGATAAAAGGTAACAGCCTATGGAGTATGGTCAGTAGTATTGTACTAGCTTTGTATGGTGACTGACAGATGGTAGTTATGCTTGTGGTGGGCATAGCATGGAGTATGGACTTGTGGAATCAATATGCTGTACACTTGAAACTAATGTAACATTGTATATGAACTATACTTCAATTAAAAAAAAGAATCTGACTTTAATCGGATGCTTTTCTATTTTCATCACACTACATTAACCTTTAAAAATGCAGAGACATAAAGGATTATTTTATTTAGGCAATTACTGATGGATTTATTTATTTTGTGAATGTGGAGATATTCTCCTTCTCCCTCTATTTCTGAATACTAGTGAGAACACCGAAAGCATTTGCTGCAATGCAAGATTAAACTGTGCAGAGAAGATTGTTCAAGATGCTTTTTTTTTAATACTATTTTTTTATTATGTTAGACACCATACAGTACACCCCTAGTTTTTGATGTAATGTTTCATGATTCATTACTTGTGTATAACACCCAGTGCACCATGCAATACATGCCCTCCTTAATACCCATCACCAGCCTATCCTATTCCCCTACCCCCCTCCCCTCTGAAGCCCTCAGTTTGTTTCTCAGAGTCCATAGTCTCTCATGGTTCATTCTCCCTTCTGTTTACCCCCCCTTCTTCTTCCCTCTCTTCTCCTACCGATCTTCCTACTTCTTATGTTCCATAAATGAGTGAAACCATATGATAATTGTCTTTCTCTGCTTGACTTATTTTGCTTAGCATTATCTCCTCCAATCCCGTCCATGTGGCAACAAATGTTGAGAAATCGTTCTTTTTGATGGCTGAGTAATATTCCATTGTATATATGGACCACAGCTTCTTAATCCAGTCATCTGTTGAAGGGCATCTTGGCTCCTTCCATGATTTAGCTATTGTGGACAATGCTGCTATGAACATTGGGGTGCATATGGCCCTTCTCTTCATTACGTCTGTATCATTGGGGTAAACACCCAGTAGTGCAATTGCTGGATCGTAGGGTAGCTCAATTTTTAACTTTTTAAGGGACCTCCACACTGTTTTCCAAAGTGGCTGTTCAAGATTCTTAAGAGAAGCTGTGGCTTAAGAGGGAAGGAGGGCAGGATGGAAATGAAAAGTCCATATTATTTAATTTTTTAAAACTCAGGATAAATAAAAACAATGAAAAAATATGAAATAAATTTGAATGAACTCAGATACTTTAGGGTGATGAAAGAGAAGAAATTATCAAGATGTCCTGTGTTGCAGGACTGAATAAATAAGTAACAGTATATCATGACAATCGAATTTTGTATGTCTATGAAATGAGCTTAATAATGAATTTTTAGTGTGAGAATATTTTTGACGTAGCAATGACTGGAACACAAGAACTATTCAGAATTATAAACTATCACCTCAACTGTATTTGAAAGGTCAGAAAAAATCTGCTAAAATTATGCTAGTATTTGCTTGAGGTGGTAGGATCGTAGGTAAACATTTTTTTTTGCATTTTCTCTTGTTTCAACTTCCCAAATTTTCTATAGTTATCATATTACATTTATCATCAGGATTAAAGAAGATAAACTCATGATTTTAAGAAGTGATTCGTAAGTAGAATAGTTAATTAAANATAGTTATCATATTACATTTATCATCAGGATTAAAGAAGAAAAACTCATGATTTTAAGAAGTGATTTGTAAGTAGAATAGTTAATTAAGGACAAGGTGAAGGGTTTTTCTTTTTTCCTAAAGAAAATTTCATCTACATCTTTTTCTCTTTATGAACTGCTTGCTGTTTTATAGTAGAATATTTGCGATAAAACCTTAATGCCTGATTCCCTTGGTGACGGGGAGTTTTTAGGAGGTTCTTTAGTACAGTCTGGGAAGTGCATACATTCTTTTTTCCTGTGTGATATGTAGCTAATGAGGATGGAAGACTGTTTTCTTAAATGATTCTGGAAATAGGTTTAGCTTTTAAGTTCTTTTTCTTTCTTAAATCAGATTTCCAAATTTTAAACACATACTACAGGAAATCTCTTGGGTCATAAGCAGGTTCACAAAAAACTGTGCTGAGTAAACTGTCCCTTCCCTAGAAGAAAACATTCTCCTAACTTTCACAAATTCTCTTTTAATTTTACAAATGGTCATGACCACCATGGAAACATCTCTTTACAGAATTACCCAGACATCTTATTGTAGGTTAATAAACCTCTAGGGTTGATACTTGATTTCGATTCATTTTGTAGACATTGTTCAAAAAGATGGAACCAATGCCTCCTATTTTTCATATTATGTGGCTTGTTGACATTTGAATTTTCAAAATATCAAGGATTTCTTTAACATGACTCATTTGAGTCAAGTGCTTTTCTTCCCCCTCTGAATGATGGGTTGCTGATTCAGAAATACATGATAAAATTAGAAATGCCAATATTTCATTCAGCCTACTTAAAAAAATCTGTCCTTTCACTTTTGGCTTATCAATCTGGAAACTAATTTGATTAGTCAATTTAGTACAGAGCTTTTATCTAGATTTTCATTTTATTTTCATGAACAAAATAGCCTGAGGCATGCTGATAACATTTGTATTGAAAATGGCACCATTTATTGGTAAAACTGAGCACGACTTATAATCTAAAAAAAGCCCTTTAATTTCTGAGAGTTTGTGTTTCTAAAGTGTATTGAGAGTGGTTATGACAAACACTTACCTTGAGAACAAACATATGCTTTGCAGCAAATGTTGATGGTATGTTTGGGGAATTTTTATAGTAGATTCACATGTAGGTATGAGAAATAATATAGAGGGCTCTCGTGTGCACTCTGCCCAGTTTCCTTAAATGGTAACATTTTGCAAAACCATAGTATGATATCACAACCAGGAAACTGACATTGATGCAATCCACCTATTTTATTAAGATTCCCCAATTTCATTTGCACTCATGCATTTGTTAACGTGTATTTAGTTCTCTGAAGTTTTATCAAATGCATAGGTTCAGGTATCCTCCACCACAGTCAGGGTACTGGTATGTTTCAATGCAAGAATCCTTCCTGTTGACTTTTTTAACTACACTTACTTCCTCCTCGTGCCATTACTCTCACAACTAATGTGTTCTCCATTTCAAAAATGCTGTATGTATAAATGGAATCATTACAATGTGTAACCTTTGGAGATTGGTTTTTTTTATTCAACCTAATTTTCTGGATTCACCCAAATCGTATATAAAAATAGGTTGTTCCTTTTTGTGGCTGTGTAGTACTCATGGCATGTCTGCACTTCAGTTTGTTTTACAATTGCCTATTGAAGGACATCTGGGCTGTTTCTAGTTTTTGCTAATATGAATAAAGATGCTGTGCGCATTTGTATATAGGTTTTGTGTGAAAATAAGTTTTCATTTCTCTGGGAAAAATGCCCAAAAGTGAAATAGCTGTGTAAAATGGCAATTGCTTGTTTAGTTTTATAACAAGCTACCAAACTGTTTTCTAGAGTGGCTGTACCATTTTACATTTCTATCAGCAATATATGAAAGACCCCACCAAATGCTCCCCAGCATTTCGTATGTCATTACCTATTTTATGATAGGCATGTAACAATATCTCATTGTGGTTTTTAATTTGCATTTCCTTGATAGCTAATGATATTAAAAGTCTTTCCAAGTGCTTATTTGCCATCCTTGTACCTACATTTGTGAAGTCTTTTGCTCATTCTTTATCGTCTTTTTCTCTTACTGTTGAGTTTTGAGAGTTCTTTTNGTGGCTGTTCAAGATTCTTAAGAGAAGCTGTGGCTTAAGAGGGAAGGAGGGCAGGATGGAAATGAAAAGTCCATATTATTTAATTTTTTAAAACTCAGGATAAATAAAAACAATGAAAAAATATGAAATAAATTTGAATGAACTCAGATACTTTAGGGTGATGAAAGAGAAGAAATTATCAAGATGTCCTGTGTTGCAGGACTGAATAAATAAGTAACAGTATATCATGACAATCGAATTTTGTATGTCTATGAAATGAGCTTAATAATGAATTTTTAGTGTGAGAATATTTTTGACATAGCAATGACTGGAACACAAGAACTATTCAGAATTATAAACTATCACCTCAACTGTATTTGAAAGGTCAGAAAAAATCTGCTAAAATTATGCTAGTATTTGCTTGAGGTGGTAGGATCGTAGGTAAACATTTTTTTTTGCATTTTCTCTTGTTTCAACTTCCCAAATTTTCTATAGTTATCATATTACATTTATCATCAGGATTAAAGAAGATAAACTCATGATTTTAAGAAGTGATTCGTAAGTAGAATAGTTAATTAAAGACAAGGTGAAGGGTTTTTCTTTTTTCCTAAAGAAAATTTCATCTACATCTTTTTCTCTTTATGAACTGCTTGCTGTTTTATAGTAGAATATTTGCGATAAAACCTTAATGCCTGATTCCCTTGGTGACGGGGAGTTTTTAGGAGGTTTTTTAGTACAGTCTGGGAAGTGCATACATTCTTTTTTCCTGTGTGATATGTAGCTAATGAGGATGGAAGACTGTTTTCTTAAATGATTCTGGAAATAGGTTTAGCTTTTAAGTTCTTTTTCTTTCTTAAATCAGATTTCCAAATTTTAAACACATACTACAGGAAATCTCTTGGGTCATAAGCAGGTTCACAAAAAACTGTGCTGAGTAAACTGTCCCTTCCCTAGAAGAAAACATTCTCCTAACTTTCACAAATTCTCTTTTAATTTTACAAATGGTCATGACCACCATGGAAACATCTCTTTACAGAATTACCCAGACATCTTATTGTAGGTTAATAAACCTCTAGGGTTGATACTTGATTTCGATTCATTTTGTAGACATTGTTCAAAAAGATGGAACCAATGCCTCCTATTTTTCATATTATGTGGCTTGTTGACATTTGAATTTTCAAAATATCAAGGATTTCTTTAACATGACTCATTTGAGTCAAGTGCTTTTCTTCCCCCTCTGAATGATGGGTTGCTGATTCAGAAATACATGATAAAATTAGAAATGCCAATATTTCATTCAGCCTACTTAAAAAAATCTGTCCTTTCACTTTTGGCTTATCAATCTGGAAACTAATTTGATTAGTCAATTTAGTACAGAGCTTTTATCTAGATTTTCATTTTATTTTCATGAACAAAATAGCCTGAGGCATGCTGATAACATTTGTATTGAAAATGGCACCATTTATTGGTAAAACTGAGCACGACTTATAATCTAAAAAAAGCCCTTTAATTTCTGAGAGTTTGTGTTTCTAAAGTGTATTGAGAGTGGTTATGACAAACACTTACCTTGAGAACAAACATATGCTTTGCAGCAAATGTTGATGGTATGTTTGGGGAATTTTTATAGTAGATTCACATGTAGGTATGAGAAATAATATAGAGGGCTCTCGTGTGCACTCTGCCCAGTTTCCTTAAATGGTAACATTTTGCAAAACCATAGTATGATATCACAACCAGGAAACTGACATTGATGCAATCCACCTATTTTATTAAGATTTCCCAATTTCATTTGCACTCATGCATTTGTTAATGTGTATTTAGTTCTCTGAAGTTTTATCAAATGCATAGGTTCAGGTATCCTCCACCACAGTCAGGGTACTGGTATGTTTCAATGCAAGAATCCTTCCTGTTGACTTTTTTAACTACACTTACTTCCTCCTCGTGCCATTACTCTCACAACTAATGTGTTCTCCATTTCAAAAATGCTGTATGTATAAATGGAATCATTACAATGTGTAACCTTTGGAGATTGGTTTTTTTTATTCAACCTAATTTTCTGGATTCACCCAAATCGTATATAAAAATAGGTTGTTCCTTTTTGTGGCTGTGTAGTACTCATGGCATGTCTGCACTTCAGTTTGTTTTACAATTGCCTATTGAAGGACATCTGGGCTGTTTCTAGTTTTTGCTAATATGAATAAAGATGCTGTGAGCATTTGTATATAGGTTTTGTGTGAAAATAAGTTTTCATTTCTCTGGGAAAAATGCCCAAAAGTGAAATAGCTGTGTAAAATGGCAATTGCTTGTTTAGTTTTATAACAAGCTGCCAAACTGTTTTCTAGAGTGGCTGTACCATTTTACATTTCTATCAGCAATATATGAAAGATCCCACCAAATGCTCCCCAGCATTTCGTATGTCATTACCTATTTTATGATAGGCATGTAACAATATCTCATTGTGGCTTTTAATTTGCATTTCCTTGATAGCTAATGATATTAAAAGTCTTTCCAAGTGCTTAGTTGCCATCCGTGTACCTACATTTGTGAAGTCTTTTGCTCATTCTTTATCGTCTTTTTCTCCTACTGTTGAGTTTTGAGAGTTCTTTCCTTTCTTTTATGGATTATGCTCTTGGTGTCATCTAAGAAAACTTTGCCTATCTCTGCATCAAAATCATTTGTGTAATCTTTCAGGCCCAACCATAGACATTTACAGGATTGTGGCTGGTAAGCCTCATGGGGAGAATGCTCCCTCCCCCCACCAGCCAGTGCAAAGCCATCGCACTGTAGATTTCTTGAGGGAGTTGCCAGCAAGCACTCTCCCCTGACCCTGACCCCTCAACTCCTGTCAGCTACATTCCTATGCATATCTACATTCCTAGCCCAGGCATCTCCAGTTTGAGGCTTCTTTATTTGGGACCTTGGTTGAGACACTTTCCAGGTACTTCTGCTGAGACCTTATTGAGGTCCGTGGCTGAATTACTTTTCTCTACTTTGTCTCAATATCTTTCCACTTTTAGCTGTTTCCCTCATCCTCTCTCTAGTCCATGAATCCATAGGAGGCAAGAACTATTTGTTCAGGGCTCCTGAGCAGTGAGACAATTCCCTCCATTTGCACTGGATCCACATGACCCTCACCTTGTGCCGTTCTTTTGCGGAAAGTGGAACACCAGGGAGACAACACTTCTTGCTTACGCTGTCACATTAAGGAAACAAATTTGATTGTTACTTTCGGTTTGGTTTGTTGTCCTAATTGACCACCCTAATGCCTGATTGCTTGACTTTTTTTTTTTTAGTGTTCGTACTATTAGTATTCATATTTAATTCCACGATTCACTTTTTTTTTCATGATTCGCTTGTAATTAAGTTTTTGTATAAGGTGTGACATTTAGGTTGAAATGTTTGGGTTTTTATTTTGTTTTGTTTTGTTGGTTTTTTGGGGTTTTTTATGCCTGTGAATGCAATTGCCCCAGCACCATGTTTTGAAAAGGTTGTTCTTTCTCTTTTGAATTGCTTTTGTACCTTTTTGAAAAATCACTTAAGCGTATTTGTTGTTTGTGTAAATCTACTTTGTTTTCCATTTTATTCCATTGATTTATGTGTATATGCCTCTGCCAATATCACAGTCTTGATTACTGTAGCCTTATAGTAAGCCTGAATATCAGGTAAAATGATTCCTTTCATTTTATTCTTTGTCAAGATTAGTTCAACTGTTCCTAGTGCCTGTGCCTTTCCATATGAAGTTTAGAATAAGCTTGTCTCTACAAAAATACCTTATTGGGTTTTTGATAGGAATTGTATTAAACATACAGATCACTGTGCTAGAGAACTGATATCTTTACTGTGTTGAGTCTTTCAATCCAGGAGTACCATATATCTCCATTTATTAGATGTTTGATTTTGTTCATAAGCATTTTATAATTTTTTACATACAGATTCTATGCTTTGCTTACTTTATAGCCCCAAATTTCATTTTCTTCAGAATGATTGTAAATTGTATCATTTTGAAATTTCATATTCCACACATTTATTGTAAGTATTTAGAAATGCAATTGGTTTTGTGTGTATTATTCAACCTTTATGGTTTTAGAGGTTTTTTGTTTTGTTTTTGTAGCTTCCCTGAAATGTCTGTGTAGACAATCAGGTCATCTGTCAAAAAAAGAATATTTTATTCCTTCCCTTCCAATTTGTATGCCTTTTATTTTTTTTCCTATTGCCCTGGCTGAGACTTCTAGTACTATGTTAAAACAAAATGTGGTGAGAATGATTATCCTTGCCCTATTCCTGATTATAGGAAGACAAAAATTTTACCATTAAATATAAGCGTAGATTTTGTATATGCTCTTTATCAAATTAAGATCATTCCCCTCTATTTCTCAGTTACTGAATTTTTTGTTTAGTGTGAATGTTTGTTGGATTTTGTCAAATGATTTTTTTCTGCATCAGTTGGTATGATCATACGATTTTTCTTCTTTAGTTTACTGATTTTGAATATTGAGCAATCTTCCATAGCAGTAACTCCTACTTTGCCATGGTGTATAAATCTTTCTATGGATTGTTTGGAAATTACTTAACATATATTGGAGATTTTTACTTCTAAGTTGATGAGAATCATTGCTCTGTAGCTCTTGCTTTTTTGTTTTTGTTTTTCCTTTTTTTTTCCCCCTTCATCTTCAAACTATCTTTGTCTGGTTTGGTATAATTGGACTAATAACATGGGTTTGTAATGGGGCACTGGGGTGGTGTAGTTAGTTAAGCATCTGACTCTTGGTTTGGGCTCAGGTCGTGATCTCAGGGCCAGGAGATTAAGCCCCAGGTGGGCCTCTGTCCTGAGTGTGGAGTCTGCTTGAGTTTCTCTCTCCCTCTGCTCCTGTTCCCCCAACCTCTCTATCTCTAAAATAAATAATTAAATAAATCTTTTTAAAAAATGTGTTTGTAAATATTCTCTCTTCTTCCGTTTTCTAGAATCGATTGTGTAAAATTGGTGTTAATCCTTAAAATGTTTGCTAGAATTCTCCAGTGACATTATCTGCACCTGGAGATTTGTTTTCTTGGGAGCTTTTAAAATACAAATTCAATTTTTCTGGGTAGTTATAGAGTGATTCATGATACCTATAACATCTTGTTTGAGTTTTGGTAGTTTGTGGCTTTCAAGAAATTGGTCAGTATCTTTTAATTTGTTGAACATCTGAGCATAAAGTTGTTGTGTTACCTTATCTTTCTAATGTCTGCTGAGTCCATAATGATAACCTCCATTTAATTCCCGATATTGGTTATTTCTGTTCTTTTTTGCAGTCTTGACAGAAATTTGTCTATTTATTGAATATTGTTTAAAACCAGTTTTTTGTTTCATTGATTTTTCTCTATTTTCCTATTTCTAATTTGTTGATTTTTACTCTGATATTAATTATTTCCTTTCTTATTTTTATTTTGGGATTATTTGCTATTCTTTTCTTTCGAGGTAGAATTTAGATCAGTGATTTGAGACTTTTGCCATTTCTAATGTAAGCATTAGTGATTAAAACAACACTGCTTTAGTTGTATCCTGTGAGTTTTGATATATGTTATACTTTTTCATTTTTATTCCCATCCAATGAATTTTTAATTTTTCTTTAGACTTCCTCTTTAATTCCTTGATTATTTAGAAGTTTTCTGTTTAGGGGCGCCTGGGTGGCACAGCGGTTAAGCATCTGCCTTCAGCTCAGGGCGTGATCCCGGCGTTATGGGATCGAGCCCCACATCAGGCTCCTCTGCTGTGAGCCTGCTTCTTCCTCTCCCACTGCCCCTGCTTGTGTTCCCTCTCTCACTGGCTGTCTCTATCTATGTCAAATAAATAAATAAAATCTTTAAAAAAAAAAAAAAAAAAAGAAGTTTTCTGTTTAATTTTCATACAGGAGATTGTCTTGTCTTTTTTAAAAAAATTGATTTCTTGTTTGATTCCATTATGATTAGAGAACACACTCTGTGTTATTTCAGTTCTTTTAAATTTGCTGAGGTTAGCTTTTATGGCTCAGTCTACAGTCTTTCTTGGTGAATGTTCTACAGCACTTGAGGATAAAAATGTATTCTGCTATTATTGGTGGTGGAATGTTCTATATAAGTTAATTAGAACCTCTTAGTTGATTGTGTTGTTCAGATCTTTTAAACCCTTGCTGCTTTTCTTTCTAGTACTTCTATCAGATGCTGAAAAGGGGTGTTGAAGTATTCAGCTATAATTATGGTTTGGCATTATGCCACCCCTCTTTTGTCTCTAAGTAATTTTCTTTGCTCCAAATCTACTTTATTACATATTAACATAGACACTCCTGCTTAAAAAAATTAATTATATTTCCATGGCATGCCATTTAATATCCTTATATTTCAAAACTACCTATATTGAATGTAAAATGAGTTTCTTATGAGCTGCATGTAGTTGGGTCTTTTTAAACACATTCTTGAAGAGGTTGTGAGGAGATGGTAGAAGGGTAGAGATGACTGCTTCACCTGGCCCCCTTTTGTTGTGATGCCTCCTGATCAACCCAGTGGTGTTGGATTTGCCTTTTGTTGTCTAAGGGACCCTAGCTGGATAGTGGAGAGGAATGAGACTCCCTGGGTTGGGGGTTAGTAAATAGGTCTGTGTTGCCTTCTTCTCCTAGGTGGAAGGACATAAGATGCCCTGCTGCTGTTATCCCTCTAATTCTTATCCTAAATAAGTTCACTTTCTTCTGAACATCTTCCAGAATTCTCCTTTGGTTGCCTTTTATGTTATTTCCAGGATTCATAGTTGTGCTTAGAGGGGTAGAGGAGCAGGGAGAAATGGGTCAATACCATTTTGTCCAGACCAAAAGTCATTATATTTTGTATGTCATCTTACTAGATTACAGATGCACTGAATGAAAGATCTGCCTTACACTTCTTGGTGTCTTTCATAGTCCCTAAAACAGCTTCTTGTATATTATAGCTTTTCAGTAAATATTTGCAATTTTTAATGGGAATGTCTACAGTTGTGAACTTTTAGTTATTTCTAGACCAAATAACTGGGTTTAAATGCCCATTTGTAATTGTTTTCATATTGAATAGCTATCTTTCTTATTGATTATTAAAATGGATACTTTTTTGTCATTTTGGCAAATTTGAAAAGGTTGCTACCATCATTGCAACATTTCTTTCAGGCTTTCTATATGTTGGTTATAGACCTCCAACTGGAGAAGATTTTTAGGTTACTTACAGATCCTGTAAGCAAAGATTGTAAGAGTAGACTGTTAATATGAGAAAGGGATCTTGGTAAATTAAATTTTACATTCTGAAATAGATGAAGTATTTATTTAAAAGCCAGCTGCAGGAATTTAGAGGGAAAGACCTAGAGATTTTGAAAATAGAGCATGAGAGATTGGTTTTTAAAAACGCTTTTCAACTAAAAGTAGATTACCCACATACTTGCTTTAACATTGTTCAATTCACTTGACTTGATCCCTGCTAGACTTAAGATACACTGGTTTGCTTTTCTGCCCTTACCTTACACATGATATAATGTTAACGTATAATTACCTTTCCCATAGCAATTTCAGTCATTTATTTGTCTGTCTTGTTTCAGAGAACTTTAAACTTTTATTAATTTATTTTTAAGCTGGCCAAAATGGTACTTTACCTGAGCAGCTATTGTATAATACTTGATCAGTGGCTATGTATTCCAGTTACACATTTCTTTCAAAAATATATTTCCTTTGAAAGATAATTTTTGGTTCTGTTGAAGTCATTGTGAAGGTGGTTCTGTTCCAAGTGGGTAGGATAAAAGGTTTATTCTCATGGACCGTCATTTGGAAAGGGGACTAGGAGCTAGGTTTTTACTGAACAAAAATCCCAGTTACTGAGCTTAGATGAATGGCTGTGAAAAGAGAAAACGTATACAATCACTCAAAATTCAGGTAGAAGTTAATGTATGATATCTGAAGCAGACAGGTATTTCTCTTTTCTTCTGTAGCTTTCATCTTCTGTACTATGCAACCTAGCACTTTGATTGTGTTTGTTTTATAGTTTGTTTTTTCCTCTGGTTTAGTGTTATTTTACTTGCCATAAGCTGTTTATGGATCAGAATGAAGTCTTATGATTTATCTGCTTTCTCCTGTGTCCCTTCAACTTTTTCTTTTGATTGGATGGTTTTATATTTCAGAGGTTGTGACCAGTCCTAATTTTAAATCTTCTACCATGTTATTGCACATACCGTAATCCATAATTCTATCACTACAATGTATAAATGAGATTCAACAAACTGGATCTCATAATTGAAATAATACTGTAATTCTTCAGCAAGATGAACTCCCTTAATATTTGCAAGGGTCTGTGATTTCTGCTCTAATGACAGAGCTAGCAATAGATAGTCATACTGATATTGAAGGCAATAGCTAGAGTGATGTATTTCAGACCAATTTTTGGTTCAGAACATAAATCCGTCTTATCTATATTGCTAGCTCGGTACCTGGTTACATTTATAAGATGTTAGAGGATAGAATATCATATTATATTTATCACAGTTTCTGTTGTTGCTAAAACCTATGGGAGAGGGAAGGAGAGGGATAATTTCACCCATAGAATATTCAAATTTATATTTTAGTGATACATCTTAAAAAATAATTGTTATATCTGCTGACTTTAGGTGTGAGAAATGAATGTCTCTAAAAATGGATATGATAAATTCTGTTTTGTTAGTGTTTCTTTGAGAGATCTTTCAGATATCTAAGTGGAAATACATTTTAATGCTGTTTTTTTCTGGATAAGCAAGTTACATTCTCTTATGAAACAATAAGCTATCAAAACAGAAAGGAATCATCAGGACTCTTCAGCTTAATGATCTATATTTTTAATTTCAATTTTAGTAATGGAATCATTTTTCAAACAACAGAGAGGACCTAGTGTGAGAATTACCTTGGACTTAGGACTACTTGAAGCTGGCATCATGCTGGCCCTTCTTAATCATATTATTACAAACTCTCTAATTTTGCATGGGTTTCTAATTCTTATACACTGAAGAAAAAGAAAAAAACTCAGCATCCCTGACAAATATAATAGGTTTATTTACAATAAAATTGAGAGTGAAAAATCATAAAGTATCTTAAGGCTTATCTTTCTTCTCAAATTTCAGTCAAAGTCTGTGATAGTTACTTTATTAAATATTCAACAAATAATTATTGAATGCCTACCATATGTCAAGCACTGAAGTTCTAGGCTCTGAAGACAGAGTTGCAAACAAGAAGTAGTTCTATCCCAAAGGAGTACTTATAGTCTAGAGGACACCAGAAACAGACATTAAATTATCTAATGAAAGCATCCTGACTTTAGTCTTTACCTCCACCAGCCTATTTGCTTTACAAGCTGTTATGGAATTGTGTAGACAGCTCATAAACTGCCCTGATTCATGTCCCATGGATCTGGAGTCTAGTCAGTCCATCCAGGGTGTAACTGGAGGCACATTCCATGTAAAATAGATCTGGGCTATGTATCTTGACTGGAAGAGCTAGACCTTTTTTTTTTTTTTTTTTTTTTTTTTTTTTTTGTGAGTGGATGAGAGCTTTTGACAAGCCCTATTAGTTTTCTATTGCTGCCATAACAAATAATCACAAACATGGTGGCTTAAAATAACACAAATTTATTATTTTACAGTTGTGTAGATTACAAGTCCAACACAGGTCTCACTGGGCTAACCTCAGGGTGTAAACTGGGCTGTGTGCTTTCCTTGAAGGTTTAGGGGAGAACCTATTTCTTTGCCTTTTCCAGCACCCATATTCTTGAGGCTACCCATATTCCTTAGTTCATGGCCTCCTTCTTCCATCTCCAAGGCCAGCAATGGCAGGTCAAGTCCTCACATTGCATCATTCTGACCTTCCGTGGTCCCATCTCTCAATGATTCTCCTCTTCTGCCTCCCTCTTCCATTTTTAAGAATCCTTGTAGTGACATTGAGGTCACAGATAATCTAGGATAGTCACCCCACCTCAAGATTCTTATTCACATCCATAAAGTCCCTTTTGCTATGTAAGGTAATATAGTCACAGGTTCCGGTGTTTAAGGCATGGACGTTTTGCCTACCACAGCAGGTTTTATAAACATAAAGGGTTCTGATATGGCCTGTGATTCACTAAAAGAAATTCAACACCATGCACAGTCTTTCTATTTAGCCATTCCAGTGGTAGAGGCTGCTAATCTCTTCACAGCATGGGGCAAAATAACGTTAAATTGGCTGGTGATATAATCATTTTTGTTTTGGACGGAATGTTTGTGTTCCCCTCCCCATCCATATGTTGAAGTCCCAACCCTCAATGTGACTGTATTTGGAAATGGGTAATTAAGTTAGGTCACAAGGGTGGGGCCCTGATCTATAGGACTAGTGGCTTTATAAGAAGAGATGTGAGAGCTCACATTCTGTCTCTTTCTCTTTTTCTGTCTCTCCCTCTCTCCCTGCCTTCCACATGAGGGTACAACAAGAAGATGGCCATCAACAAGCCGGGAAGAGAGTTCTTGCCAGGAACTGAATTGGCTAGTACCTTGATCTGGGACTTCTAGCTTTCAGAACTGGAAGAAAATAAACTGTTGGTTGAGCCACCCACTCTGTGGTTTTGTGTTATGGCAGCCTGAGTGACTAAGTGAATTTGGAACTGAGAAATGGGGTGCTACTTCAACAAATAACTAAAAATGTGGAAATGACTTTGGAACTAGGTGATATGTAGAGGCTGAAGGAATTCTGAGGTACATGCTAGAAAAAGCCAAGTTGCCATGAAGTGACAGTTAGTAGAATTATGGATGTTAAAGGTGATTCTGGTGAGAGCTTAGAAAGAAAACAGTACTGGGGAGAAAGCTTCCATTTCATTAGAGAATATGTAAATAATCACAAATAGAATGTTGGTAGAAAATATGGACATAAAGGTCATTTTGGTGAGGTCTCAGGTGGAAATGAGGAACAGTTTGTTGGAACTGAAGGAAAGGTGATCCTTGTTGTAATGTGGCAAAGAACTTAATTGTATTGCAGTGTTTTGTGAAAGGTAGAACCTGCAAACTATGTAACTGAATATTTAGCAGCAGAGATTTATAAGCAAAATATTGAAGGTGCAGCTTGGGTTCTCCTTACTGCTTACAGTAAAATGCTAGAAGAAAGAGATGAATTGAAGAAAAAATTATGAAGCAAAAAGGAACGGGAAAATTCTCAGCCTATTCATATTGCAAAAAATGAGGAAACTTATTCTCAAGAGAACACTGGGAGTGTGGCAGAACAAGCATTTGATAAAGAGATTATGGATACAACTCATGGATTTAATCAGCCCTCTTAGCAGAAACCGGGAATAGAGATGGGGTGATATCATCAAAGAGACTGCCAGTTTGAAATAATCTGGCAGAGAAAGTGGATGGAATGAATTAAGGCTGTCAGAGTTCTTGGATTCTGCAGGACCAGAGCACAGAACTGTTTGGGTGTGAACATGGGCTATTCTTTAAGGAAGGGGAAGAATGACCCAGAATGCTACTCAGAGATCATCAGGGCTGCCACTTCCACCATGGACCTAGAGGGCAAGACTGTTTTCTTCTCCTTGGTTTCAGAGGACAGAGCCTCTGCAGAGAGCCATGAGAGCAGGAGCCCTTGCAAAGACCAGAGGAGGCAAAGAGCCTGAGGGGTGGGGCCTCACTGCAGAGTTGTGGGGGTGGTGCTGCCACCCTAGTGGCCTGGAAGGCAAGATATAGAGCCAAAGGGGATTATTCTCAAGCCTTAAAATCTAATGAAATTTATCTTTCTAGGTTTTAGACTTGTCTGGGACTTGTCACCCTTCTTTCTTTCCTGTTTCTCCTTTCTGGAATGGGAATGTCTATCTTCTGCCTGTCCTACCATCTTATTTTGGAAGCACATAGCTAGTTTCACAGGTTCACAATTGGCGAGAAATTTTGACTCAAGGTGAGTCATACCTTGAGTCTCACCCATATCTAACTTAGATGATATTTGGATGAGATTTTGGACTTTAGTCTTGAGAATTGATGCTAGAATGAGTTAACACTTTGAGGGCTGCTGGGATGAAGTTAGTCCGTTTTGCGTACAAGAAGGACAGGAATTTTGGTGGGCCAGTTATGGAATATGATGAACTGATGTGTCTCCCCAAAATTCATATGTTGAACCCCAAACCCCAGTGTGACTATATTTTTCTTTATGTGGTTAGCTAAGGTTAATTGAAGTCATAAGGTCTGGCCCCTGATCTGATAGTGATAGGATTAGTGTTTGCATAAAAACACTCAGAAAATACATAAGACATGGAGGTAGGAGAAAGAAAACAAAAGATCCCTCCCTTTTTTAATAGAATGTGTATGTACTTAAATGACCATCAAATTAGTATGGACTGCTAATTACTTATTATATCATATATGAACCTCATAGCAACCACAAACTTCAAACCTATAATAGGTACACAAAATGTAGAGAGAAAGCCAAACATAATACTATAGAAATTTATCAGTCACAAAGACAAGAGAAGAAGAAAGGAATAGAGAACTACAGAAACAACCAGAAAACAAAAAACAAAATGGCAATATGTACATACCTAACAATAGTTACTTTGTATGTAAATGATCTAAATGCTCCTATCAAGACACAGAGTGGCAGAATGGATAAAAAAATTAAGACCCATCTATATGCTGCCTATAAGAGGTTCACCTGAGACCTAAAGATGTATACAGACTGAAGTGAAGGGTTGGAAAAACATTTACTATGCAAATGGAAGAAAAAAAGAAAAAGCCAGGGTAGCAATATTTATATCAGACAAAATAGACTTTAAAACAAAGACTGAAATAAGAGACAAAGAAGGACAGTACATAATAATAAAGGTTTCCGTTCAGCATGAGGATGTAACAATTGTAGATATCTATGCACCCAACACTGGAGCAACTAAATGCATAAAGCAAATATTAACTCACGTAAAGAGAGAAATTGATGACAATACAATAATAGGGATCTTTAACACCCCACTTAAATCAATGAGGATATAGTATCTTTGAATGACACATTGTACCAGATGGACTTAACAGATATATACAGAACATTCCATCCAAAACCGACAGAATACATATTCTTTTCAAGTGCATGTGGAACATTATCCAGAATGGGTCATATGTTAGGCCACAAAAAAAGCCTCAATACATTTTAGATGATTGAAATCATACCATGCAACTTTTCTGACCACAACATTATGAAAGTAGAAATAAATGACAAGAAAAAAAAACTGGAAAAAAACACAAACGCGTGGAGGCTAAACAACATGTTACTAAACTACCAATGGGTCTATGAAGCAATCACAGAAGAAAAAAAATACATGGAGACAAGTGCAGATAAAAACACAATGGTCCAAAATCTTTGGGATTCAGCAAAAGCAGTTCTAAGAGAGAAATCTATAGCAATGCAGGTCTATCTCAAGAAACAAGGAAGAGCTCAAATAAACAATCTAACCTTATATCTAAAGGAACTAGAAAAGAAGAACTGGAAAAAGAAGAAAGCCCAAGGTGGGTAAAAGGTAGGAAATAATAAAGCTCAGAGCATAAATAAATGACACAGAGACAGATATTTATATCTATATTTATCTATATCTATATCAATTAAGCCAAGAGCTGGTTGCTTGAAATGATAAAATTGATAAACCTTTAGTCAAACTCATCAAAAAAGAAAGAGAAAGAAGCAAAATAAGATCTGAAATAAGGGAGAAATAACAACTGACACCATAGAAATGCAAAGGATTATTATAAGAAAATACTATGAAAAATTATATGGCAATAAACTGGACAACCCAGAAGAAATGGATAAATGCCTACAAACATACAATCTTCCAAAACTGAATCAAGAGGAAATAGAAGATTGAACAGACTGATTACAACTAACTAAATTGGCAATCAAAAAAACTACCAAAAAATAAAAGTTCAGGACCAGATAGATTCACAGGTGAATTCTGCTAAACAATTAAGAAGAGTTAATACCTATTCTTCTCAAACTATTCCAAAAAATAGAAGAGGGGCAAAAGGTTCCAGATATATTCTATGAGGCTTGATACCACAAAAAATCTATAGGCCAATATCCTTGATAAACATAGGTGCAGTAATCCTCAACAAAATAATAGCAAATAACATACAACAAAACATTAAAAAGATCATTCACCACAATCAAGTGGGATTTATTCTGGGGAAACAAGGATGGCTCATTATTTGCAAATCGATGAATGCAGCACACCACATCAACAAAATGAAGGATAAAAATCATATGATCACCTCAATAGATGCAGAAAAAGCATTTGACAAAGTACAACATCCATTCATGATAAAAACCCTCAACAAAGTGGGTTTAGAGGGAACATACCTCAGCATAACAAAGGCCGTATATGAAAAGCTCACAGCTAACATCATACTTAGTAATAAAAAAACTGGAAGCTTTTCTATTAAGATCAGAGAAACAAGTCAAGGATGTCTGCTCTCACCATTTTTATTCAACATAGTACTAGAAGTCCTAGCCACAGCAGTCAGACAGGAAAAAGAAATAAGAGGCATCCATATAGGTAAAGAAGAGTTAAACTTTCATTATTTGCAGGTGACATGATATTATACATTGAACATCTTAAAGACTCCATTAGAAAACTAGAAATAATTCAGTAAAGTTGCAGGATACAAAATTAATACACAGAAATCAGTAGCATTTCTAAAATTAATAAGGAAGTATCAGAAAGAAAAATTGAGGAAGCAATTCCTTTACAATTACACCAAAATGAATAAAATACCTAGGATTAAACTTAACCAAGCAGGTGAAAAACCTGTACTCTGAAAACTATGAAACATTAATGAAAGAAATCAGAGATGACACAAATGGAAGGATATTCCATGCTAATGGGTTGGAAGAATTAATATTGTTAACATGGATGTATCACTCAAAGGAACATACAGATTCATTGCAATCCCTGTCAAAATATCAACAGCATTTTTCACAGAATTAGAACAAATAATAGTAAAATTTGCATGGAACCGCAAAATCCCTGAATAGTCAAAGCAATCTTGAGAAAGAAAAACAAAGGGGTAATTTCAGATTTCAAGTTACATTACAAAGCTGTAGTAATCAAAACAGTACGGTGCTGGCACAAAACATAGACACATGGATCAATAGAGCAGAATAAAGAGCCCGGAAATAAACCTACACTTATATGGTCACTTAATCCATGACAAAGGAGGCAAGAGTATACAATGGAGAAAAGATAGTCTCTTCAATAAATAGTGCTGGGAAAACTGAAGAGCTACATGTGAAAAAGAATGAAACTGGACCACTTTCTAACACCATACACAAAAATAATCTCAAAATGAATTAAAGACCTAAATATGAGACCTGAAAGCATAAAAATCCTAGAAGATAACACAGTAATTTCTCTGACTTTGGCCATAGAAACATTTTTCTAGACATGTCTCCTCAGGCAAGGGAAACAAAAGTAAAAGTAAACTATTGGGACTACATCAAAAGTAAAAGCTTTTGCATAGCAAAGGAAATCATCAACAAAACAAAAAGTTAAGCTACTGAATGGGAGAAAATATTTGCAAATGATATATCCAATAAGGGGTTAATATCCAAAATATATAAAGACCTTATACAATTCAACATTAAAAAAGCAAACAATTCAATTAAGAATGTGAGAGGACATAAATATTTTTCCAAAGAAGACAAACAGATGGCTAACAGACACACTCAACATCACTAATCATCAGGGAAATGGCAAATCAAAACCACAATGAGATATCACCTTACATCTGTCACAATGACTATAATCAAAAAGACAAGAAATAAAAAGTGTTGGTAAGGATGTGGAGGAAAAGGAACCTGTTGGTGGGAATTTAAATTGGTGCAGCTGCTGTGGAAAACAGTATGAAGGCTCCTCAAAATATTAAAAATAGAAATACGATATGATTCAGTAATTCCACTACTGGGCATTTACCCAAAGAAAATGAAAATACTAATTTGAAAAGATATATGCACCCCTATGTGTATTGCAGCATTATTTACAATAGCCAAAATATCAAAACAACCTAATTGTCCATCAATAAACAAGTAGAGAAGAAATATGTGGTGTGTACACACACACACACACACACACACACACACACACACACACACATATACTGGAATACATTGCAGCCATAAAAAGGATGAGATCTTGTTATTTGAGACAACATGGATGGACTTAGATGGTATTATACTAAATGAAATAAATCAGACTGAGAAAGACAAATAACTTATTATTTCACTCATATGTGAAATCTAAAAAATAAAACAAATGAATAAATAAAAAGTGAATCAGACCTGTAAATACGGAGAATAAACTGATGGTTTCCAGAGAGGGGTTGTAGGGGAATGGGCAAAATGGGTGAAGGGGGGTGGGAGATACAGGCTTCCAGTTAGGAAATGAGTAAGTCGTGGGAATAATAGGCACAGCATGAGGATAGTCAGTGATACTGTAATAGAGATATATGGTGACAGATGGTAGCTACACTTGTGGTGAACATAACAAAAAGTATAGACTCATTATAGAATCTCTATGTTGTATGCCTAAAGCTACTATAAGATTATGTGTCAACCATGCTTAGATTATAATACTTAAAAAAACACTTAGAAGAAGAGACATAAAAATGCTCTCTCCCTCTCTCCTGTCTTCTCCCCTCCTCCCTCTTCCCCCCTTCTCTCTTTTTCTCCTCCTGCTTTCCTCCTATCTTCCCTTTTCCTCCACCATGTGAGGATGCAGTGAGAGAGTGGCTTTCCATAATCCAGAAAGAATGCTTTCACTAGGAACTGAATTGGCCAACACCTTGATGTAGGATTTCTAGCCTCCAGAATTTCTACTGTTTAAGCCATCTGGTCTGTGGTATTTTGTTATGGCAGCCTGAACTATCTAAGACAATTCCTGAAACTGCTTTGTTTCTCTCTTCCTTTTTTCTCTCATTGGCCCATGTGTCCCCTTGCAGCTTCTGCCCATTTGTCTTTGTCACAACTTTTATTTAGGAAAATAAAGGACATAAAACATGTTCAAGGCTGGATGAGAATTTTACCCAGAGGAGAATTAAATTTTGAAGCAGCATCCTGCAGGTGCGTATTAAGTGAACTGGTGGGGAAAATGGAATTTAGGAGATGGTAAAATTGCATTTGAGTGGAGATGTAGTTATTTCACAGTGGCTGTGTCTATCTAGAGATCATTTCCATTTCCGTTTCCTGTGTGTGTCATGTACTAGCACTCCCTACTGCATTTCTTTTGGTATCAAGAATAGATTACTCAAGAATGATTTGAAGGAAAATGTACAGCTAGGGGAAGGTTCCTGCATCAGACTGAAGATAGGGAAAAATAAAACCCATGAGCATATTTCTTTTCGATCATATGATTTATTACAATGTATTAGGCAAGCAGTATAATAGGATGTTAGAATCAAAGTTTCAAGACGTTGAGATGTAATAGGTTTCAGATATTAAAATGAACCCTGAGATAGACCATTCACTAAGAATTTCAGAGCAGACAGCCAAAACTTTTTAGAGAACCTCATTCTCATTAAGGAATTAACTAAATGTAGGTGGCTGGAAATGAGAAGATTTTATGAAGATGAATACTTTGGAGGAGCTTATATGAAATTCCCTTTCTATCTACCCTGTTGCAAAGTGTACAGGTACCCTCTCCTTATTTCCAGTTCAAGGGTGGGAGACTTTCAATGTGACCATCCAGAGAGCTTGATATACATTCTCTAGAGTTGGTAGGCACTGTGACTGATATGGGACTCATGCCTGAGAAAGCTAAAAGGAAAGAAACTGGCTAAAGCTTCCCATGGCTGCGAAGTAGAGAGCAGGATCTGGAAGGCAACTTCTCTCCTCTCTAATATTGGGCCAATGACTTGAGAATTCTGGGGTCTGACTGGGGAGACCACTTTAGGAATGTCTGTTTAATAAAGGATCCTGCTCAAGAGGGTTTTTGCCAGATGCGGAGAAACAATGTTGGATGAAGACGCTAAGGGGCTCAGGAGAAGCCTGCCTATGGTGATGCACTACCCGTGGTCAGGGAACTGCATTTGGAGAGTCCCACTAGAGGCATCTCTGGAGAACACAGACACATGCTCAGAGAGACAGCTTCAAACAGTTGTCCTGTTTGAGCAGGCAATCATCTTTTTTGTCCTTCTTCTTTTCCCTACTCTGTATTCCCATCCAGAGGTGCCAGCAACCTGCAGGCGGGGAATAGAAATCCCATACAGAGAGAGACAGTTAAGGATCAATCACCCACTCCAAAAAGGATGGAAAAAGTTTTAATATCAGCTCCTGTTTGAAGTTGTTTGTAATTAGCTGGGACTGGAGGCTTGGGGTTACTGTTGTGTCTGTGAAGTGATAATGAAGATTTTATTCCCCAGAGTGACCAGTGATGCCATGTAACCTGATAAATTTTCATGTAGTGGCAGAGGAAGGACAGCTGCCTCTGAGCAGATTCAAAGGGACAGTGGGGGAACAAATAAAATCATTTTTAGGATCATATTCCATGAATCCTGCTTGTTCAGTGTACTGATGACAGTAGCATATAATATTTATACATTGGGCCAATGTATGGAAAGTGGACTAAAATCAGATCAATATGCCTATCTTGTAAAAGATGAATCACCTTTTTTTTCAAAGGCAGAACAACTACTTAGAGCTTTTCAAGGCCATTAAAATTGTTGGGTCTGACTTCAGAAATATTTGTTTGAGATACAGCAATCAATCTGCCTGCCGTGTTCAACTTCTCTTTCTAGATTAAACTGCCTTTTTATCTCAACCTTGCTCAAGAAAACATCAGGCTGTTCTTTGCTTATGGGAAGCCACTGAAGGAATGGTTATATTTTGCTTTCAAAGGCAGCCTGCTTTTGGGGAACTCAGAAGCCTACTGTTGGGGTACCTAATGATCTTCATCATGGCCTGTGTGATGAACTCTACCCAAACAGAGATGATAACATTTGAGTCAATCAGATCTTCTCTTGGAAATTTAAGCGAAGAGACCCAAAGAGAAGTTCTGATGGATGTTGGATTCTGTGCTGAAAGGAGTCCGTAATTAACAGCCACATCCATCCTGAGGATATTGGAGCTGCTGTTTCAAGAGAAAAGATGCTAGAAATGAGCCTTGAGGGCCCCTGAACAAGAATGCTGCATTGCTGCCTTTAGGTATTCTAGTTTTCTTTCTAATTCCATGAACATTCATACAGAAAAATCTTCCTTTCTTGTAAAGAAATATAATGGGTATCTGTCCTTTCTCAAAAAAGCTCTGTCTGGAGGAGTGTAGTGAACTGGGCATCGATTTCACTGCACACTCATCACAGCCACAGTCTTCAGTGCTCACCTCTATCTGAGCTGCTGTACGATGGACTTTTGTTTTTCTGCTTATTTTAAAGTCAGCTGACTTCCTAAATGCAACCTCCACTATTATTTCAGTTGGTTCTGAATGGATATTTATTATGTTCATTATTTCTGAGCTGTTTATATATCCATGTCTTCACATGGGCCAACAGACCACATTCTACGTATGGAATTTTAATATGATCATTATGTATATTACTTCAAAGTGGCTCACATTGTTTTGTTATTATTGATGTTATTTGGTGATCTTTTCAGGATCTGTATTGGAGCTTGAGAAAGAACTGCTAAAGGAGTAGACTATCTTGCCCTAGATTTTGAAAATTATATTAAGATGGAAATAAATATATTCCACATATCAGAGCCTTTGAGGACTTATTGCTTAATAATTACATAATTAAAATTTTTTCCCTGGTTCCTTTATACTTTATTGAATTACAGATACACACACACACACACACGCGCACGCACGCACACGTATTTAGGCTCAAAGTTAAAATGCTAATTGACAAATTTATTTTCCTGTTTTGACCAGAAGCTAGTGATCTAGGGTGTATATGTGATCAATATTAGATAACTAATTTTGTACTTGGTTCATGTGGATTGGGTATGAAACATTGTATTTGAGTTCCCTGAGCAGTCTGGATCCCTGGATTAGTTAAGGTAGCATTAGCTGTTGTAAGCCCTCAATTCTCAGTGGCTTAACACAAGAGAAGTTAATTTCTTGATGGTGTTAAGTCCTCTCAGAGGGAGCAGGTATGTGGGGGTATGTGGTTTCTCTGGTCATTCAAAAATACAGGCTGGTGGGTGTTCTGCTCACTTCTATACATGACTTCCAAGATTGCTTTAAGCAAAACAAACAAAACAAAACACTCAGCCAGGCAAGAGGGGAAGAGAGTATTATTCATTCATTTATGGGAGGGATTTATGAGCCAGACATACAATTAGGACACATAATTTCTGATAACCTTCCATGGTCAGGACTCAATCACATAATCAAACCTTTCTACAGGTGAGACTGGGAAAGGTAGACTAGTTATGTTCCCAAAAAGAATAGAAAAAGGTTTTTGGGGAGCATATAACAATCTCTGTCATAGTCCAAATATCTAAGAACAAATGGAGTTTCATCTTTCTCCCTCATGTCAAACCACTTCGTTGCCTCTCCAAAGATCTCATTCATCCCTGAGTCCAATTCCAGGCCCCTGATTTCCAGATAATAAAGTTCTCACCATCATTCAAGATGTGGCTCCTCATGTGCTAGCAATCCATGAACTAAAAAGACAGGTTATCTTTTTTGTCCTTCTTCACCTAGTATTCAGTGATGAAGTAGGGGCACTTTCACCCCATGACACTAATCACAATAACACCCCCATTCATAAAAGGGAAGACAAGTAGACATAGCTTACTGGATTAAGCAACCATCAAACCCTTTATGAAAGCTTTATGAAATCCTTCTGACTTGGCAGCTGAGAAAATTCCTTAACTGGATGCTGATTCTTCTCTCTAGAAGAACATTTTTTTCCTTGACCGTTGTTCTCCATAGCTCCTGCCTCCATCATCCTGAATATTATTATTTATCCATTATCTTTCATGGCAACATTTGAAGTAGGTATAGAGAGTTGCCCTCCTTGGGGTTGTACAAGTTTAGTAGCCTACATCCTGCTCACCAAGTTTGGGGACCCGAAGGTTGTTCAAATAATCAAAGGCATTTTTAGTCTAGTCTTTTGGTTTTGTTGATAATCAGCTCCCTCAAAGACTTTCATTTTGTTCCTGGTGTCTATAAATATATCTAAAGTTCTTTTCCTAAACATGATTATAAATCTGGATTTATTTATTTGTGTCCTTACAACTTAATGGTTCTATGGATACTATCTGAGGTAAAAGACCTAGATGGGAAGGCCACACCTTAAATCTGTCTTTACCTCAGGACTGAATCTTAATAGACCTTTGTTCCTCAAATTCATTTTATCTCTTACTATTTGGGATCTAGAAGCATTAAACTTTTATAAACCTCAAATCTTCAAATTCCTAGACTTTCTCCATTCCCTTTCATGTCTATTTCCAAACTATAGCTTCAATAACTAGAAAGTAAAAGCCAATTCTATTAACATTTGAAGTCTTTACAAACCTTTTCCTTATAGGACAGGTTGGCAAATTTCTTCTGTAAAGGTTTAGATTGTAAATTATTTTAGACTTTGTGGACCATAAACAGCTTTTGCCACAACTACTGAATTCCGTTATAGTACAAAAACTGCCATAGATAGTTGGCTATGTACCAATAAACTTAATTTTTTAAAAAAGTTGATGGGCCAGATTGGACTGCAGGCCACAATCTGCCTTCTTTAAAGCTAAAGGCTCCATAGGCATGTGATTGGCCTTTACGTTTTACAGGTGGAAGTTTTACTCTGGTTATTACTGTTGTACAATAAATAAGCTAATGTTATATATGCTAATTTTTTATTAATGCAACACTTCCAGTACCAATTTATTATTTAAAATATAAAATAATGCGTTTTTTCCTAATTGATAAACTCACAAATGCCATCAGCTTTGCCCAATAGAAAATTTCTTCAAGGGGGCGCCTGGGTGGCGCAGTCGTTAAGCGTCTGCCATCGGCTCAGGGCGTGATCCCGGCGTTATGGGATCGAGCCCCACATCAGGCTCCTCCGCTATGAGCCTGCTTCTTCCTCTCCCACTCCCCCTGCTTCTGTTCCCACTCTCGCTGGCTATCTCTATATCTTCAAATAAATAAAAAATAAAAAATCTTTAAAAAAAAAAAAAGAAAGAAAATTTCTTCACTGATCTAAAGTTTATCCAGTCTGCTATAAGGGTTGTGATGTTGGGGCACATTACTCCATGTAGGGATTCAGTAATCCAGGCTGACAGTGGCTCTGTTATCATCAATACAAAGCTTTCAAGGTTATCCTGGGTGTTGACATTCAGCTGATATAGGAAGAGAATGGATGATCTCTTATGAGAGGATTTCATGGCCAGATATGGAGTATCTCACAGTACTTCTACTCAAATTCCATTGAGTGGAACATGGATATAACTCTATTGTAAGGAAGGCTAGGAAATGGAGTCCAGCTTTACAGCCTTGAAGAAGTAGGCACAGATCTTGGTGAGCATACTGAATTCTCTGCTTCAGTTCCTAAATGAATATTAATGACTAAGCCTTGCACACTAACTATGTGACTTTAGGCTGAGGGCCCATCTTGCCTTTCTTAATACAGGCATAAAATCAGGATTAAGTGTACAAAGCATATAAAGATGCTTTGTCACTTGTTAACTAGCAAACACTTTACATGTATGAAAGAATATAATGAATACCTGTGTAGCATTTCCCCAGATTTATATTTGTTAACATGATATATTTATGATTCAGATTGATTTTAAGATATAAACATTATAAATGTAGTTTGAGGCTTCTTAAGTACTTTCCTCCAATTCTATTCCTCTTTATCCTTCCTCACTATCGTAAACTCAGTGTTTATAACTCTTAGGCACTGGCATCACATTTTTTATCACTTAAACTGGTCAGTAAGCCAGCACTACTGAATTCTACCATAGTCAGCCAAATCTCTTGTGGAAGGAAAGACATGGTATTCTGGTAAAGCATTCCAGGGGTGAGAGGCATGAAATCATCCCTCAACCCTCATAGCCAGTCTCCAGGTATTGCAGCCTCTTGGGAATGAGGGAACAGGGAGATAGGAAGTTGAGAGATAGTCACAGATCAGACCATGATGGGCCTCATGTGTCCGCTGAATATTAATATTTTATCCTGAAAATGCAGAGGAATTCCATTTGTTATTAGACATGGTCAAATTTGTGGTTTAGATGGATTATTCTTGTAGCCATGTGAGGACTGCTCAGAGGTAGAAAGACCTTTGCTATAGTGCTAAGGAGCGATAATATGTGCTTCAGCTAAAATGGTGCCCCATGGGGTTAGGCGGTTTCTTCGCAAGCACTTTGAGAGCTCACAAATTTTCTTTCTTGCTGCTTCAGAAAGGATTATACTTCAGTTTGGTATGGGGGTGCCTCAAGTAGGAACTGCTGCTTCTTCCTAGCATTTGACTTTGACCTTCCACGTTAAGTTGTAGAAGTCTCTCTTCTACAAGATTATTGTTCTTCTGTTGGACTCCTAAAGCACCTCACATTCATTATCTTTTTTAATCTTCACAGCCAACGCTGTGAGATAGTTACCATTTTTACTCCATTTTAAAAATGAGGAAAGTGAGGGAGTTGGGTGGCTCAGTCATTAAGCATCTGCCTTCGGCTCAGGGCGTGATCCCTGGGTCCTGGGATCGAGCCCCGCATCAGGCTCCCTGTTCCGCTGGGAGGCTGCTTCTTCCTCTCCCACTCCCCCTGCTTGTGATCCTTCTCTTGCTGTCTCTCTCTCTCTCTCTGTCAAATAAATAAATAAAATCTTTTTAAAAAAATGAGGAAAGTGATGCCCAGAGTGTTTAAATAGCTTGCCTAATATTATTAGAAAGAGCCTAAGCTGTTGTTTTACTTAAGTCTGACTTACTATCTTGATGCCGTCTTGTCTCTCTCAGGGCATAACAGCTAGTATTTACTGAGGAATTGCTATGTGCCAGGCACTGCCTGTTCTATCATCCATACAACCCTCTGAGGTAAATAATATTATTATCCTCATTTTACAGCTGAGGAAACTGAGATCCAGAGAATTTAAGTAACTTGTTTAAGATGCTACATCTGGACAAGGTGATTAAAACAAGTTAACTCTGGAGCCATTGGCTTATACTATCTCTAATGGGAAGGCATTTATTTGATTTCCAAAAGTACGGGGAGAAGGAAAACACTATATTATAATTTAAAGTTCTTAGTAAGCTTTATTAATATAGCCCTAATCTCAGTGTGTCAAAATATTGTGGAGAATTTAACTATAAGCCACAATCAGTACCAGATTTGAATGGGCATAGCTTGATTATGATAACGTACAACTTTGCTTCAATCTTTGCCAAAATGACTTCTTACTATGGCAGAGTAGTCACAGGAGAGCTGGCCAAGAGCCAGGAGGCCAGGGTTCTAATCCTGGTTCTGCCATGAATGGACTTTGAGTTCTTGGGTGGGTCAATTAATTTCCTTAGACTTCAATTTTTCCATTTCCAAAATTCAAGAAATGAATTAGAGTATCTCGAGTGTCCCCACCCACTGTGATTCTCTCTTTGCCTTCCCCCCCCCCATTCCATCAGAAACTGACTTCAAAAAATGACAGGAAATATAAATAAACATTTTTAGAAATGCAACAGATTAATTTTAATATTTCCAGAGGGGAGGACAAGTAAATATTATAGAAGAAATAGGAACTATTTTTAATATTCTTTATACTAATATTATAAACATAACTCATATTTTAGTCATTTGCTTATACATGAAAAATCTAAACCTATGATTCTGGCTAGCATATTTATTTAAAAAATAAGGTTTAAATAAATTAAACAATATGAGTGTGAAACAAGTACATAACTAAGAGAGGTAACACCTTGAAAAGAAATCAACTCATGAAATAGTTTTAGGAGAACATGGATTTAGGAGAACATGGATAGACAAAAGAAAAGACTGAAACACAGAGGATTCTAGAAAACAGGCAGTTCTCCACAACCCACTAATTCTTTCTAAAAAAGCTATTTCTTTACACAAATGCATTTGTAGTCAAGGTAAATGTACTTACTAAGTTGACAAAATTGCTTTCAAATCTACTTTAAAATCCACCTCTCTCCAAGGGAGTAGATCCCAGCCTGGAAGGCAGGGTGATAATAGTTTTTGGTTTTGTTTTATTTTTTTTTTCTTTCTTACTTCCCAAAGGCAGTTTTGCAGGAATCTCATAGTATGTGTTCAATTTGTTTAAATGATGAAATAGATGTGGACCTGGGCAAATTAGCCCATATTAACATTTCTTGTTTTTGCCCTTAACTAAAGGATTTGGTAGTAATAGCTTAGAAATTCTGAGTTCTGGTAACCCCCATATGCACTGAGCAGTTCAGCAAGATGAAGCCTATCTCAATGCTCCATGTGACACAGGAAGAGAGGTGAGGTGGAGCTAATGCCCCTACTTCCATGGACTTCCATGATGAGGGCAGTCTCATCAGTCAGCCTCAAACATCCTCTTTTAGTGTTTCCCACCTTTACCTTTCTGATTTTACTTTCCTTAAGGAAAACATTGCTGACTTTCTCACTGAATTTCAGACGTGATGCTAGGCATTGACACTACAATCATGAAGATGCTGGCTTTGCTCTTGAGGGCTCGAGGGTCTAAAAGAAAATGCTGTATTTAGTACTCTGACCCATTCGCATCTCATTTCCTCGCCCTGGGCCTAGGTAGCACTACTTCTAAGAGTAAGGGATTGCCTGAGAGGATTTCTAAGATTATTAGGTAGGAAAGCACCCACATGTCCATAAGTTAAGTAAGACTGAATAAAATGTATGGAACCAGACCTAGGTATACAGCATTGAGTGGTGACAGGATCCTGGCCCCAGAATTAACTCCTGGAGCTCCTCCTCTGCCCAGAGAGCAGGGATCAGGGGTCTTATGATCCCTGGCCCGCAGTGGTTAGCAGCCTGGGCACATGTACACACACAGACTTCTTGGATATCTTGGTCCTTCAGGACAAGTGTAAGTCACCTGAAATGTCCATTGCTCTTTATTCTTTCATTTCATTGAAGGAGCAGTAGCTGGGCCCCAAGCCTCTCACAGTGCAGTCAGTGCTGTCACTGTCACACTTGCCACAATGACATTCAGTGGCTACTGGATATGTATATAGGGAATCTGCCTGGTGAGCACAGCCGGGCACTTTCACGGTCTCATACGCCAGCTCTTTGAAGGTACATATTTTCTGGATGTTGGGCCTGGCTGGGTCTTTGTACACTAGATCCTGTGGAGTTTAAAAAGGAGAGAGTTAGGCTAAAATACTCTGGAAATTTCTATTTAGTGTAATCAAAATGAGATGAATTTAATACTGCTTGCTTTAGCATTTACCCATTAAAGCTCACTTAAGGAATTCCTAAACAAGGAAATATGCTCTCTTAAATGTCCTATATGCTATACCACATTTCTTGGTTCTGGAAATCTTATAGAATATATGTCATTCTTTTCCTGCTCCTTATGTCTATATCAAATCTTAAATATTTCTCAAACTATAGGGAAACTTTAAATTTCAACATAGAAAAATGATGAAATAGAACTATAACAGAAATTTTAAGTTGATTTTTGTACTTAGTCAAAAGCTATGTTAATGACAACTTGAACCATAAAACACTGAAGTTCAATTTCTCAGAAAATGTTTCCAAATACATTGTCCCTGTGTGTTTATAAAAAGCCCAAAGGCATAAGAGGAAATGTCAGTGCTTAGCTTAATGTGACTATGAAGTCACATGGAAAATTTTAAATATTCTACTATCTTGTAGACATTTCCTCCCCTTAAATGCTGTATATTTTGCAGGGCTCTCAGTTTCAAAGTATACACAGTTTGCATAAGAGAACTCTTAATCCAGACAGAACAGGTTTGTTCCAACAGTTTCTAGTAAAATTATTTGCACCAAGGGAAGAAATTGGCATTCCTGTTTAATTTATTTCAATATCATGCTATCAGGTCTGTTGATCGAACTCATTTACCACCCAACAAAATATATTTCATTAAAAAGTTGTTACTTTCAATTTCAGTTTATAGAATGAAACTTTGCATGGATAACCAGGTGTTATAGGAGAAAAAAGTAAAACAAAGTAGAAACTCTTTACTTGGATTAATGCAAGGAAGCTGTGTGAAAACAAACTAGTGGTTTTATGCTTCTGTGCCTTGGTTTTCTCAATGGCATGAAGAAGTGAGTAGGTTTGCTGATTCACTTCGGTTCTAATAGTCTGCAAGTATAGATTGTGTTCTGAGGCTGCTTGTTGCCTTTTGTAATCAGGTGGACAAATAAGACAATTTTAATAATACGTTTGTGTTTTTATGTGGCTTGGAAACATATTTTAATACTACCTCTGTTGCAAAGATATGGCTTCAATTACAGAAAATGGCTTTTGGGGAATATGGTAGATCTTCTATTATTAAATATATGTAAGTTTACGTGTTTATCTCTCTATATGTAAAATCTGCCATAGCACTACTTTTTTTTTGGAAGTCCAGAGTTGGCATATTACCAAGTTGATCACATCAAATTCTGACGCTTTGCTAGATTTATCCTAATCAAATCCAAGCTCAAACATCTAACTGATATCATGGTATTTAACCCCAATCATAACACAGACAGTATTGACTATGGGACTCATGGCTATTAATTGGGAATGTTAAAATATTCATAAAGTGGGAATTAATGAAGCCTGCCTTGGACAGACACTTAACACCCTCACTTCCAGCAAAGCAGATTTCCTACCCGGGTGTAGCAGTAGCCGGCACACCACGTGGTATTGATGCTTATGCAGAAGCGACATTCCTCCTTTTCCACTGTGATGGTGATGTTGGTCAACTCACAGCTCTTGCAGCAGATTGCTCTCCAGCAACAGAAAAGGAAGCAAAACTGGACTGACTTCATCCTGGGCTATAAAGCAAACAATTAAGGCTCATGAGAAACCAAAAAAACCCAAAGAATTATAATCATGTAAATTGAACAAAGCAAAAATAATTGATTTGTCCATTCTCCCCAGTCACATTTTGCTCCAGCAATTTTTTCCTTCCTTTTCCCTTGCCTTACTTCTTTTTCGAATAAACATTTCTTCTTATACTCCTCCTTTATTTTTTTTTTGTCAAGTAGACCCATATTGCAGATCAAAACTCCAAAATAATGATTTAAGCAGAGCAGTGTTTAAAGATCAGAGTATTTAAGTGATTATTCTGAGGATGGTAATTGTGATAATCATATTTGTCCCTTCATTAAAATTTTAAAGATTATTTTTGTTTAAAAATAAAATTCTATACTATAAAATTGGTTCATCAGTTTTAGCATCTCATAAATATTATCATTTGCTTTTGCTCACCTTTGGTTAAAATAAGACTATTTCAAGAGGCCAGGTGAATGGTCTATATAAAGTTCAGTTACTTGTTAATAGTGACTGCAGTGTATTAATCATATTTAAGAAGCCAGGTTGACAAGTATAAATTGTCTACACAACAGTAGTTGAAAAAGGTCTAGATTTGTTCTCCAGATCCTGAAAAACCTATAATTTCAAAAGTAACTGTCACCACTTGTTAACTGTAGATGCCAAGACTCACCTTTGGTCGGCTGCCTTATCGGAGGAAAGCTGTATACGGAGTCAAGTCTCAGTTCACCTTTTATACAAAATCATGTGCAACTAACACCCTGTGGATTTGTTGGGTATTAATAAGACCAATGTTAGCCTGAAGCTTGCTGTAAGTGAATCAGTGTTTAGGTAGACAGGGAGATCAAGCCTTCCTAAGGTAGTCTAAACGCAGTTGATCAAGAAAAATAATGTTACCAGAGATGATGATTTTGTACAAATTAAATTTGATATAGTAGCACACCCACTCCTTTACCTTGTCAAATTAAATGTGGCTCTGGGTTTTTCTTTTGTATCTTTAACTCAGGGAATTCAGAATCCTTTCCAAGTATTGCTTTAGCCCTGCTGAAGGGGTGCATCAAAAATATGTGGTTAATAAATTGCTCTGAGAGAGGCTTGAAATCTTTAAGGAAAGAAACAAACAAATAGGAAAGTCTTTCATGCTCTGACTCCTATCTAAAGTATAAACTATATTTCTTTTTACTTCCCACATCCAGTTCCCCTAATCTCGAATATTATTCTTTGATGCTCTACTTGTAATTCTCTAAATGTTCTGGTGATTCGTTTCTCCAGATCTTTGCATATGCAGTATTTGTCTTGCCTGAAATGTGTTTGTTTCTAACCTGTGTTCTCCAGCATTGCTCCCATCCCTGGCAAATTTCTCAATCTTCAACACTCATCTGCCAGAATTTAGAATGGGAAATAGAGGAGAGCTTCTCTTTGAAATCATTAATATACCTCTGTTTCTCCCAGTAGAGTATGAGCTCCTTGGAAACTGGGATTGATTTGTTTAACAGATATTTATTAAACAGTGTGGCTGGTGCAAAGGAACAATGGTAGAAATATTAGGGGATATGATGTCAAAGATATAATAGGAGTCAAATCATGTAGGACCTTGGTTTTTGCTGTCTGTGAGAGGGGACAAATTGCAGGATTTTGAGTAGAGTTGTGACATGATTTGATTTAGGTCTAAAAGGATCCCTTCAGCTAGCTGCTCTTTTGCTAATGTAGAGAAAGAAATATAGAAATCAGAAGACCTGTTAGATGCTATTGCAGCAACCCAGGTGAGAAATATTTGTTCAGACTAGTGTGGTAGCAATGGAGGTAAGGGGACATAAAATTGATTCTGGATATATGTTGAAACAAGAGCCAACAGAATTTTCTGATGGATGAATGTTGAGCATGAGAGAAAGAAAAGAGTCAAGAATGACTCAAGAGTCTGGCCCGAGCAACTTGAAGGATAAACTTGCTATCAACTGAAATGGGAAGGCTGTCAATGTAGTAAGTTTTAAGCAAAGATGAGGAGTTCCATATAGACATGTTGAGATTGAGGTGTCTTTTTTTTTTAAGATTTTATTTATTTATTTATTTATTTGATAGAGAGAGAGACAGTCAGAGAGAGAGGGAACACAAGCAGGGGGAGTGGGAGAGGAAGAAGCAGGCTCCCAGCGGAGGAGCCTGATGCGGGGCTCGATCCCATAACGCCGGGATCGCGCCCTGAGCCAAAGGCAGACGCTTAACGACTGAGCCACCCAGGCGCCCCAGAGATTGAGGTGTCTTTAAGACCTCTAAGTAGAATGCTGAATCTAAATTTTAGGAGAAATATATTGGCTGAAGTTATAAATTTGGGTGTCGTCAACATGAGCCTAGAAAGACATTACCAAGGGAGTGCGTATAAATAAAGATGGAAGGACCAAGTTGAGCCTGGTATACTCCAGTATTAAGAGGTCAAGGATAAAATGAAGCGTTTTTTTGCTTCCTTCCTGAGAAGGGCCACTGAGGAAAGAGGAATGAAGAGAATGTGGTGTCCCAGAAGCTAAGAGAGAATATCAAGGAATGAGATCTGTGCTAAACGCTGCTGACAGGTTAAGTTGAAGACTGTGAGTTGTACAATGTATGTGGCAATGTGAAGGTCACTCATGTCCTTGGCTAGAGAATTTTCTTTGGAGTGAGGGGAACAAAACACTGATTGGTGTGTGTTTAAGTTATTGGTAAGAGAAAAAAAAAGTTGAATATAGACAACTTTTTCCAGGAGTTTTGATACAACAATGACCAAATAAATGGGTGATTTGGTAAAGTGGGAATAGGGCAAAGATAATTTTCTTTTAATTTTTATGTTTTAAAATGGAAGGAATAACTTCATGTTTATACAGTAATGGAAATGATTGAGTATACTATGTTGGAAGAAGAGAGGAGAATTTCTGGAGTGTTCTTGAGTAGGTAAGAAGAGATGTGCTTTAGAGCATAAGTGGAGGGACTGGCTTTAGACAGGAAGTTGGATAGCTTATCCCAGTACGAGGCAGGAGGGAGAGCTTGTGAGTGCAGGTGCTGGTGGGTGGGGAGGTGTGGTGGGTGCAGAAGATGATGAGTGGTAGATGTGGTGAAGGTTCTGTGCGCTGTCCTGTGATTAATTTTATTTTCTCAGAAAAGTTTGAAGTAAGGTCATCAATCTGAGAATAAGGATGATGGATGAATTGCTGAGGGTTTGTAGAGAAAGGAAAAAATTTGAATAGCTGTCTGAGATTGGGAGAGGGATTGAGTTGGCAATGATAGGCATAGTGTAATTTCCTACCAGTTTTAAGGGCCCACTTGAAGTTTATGGTAAGAACGTTAACATGAGACCACTTAGCATAGATGTGTGTTTTTCTTTTGCCCAATTTAACAGCAGAGGTTCAGGCTTATGGGTGACAAATAGTTGGATTTATCCAAGGTTACGATTTTATCAAACATGTGAGACAAAGATAAAACATAATAAAGTCCTGGATATTGTGAGTATTAATTCAACATTTATGTAAGTGATATCTGGAATATAGAAATATTTTGAAATCCATTAGTAATGGGTAAGTAAGCATAATATCAAGGTTATAGAATGTATAATTAAATTTCATATGATACACATTAAATGAAATATATTCATGATTCCTGGAAAATTATAAATCCTTTCAATTTTTCTAAAAGAATACTAAAAATGTTATGATTACACATTGTATTATGAAATGAACTCTTTATATTATCTGTGTGTGTTCACAAAGTATATTTATGTAAATACATGTGAACTTAATGTGTTTTAATGACTAATGTATATATATTGTATTTGTTCCTTATATATTCACTTTAAGATATGAACAGCTTCTTTTTGTTGAACACCTACTATGTCCCAAGCATTTAACTAAACACTAAATATGTGATCACGTATAATCTTTACGAAAACTCCTTAAAGGAGTTACTATTATTGCTCTTTGGAAGATTGGAAAACTGAGGATAAATGACTTGCTCAAGACTATGGAACCTTTAAAGAGCAAGACTGGGGCTCATACCCAGGTCTGTTTGGCTCCAAAGCAGAGAGGACTACTCGTTGAGCCATGCTGACCTCAGTGGTTTATAATTCTTACCAATCCCATTAGGTAGAGAGGGGCCAAGACTGAAGTCGTTCAAAACTTTGGTGGATATTCCAAATGTCCATGTTTATTTTTCCATCCACATTTCGGTCAGAAGTCTCACCAGATAACCTACTTCCCTTTGCCTGTCAAGAGACCCCAGTCCTGTCTCCCAATTCCAAGCCTCTTATAGCCTGATTAGTGTATCTGATTAGTGTATTTCCTAATTAGGTGACATTGCTTACACAGAGTTTGTTGAAATGTTTTATTGATGAAAATATAGAGATCTTATTTATCTTTGTATTCCCAATAGGAATTAATTTCTTTCTTTTTCTTTCTTTCTTTCTTTTCTTTCTTTCTTTCTTTCTTTCTTTCTTTCTTTCTTTCTTTCTTTCTTTCTTTCTTCCTTCCTTCCTTCCTTCCTTCCTTCCTTCCTTTTTTCTTTTTCTTTTTCTTTTTCGGAATAGAATTTCTAATACACAGTAGGCACTAACACACTTTTGTTGAACAAACTGAAAAACAAATCCCTCATAGTTTCCCATTATGCTATGCTGGTGCATAGCCTGTTTGCTATATCTGATGCATTCCTTGTTCTTGCTCTGTTCTGTTCTGGGGTTTTTTTTGGGGGGGGGGTACAGGGAAGACCTCTTCAGGCTGCCTTTTCAGACTGCAATGTCAGCAGGCTTTGCCTCTGTGGAGGGAATTTGGAGAGCAAAAGGAAAGAAGTCGGAGTATTTCTCTCTACATTCTTCTTTTCTTGGCAGTAGCTGCATTTTATCCCTGGGTCCAGGTCATATCAAACAGTGTCTCCCTCAGTGTTTCCAGCTTCTGTGGGGGAACCTGTCTTGTGGCTTGAGCTTCTGCTGGGTGGTCTCATGTTTTGGCTCTGGAAAACCCACTGTGTCCTCTAATCCTGAGGGTAAGTGGGACTTCCTACTGTTGCTGATCTTAGGGTTGCCTCATTTTCCTTGTCTGGCTTCTTAGCAATTCTAACAGTTGGTAATCAACTCTCTGGATTAAATTCCTTCTGTTTTATGTATTAGGGGTAATATCTGTTTTCCTGGTTGGAAACTGGTAACAGTCTCCTTTATTTCTAGCTCTCTATTGGGTTTTATTAACTTCGTGTTTATTGAAATATTTAACGTTATTCAGGGAGACCCTGTGTCAAATTCTCACTTTATTGAAGCACCTCTCCACTTGAAGCACCTCCCCATTTTGCAAAATCACAGGTATTTTTTTCTTCTTCCTCGAAAGACAAAATGTTCTGTTCTTTAGTCCTGAGATACATTTCTCATCTCCTTTCATCTAAGCTACTCCTACAAGCACTATTACAAAATTTCATTTAGATGTAGCTTCTTCTAGGAGGCATTCACTCCACCTTACCCAGTATTCATTACTCACTCTCAGTCCAGTACTTTCTGTTTCCTTAGTTCCTTAGTTCCCAGTACTTATCTCAATGTTAACGCTCATCACATTATATTTCAAATATACAGCAGACTTCTCTTGTGAATTCTGGTGAACCAGTGACCTCAACTGTTTGAGGATCCCTAGAATTTCTACCTGTACATGTACTCAATGACTCACATTCTTCTTTCACTTATAAAGAATTTTAAAGTCATTTTTAAATGTTTGGGTTTAAAAATAAGAAGTTAAGTACTTATGCTCATATTTTGATAAATTACTTGCTTCTTTTATGATCTGGTATCCTTTTCCTCCTTTTCTTTGCCTATGTGATATATGTTGCATAATGTAAATTTTAAAACATGCTTAATATATTTTAAATAATTTCTAATTTCAATGCATCAATTTTAGTTATTCAAATTTATCTTAGTTATTTAAATTTATTTCTTTATTTAAATTACAAAGTAATATGTAATATATATGATGGAATATTTCCATATAAAATGCTAATTTTTTATTAAGCTTTTACCCTACAAATTACCCAACATTAGTATAGAGCTGCACTGTCCAGTATGGTACCCACCACCCACATGTGGCTATTAAACACTTGAAATACAGCTAGTCCAAACTAAGATGTGCTGTAAGTATAAAGTACCCACTGGATTTCAAAGTCAAAATGAGAAAGCATATATACTAACTCAATGATTTTTGTATTGGTTACATTGAAATGACATTATTTTGGATATATTAGGCTAAATAAAATAAGTTATTAAGTCAGTCTCACCTATTCCTTTTACTCTAAAATTATTTTAAAATGTGATTACTAGAAAATCTGAAATCACAGAAATGGCTCACATTATATTTCTATTGGACAGCACTAGTGTAGAACTTGTTGGCTAATAAGTAAATTTTCAGAGGTCCTAAGACCTGTTTACTGGTCTAATGTCTGGCCCTTTTTTATTACACATTGCCATGCTAGATCAACTGATATAACTGAAAAATAATAAAGTGAAAAGCCTGTTGGTTGCCAGTGTTTATTAATATGAAGACACAGTGATACACTTTATATTTTTCAGTGATGGGGTCACGAGGGTCAGTCCTCATATTAGCAGGTAAGCTTCTTGTTCTTATCCACTGGGGCAGTCAGATGGAACTTTCATTTATTTCATCATTTGAGATAGTAACATACTGTGAACAATGAAACAAAAATCTAATGCTCATCTCTGTTGCATTTTCTTTTCCTCAGAGCAAGATGGAATAAACTGGTATAGTGTTCTCCTGACAGGAACTCTTTAAGCAGTAATGGCACTCAGAATATTCCATAGTGTTCCAGTAAGAAGTCAGTACATTTGGGATCAGTCAACTGATAATGCATGAAGCTAAAAATACTTTCTAGGCTTTATAGCAATTGTGTTTTACATAGAGTAAGCATTCAGTAAACACTTATGGATTTGATTTTTGCTTTGATGCTAGTTGGCAAGTTTCTAGAAATTAAATGAAGCACTAAGAATGGGGTTTATATTTAAGTAATAATATGTTGATGCTTGATGTGGCCTATGCTGAAAATAATATGAAGATAGTTATCTAATGATGGGGAAGCGGTTGTCCCCAGCATGAAATGCAGATTCCAACTGTTTTTATATCTTTGGTTTTAGGAGGGAGTATCTTATATACATGTACATGCACACATATGCATATGGACATACATAGCAAAATGCTGACATAAGGATTTATGGTGCTTTCACAGCTTCCTTAAGTTCATGCATGTCCTTTGAGAAAAGTATTATTGTCCTCATTTTACACAATACAAACATTTTTTTAAGTATTTACTGTATACCAATTACTGTGCTAAATACATGCATGGCACAACTGAGTGTTCTCAATAGCCTTATGAAGTATATAATTATTATCATCTATACATTATAAATAAAGAAATGAATGCCAGAACAGTGCATTAAGATGCCCAGTGTTACAGTTAGTAAATGTCAGAGCTTCAATTCCAGACCATGCAAGGAGACTTCAGAGTCCCTAGTATTCTTCCTTTGGTCATATAACTGGTTGCTAGATAGACTGGACCCATTGGAGGAGAGGCAGAGTCTGAGGAAGAAGAGAGAAGAGAAAAGGTAGGGAAATTAAGCCAAGGGTCTTATAAAAAAGCTAGATTCTGAAACCAATTCAATGGGATAAAAAGCCAGGACACTAAAGAATGAATTAACTTTTATTGAACTTGTTAAGTGCTCACCTCAGTGCTTAGTATTTTGTACGCACCATTTTAATTCCGTTAATCATCACAGGAACCATTACATAAATACTATAATCATCTCCACTTTGGAGATGAGGAAACGGTAACGTAGAGAGTTCAAATATCTTTACCAAGTCCAGATAGCTGATAAATGAGGAGAAAAGTTCAACTCAAGCTGTCTGTTTCTAAGCTACTATTATTGGAACACAGTTCAGCCTATTTTAGAATAAATACATGTGTACCTCTGTGCCCTTTAGAGTGAATTTTTATTCCTTCGCTGTGTGTGTGTAAAGTGAATTGTGCTGGAAGACCAAGATATTGTCTCTCCTTTTTCAAAAGAAAGTTTCTCAAAATAAAACCTGTCATTCTCAGAAAATATGAAGTAAAAATGAGGCAGGAAACATATTCTTAGATAATTCAGCCATCACTGTGTCATAGACAAATTACCAAATATTCCATTACCTACATTATCTAGTTTCCTGTATTTAGATTGGGGAAAAGTGACTAATTCTGGCCAGTGGGTTCTGAACACGAGTGAAGTATATTATTTTGGGATGAGGCAATAGAAATCTCTTACATGGCTTTTGATGCTCTGTCTCCTTTTTGTGGGTACTGCAGAAACTTCATCTTCCGTAAGTTGGTAGAGACTCTGACAGCCTATGTCCTTGGGCGAATGTGTAGAGCACAGTCTCCTATGACTGATGTTAGAAATGTAACGTAGGAAAGAAATTAACCATTACTGTGTTAAGTCATTGAGAATTTGAGGTTCTTTTGTTACTGCACCATAACCCAGTCAGTTCTGAGTAAGAAGGTACCAGGTACCGGGTTACCTGGAGGGTTTGCCAATAGTCTGCTTGACTCTGTATGATGCCAAATCACAGGGAGAGGAAGAAAAGTACATCCAAAGCCTGGAATCTATTCTAACATGATTTTTGGAATTTTCCTTTTTGCATTTCCAAAGCTTTCAATCCTCACCACACCTTTTGCTCACTCTGTGTTCTCTCTGTTCTTCCAGCAGATCATGGCAAAATCATAGCATCTATGCAAGTTACTTTTAACCAGGCTCCCTTTGGATTTATTCCTTCTGTTGAAGCAGTTTACAATTACTAGGCGATTTCCAGCCATTCCATCTTTCCAGTGCATTTGAACAAAAAACAGCAGAAACAACAATAGTGGTAGCAAAGCTAAATACTCCAGAAAGGGGGCATCTGGGTGGCTCAGTTGTTAAGTGTCTGCCTTTGGCTCAGGTCATGATCCCAGGGTCCTGGGATCGAGCCCTGCATTGGGCTCCCTGCTTAGTGGGAAGCCTGCTTCTCCCTCTCCCACTCCCCCTGCTCGTGTTCCTTCTCTCGCTGTCTCCCTCTGTCAAATAAATAAATAAAAAATTAAAAAAAAATACTCCAGAAAGCTACAAAAGCTGGTTTTTTTTTTTTTTAAGCTCTCCTGCTTGTCCTAAATGGCCAGGGTAGCTTCCTGGGCAAAAATAGAGTTGCTAGAAGCTTAATTTTGCCTAAAGAATTATAACTTCTGTTATGAAGATCTAATGCCATATCTAATAATAATTAAATATAGGACGAAGGTTGGAGAGACCAGGTTGATAGTGTGATTCTTCATAAATATTGGCAATTTCTAGAGCGTTTCCTTTTCTTTCTCTGATAAACCACTGACCCTATTTGAATCACCTAATATCAGACCACATACCTTTGTTTCTGGTCTTTTGCTGTCTTGGCATCTACCTGCCACATCTTCTTAAGAGACCTAAATGGAGAATGGAGATAATTTGAAGGAGAGACATATATGTTTAAAGGAGATAAAAGATAATTTATTGCTGTTTTTGCCTCAAGAGTTATTTATGTCATATTTCAAGAAATACTTTCACCTTTATCATCTCTGTTTATTCCCCATAGATTTTTAGAATAGTCTTTTAAAGTAAGGCAGAGAGTTAAACCACTGAGTGACATGCTGATAGTTACATCAAATGCTAGAATTTTGACTTTTACTTCAACTTGTTCTAAGAATATGGAATTTAAAGCATTCTATTTTAGGTAACTCCAGAGTTTATTATTAGCCCAGAAAAAAGTAGTGGTTTCAGGAGCACAGTGTGACAGAGACTGCTAGTTGTTTCCTGATGTTCATTCTCCATTCTCCCATAGTGGTAGAATTTTTAGGTGGGTGCATGGCTGCCCAGAACAAAGAGTAAAATGTCCCTACCTGACTTGCAGCCAGGAATGGCCATGTTTTGAACAAAAAGATGTGATTAAAATGTTGGGTGACAGCTTTCAGGAACTTCAGGAGACAGGTGGCAAGTAACTTCTGCCCTTTTTTCTTCTTTTCCATTCTTCCTTCATCCTGCTCTTATAATGTGAATGTGTCATTTTGGGCTAGGAGGGTGAAGGCTACACTGTAGAGTTGGTGGTACAATGACCTTGGAAAAGCACATGAGTTGCAGAGGACTTTTTAGAGCAAAGCTGCCAGTCCAGACTCAATCTGCATAATTTTAGAATTTTACATGAAAGGAAAAATAATTTCTATCTTGTTTAGGCCACTATTATTTTGGGTCTCCATTACTTGAAACTGACTGAATTTCACTGATGTGTGTGGTCAAAGCCATTATCTCAGGGTAGAGCTTCAATTCTTAGGCCAAATGCCTAGGATAACTAGTTTTTTGTTTTTTGTTTTTGTTTTTAGGATAGCTGGGTTATGTAGAGTCTGTGGAGGGCAAGAAAAGCCTCTGGTACTTTGAGATGAACCCAAGAATGAGTCTTGGTATTAACATATTGGAAATATCAAAATGGGGAAATTGCCATTTAAAAACTGCTTGTTTTTGTCATCTAAATGATGGATATTTTAATCATCTTTGGTGGAGAAACCTTCAGTTAGACAAAAATACAGGTGATATGATGGATTTCTTTGTTTCCTTTATTCTTTTTCCTTCTCTGCACTGGTAGTAAGGGAATCTTTTGACACAGTGCATCGATGCGAGGTTACTAGAGATAAGGAAGGAATGTTTGACTATAGATGTTCAGCTGGGAAGGGCTTGAAAAATCTAAGCTATAACTGTGGAGGAATGGGAGAGAAAGGTATGAATGGCCTTGATCTGGGGGAGAGAAGCAGGTCAGAGCAGGAGGGTAGAAAAGAGAAGCAAGAGGGAGATCAGGAGACAGAAGATGCCCAAGTTTTCATCTGAAGCTGGCTCAGGCTAGACAAAAGTGATCAGGAAAAGTAGAGATATTTAGGTGACTCTCAATGGGTATTCTTGAGAGATTAATAAGATGTCTTCTAATAATTGTTCACCTTTATGTCTTCCCACTGCTGTGGGTGATAGGACAAGGGGTTACATAAAGCTAAACATCTCTTATAAAATGGACATGTTTGTGAAGGTGTGACTGGGGCAACAATTGGAAGGAAAATGCCATGTTGGTTTAATGTGAACTTGAGGAAACATATCCTCAAATGACTAGTTTTAGACTAACCTAAGGAGGAAGAATTGTTGCATGTTGTCAGAGAAAGATGTTTCAGTTCTTATTTGGGGACTTGCTCTAAGAAGGTGAAAGAAATGTTTTCTTTGGGGCCCAAGTGACAAAGTGTAGCATAGAGTTAGAGAAGAAGATTTTCCTATATCAACAGAAAAGTCAGGGTCCCACTTTTCCCAGTTTAGTGGTTTCAGCAACATCCATGGTGAACTTTGGCATTCATATGATGGGTGTTATCTACAGTGGGGACTACTCTCAATCTTAGACAGCGAGAGTCAGCACATGAGAGGAAACATGGCAGACACTGGGTAAAGAATGAGGCTGGATAACTGGTCTCTGGGCATGTGAGGCATCTCTTTGCAAACCTCCTAAAGAACTGGGGACACTTGGTGGGGGGTATTAGGATTCTCCTTGAGATGGTTGGAAAGGAAGGGGGCTAAGGGTCATCAAAATCTGGACATATGGTGAATCATTAAGTAGTTGAATGAGGATTCATCAAAACAGAGTACTTAACATTTTTCAAAGGGAAGAGTCTGTGCAAAGCCCAGAGAAAAATGAGAGCATAGTGCCTACTAAGAGCTCTGGTGTGCGTAGCTCTAAATGGGGTATGTAGGAGCTTGACATGGTTGACAACTGTGCAGCAGAGACTGTGACTTTATATAGAGACCAGTGTACGTGCCAGCTAACCAACTTAATGGATTAGCCCTAAGCTTCATTTAGGGTTTGGAATTCTGGGGAAACTCTGAAAGGGTTATCATTTTTAAAAGCAAAAAGAAACCAGCTACAGTCAATAGACAATCTTCTTATTTAGATTTTAAAATATGAGGTGGGATTTTTATAGCAAAAAAATAAAGAAAAAAGAAAGAAAATCTCCCTTTTTAGTACCACAGTGTTTTTATTCAGTATCTTTTTCCATTCTCAGACCAGCAAACTTCCTCCAATAGACTAATAAAAGCAGTTTCAGTTAAGTACTTCTACCTCTGAGCAATTTCTGTTGATGTGACATTTCTGCAGACACTACTATTTTTAAAGCCACAGCCTGAAAGAATAGTTTAAAAAAAAAAAAAGACAGTGCTTTTGTGTGGGTTGACACATTTAAGGATTTTTTTAAAAAATGGGTCATAGGGCTTTTGAAGTGGGTGGAGAGCATATATTATAGTCTTGTGTACCATTCTAGAAGATGACAGGCAGCTTAATTTTAATAAAATAAGTTGACCCCAGCATGATGAAAGACATAAAGGCCCATTTTGATTTGTAACTCCAGCCGATAGGCCATGAGGTCATTAAGAGTGTATTTGCAGCATCGGAAACTGCCTGGTTTTTGTTCATGCACCCTCCCTTCTGCCTCTGTACTCTCTCAGGTATGCTAAAACAACTCCAGCTTTCACACAAGAAGTTCTTTGAAAATCCTGATTGGTTCCCAAGAATATTTCCAGTTCCACCCTGGAGAGACTTGTGCTTGATAACATATTAAGGAGGGCACGTATTGCATGGAACACTGGGTGTCATATGCAAACAATGAATCATGGAACACTTCATCAAAAACTAAGGATGTATTGTATGGTGACTAACATATCATAATAATAATTAAAAAAAAACAGAAAAAAAACAAATGACTCTTACTAGGGACATAATAGCAATAGTAAATACCAGATCTCAAAGAATTTTCTTGTGGTTGTTGCCAAAGTGGAAAAAGGCATAGTAGAAATAGAGAATAATCAATGAATATACTCAAGTAAGTCAGTATTCTGTAATCTCTATTCAGTATTCTGTAGGATTATATAGGAAAAACTTAACTCTATTGTGATCTGTATCTGAGGTTGGCAAACTTTGCTATAAAGAGCTAGATAGTAAATATTTAAGGTTTTGTGTGTATCTTAGTACATTTGGGCTACTGTAACAAGAGATGACAAACTAAGTAGCTTATAAACAATAGAAATTTATTTCTCATAATTCTGGAGACTAGAAGCCTAAGGCCATGGCTTTGGAAGATTCAGTTTCTGTTGAGAACTTGCTTCTTTGTTCCTAGATGGCCATCTTCTCACTGTGTCCTCACATGGTGGACAGAGTAGGGAGCTCTGTGGTGTCCCTTTTATAAAAGCACTAATCCCATTCATAATCCCACCCTCATGACTGAAGCACCAACCAAAAGCCCCACCTCCTAATACCATAATATTGAAGATTAGGTTTCACCAAATGAATTTATATAGAGACTAGTATAATGCCAGCTAACCAATTTAGTGGATAAGCCCTGAACTAACAAGCATTCAGTCCATAGCAGCAGACCACGTGGTTTCTACTGTAATGATTCAACTCTGCCTTTATAGTGAGGAAGTGGCCACAGATGGCACATAAATGAATAGGTGTCGCTATGTTCCAAAGTTCCGATGAAATTTTAGTTGTGAAAACTGGCAGTGGGTCAGATTTGGCCTTTTGGCTGTGGTTTGCAGACTCCTGGTCTATGTTGTCTGAGTTGAACTGTATAGTGATGGAGAGTAACTAACAGTGCAATTGTAAACCAGAAGTTCTCAGAATGTGGTCTCAGGGTCAGCAGCATCAGCGTCATCTGGGAACTTATTAGAAATGCAAATTATTTTGCCTCACCCTTGACCTACTAAATCAGAACCTCTAGGGGATGGGGCCCAGCAGTATGTATTTTAAGAAGCCCTCCAAATGTGATTCTGATACACAGTTGTTTGAGAATCATTGTGGGCAAAGCTTGTTTGGTTGAATAAGACAGAAATCTACCCAAGCTAGCTCAGATAACTATCTTACTGAAAATCAGAATAATTAACAATAGCTGCTACAACAGGCAATCTCCAAAATCTTAGTGCCTTGACTCAGAAGTTTCTTTTTTGTTTATGTCCCAGTCTCCTGTGGGTTGGGGGGCCTCTGTGTTATGGCTTTTGCTGCCTGGAGCTCTTGGTCTCTGAGGTCACTGCAGTAGAGGAAGAGAGAGCTGTACAGTATTTTTAAGTGCACAGTATTTGTAAGTGCCAGGGTTGGAAGTGTCCTGATCAGTGCTACCCGAACTTTAACATGCAGTAGAATCACCTGGGATGTTGTTAAAACAAGGATTCTGACTCAGGAGGTTGCAGGTGGAGCCTGGAGTTCTGCATTTCTAACAGGTTTTAATGTGGTGATGATGCTGCTATCCTGCAGACCACATGATGAGAAAAAGGGCTTACTTCCCTTCTAAATACATCCTGTTAATCTGAGTCCTTCACTTGGCCCCAACTTAACTGCAAAGAGGTTGAGGAACATAGTCTTCCTATGTGCCCAGGAAGAGGCATTATTTCTGTTACTTGAGACTGCAGTAAGGAACTGTATGGATCGGGGTTGGAAATGATGTCTGAGGCTGCATGGTTACCATGGTAGGCTAATAATGCCACCCCACCCACCCCAACTGTCCACATCCTCATTCCCTTAGCCTGCTATATTACCTTATATGATAAGGGACTTTGAAGGTGTGATTAAGGATCTTGAGATGGGAAGACTATCCTGGATTATTTGGATGGGTCCAGTGTAATCATCTAGGACCATATAAAAGGGAGAGGCATGAGGGTCGTAATAGGGACATAATAGAGGAGGCAGTGTGACAACAGAAGGAGAGAAAATATGGTGATGGATGCAGAAGTTGGAGTGATGCCACAGCTGGAAGGGGGGCCACAAGCCAAGGAATGCAGGTGGCCTCACAGAAGCTGGAAAAGTCAGGGGGAGGGATTCTCCTCTACAGTCCCCAGAAGGAATGCAGCTATACCAACACTTTGATTTTAACACAGTGAGACCCATTTTGGACTTCTGATCTCTAGAATGACAGGATAATAAATCTGTGTTGCTTTAAGTCACTGAACTTACAATATTTTTTATAAAGTTGAATTTGCTTTTATTAGTGACAAGTGCCAGAGGCCCTACTCATGGTTGAGTTGGTGTTCTGTCCTCACAGAGTCAGGGTAGCCAGAAGCTCTTGTCTCTACCCACTGTCTGACCGGGTTAGTGGATAATGCAAGGCTCAGTCAGAGAGTGGAAATTAGGGGTGGAAGTCACCAAGGCCAGGAGCTGAATGGGGAGGGAGGGTGGTATGGCACCAAGCAGGGATGCCTGGGTCAGGACAGACAGTCTAACCAGCATTCCTGAGCTAAATGAAAGGGCTGAGGCTCCCAGGGAGGGATGAGCAAGTGGTACCCTAGCGTGGGGCTCCATAGGCTTGAGGGGCTATGGGCCTACAGGGGAGGATAGCTCTGCAGAAGCCCCCAGGTTAGCTCTGGGTTGGTGTGCCTGAGAAGCTTGCAGTAATTTGTTACAGCCCCACAACTCTCCTGACTTCTTTCTTTCCAAGTCTTCTTTTCTCTTCTCTTTTAATGGGCTTTCATTGCTTATTCTGTATATGACTGTATAGCTATAGGTTCAACTTTATATTCTGATCTTCTAGCTCCACTTTCCTTTAAGAATTTTGCTCTCTTATTATTCAGATTTTCAGGTGAGAAAATTTTTTATTGAATTATATCAACTTATGGATGAACCTCCTTTAAGGTCAGTTAACCTGGTCCCATTAACTATGTTCAAGGATTAGATTCACCTGGTTAATATCCAATTAGCAGGAGCTGAGAGTGGGACAGGTAATTATAAATATATTTAATACTGTATGCAGGAAAAGGAAAAGATTATCATTTGTATTTGCTAGTTACTGTGCTAGACTGGCTTATTTCGCTTCTTACAATGTTCTCAAAGTTCGTCCATGTTCTAGCATGTGACAGGATTTCCTTCTTTTTTTTAAGAGTGTGGATACTGTCTATTTTATTCATTAAAAAAAAATTTTTTTTAAGTAGGCTCTATGCCCAGTTTGGGATTTGAACTCACAACCCTGAGAGTTCAAGAGTCACATGCTCTACCAATTGAGCCAGCCAGGCACCTCTATTTTTTTTTTAATTTTTAATTTTAATTAATTAAATTAATAAAATTAATTTTATTTTAATTCCAGTTAGATAACATACAGTATTTATTGGTTTCAGATATACAATATAGTGATTCAACAATTCCATACACTACCCAGTGCCATCACAAGTGCACTCCTTAGGCCCCATCACCTATTTAACCCATCCCCCCACCCCCAGCCCCTCTGGTAACCATCAGTTTGTTCTATCTATAATTAAAAGTCTGTTTCTTGGTTTGTCTTTCTCTCTCTCTTTTTTTTCTCCTTTGCTCCTTTATTTTGTTTCTTAAATTGCACATATGAGTGAAATCCTGTGGTATTTATGTTTTTCTCTGACTTATTTTGCTTAGCATTTTATTCTCTAGATCCATCCATGTTGTTGCAAATGGCAAGATTTCATTCTTTTTAATGGCTGAGTAATAGTCCATCATATGTATCTACGACTTCTTCTTCATCCATTTGTCAGTTGATGAACATTCGGGCTACTTCTGTATCTTTGTTATTGTAAATAATGCTGGTATAAACATAGGGGTGCATGTGTCCCTTTGAATTAGTGTTTTTGTATTCTTGGGGTAAATACCGAGTAGTTTGATTGTTGGATCATAGGGTAGTTCTGTTTTTAACTTTCTGAGGAAACTCCATTCTGTTTTCCACAGTGGCTGTACCAGTTTGCATTCCCACCAACAGTGCATGAGGGTGCCTTTTTCTCTACATCCTCACCAACACTTGTTATTTCTTGGGTTGTCGATATTAGCCATTCTGACAGGTGTGATGTGATATCGCATTGTATTTCCCTGATGATGAGTGATGAAGAGCATCTTCTCAAGTGTCTGTTGGCCATCGGTATGTCTATGGAGAAATATCTGTCCATGCCTTCTGCCCATTTAAAAATTTTTATTTATTTGACACACGGAGAGAGAGAGTGCACAAAGCAGGGGGAACAGCAGAGGGAGAGGGAGAAGCAGACTCCCTGCTGAGCAGGGAGCCCGCTGTTGGGGCTCAACCCCAGGAGCCTGGGATCATGACCTGAGCCAAAGACAGAGGCTTAAACCAACTGAGCCACCCAGCCGCCCCTCTTCTGCCCATTTTTAATTGGATTGTTTTTGGGGTGTTGAGTTTTGTAAGTTCTTTATTTATTTTGGATACTAATCTTTTATTGGATATGTCATTTGCAAATACCTTCTCCCATTCCATAGGTTGCCTTTCAGGTTTTTTGTTTTTTTTTTTTTTTATTGTTTCCTTCACTGTGCAGAAGCTTTTAATTTTGATGCGGTCCCAATGGTTTATTTTTGCTTTTGTTTCCCTTGCCTCAGAGGGCATATCTAGAAAAAAGTTGCTACGGCTGATGTCAGAGAAGTTACTGCCTTTGCTCCCTGCTAGGGCTTTTATGGTTTCAGGTCTCACACTTAGATCTTTAATCCATTTTGAGTTATTTTTGTACATGATGTAAGAAAGTGGTCCCGTTTTTCTTTCTTTCTTTTCTTTTCTTTCTTTCTTTCTTTCTTTTTTTTCTTTCTTTCTTTCTTTCTTTCTTTCTTTCTTTCTTTCTTTCT
>NC_048233.1:61104209-61125267 GCF_002007445.2 Ailuropoda melanoleuca | reverse complement strand
CCTGCTTTCTGCTATTTTATTATTGGTGTATAGAAATGCAACAGATTTCTGTACATTGATTTTTGTATCCTGCAACCTATACTGAGTTCATTAATCAGTTCTAGCAGTTTTTTGGTGGAAGCTTTCAGGTTTTCCACATATAGTATCATGTCATCATGTCATCTGCAAATAGTGAAAGTTTTACTTTTTCCTTACCAATTTGGATACATTTTATTTCTTTTTGCTGTCTGATTGCTATGGCTAGGACTTTCAGTACTATATTGAGAGAGTGGACATCCTTATCTTGTTCCTGACCTTAAGAGAAAAGCTCTCTGTTTTTCCCCATTAAGGATGATGTTAGCTGTGGGTTTTTCATATATGGCCTTTATTATGTTGAGGTATGTTCCCTCTAGCTCTACTTTGTTGAGGGTTTTTATCATGAATGGATGTGTTACTTTGTCAAATGCTTTTTCTGTGTCTACTGAAATGATCATATGGTTCTTTTCCTTTCTTTTACTGATGTGATGTATCACATTGATTGATTTGAGAATATTGAACTGACTTTTCAACCTAGGAATAAATCTCACTTGATCATGGTGAATGACTTTTTAAATATATTGTTGGATTTGGTTTGCTGTTATTTTGTTGAGGATTTTTACCTCTATGTTCATCAGAGGTATTGGCCTGTAGTTCTCTTTTTTTGTGTGTGTTGTCTTTATCTGGTTTAGGTATCAAGGTAATGCTGTCCTCAAGATAAATTTGGAAATTTTCTTTGTTTTCTGTTTTTAGGAATAGTTTGAGAAGAATGGGTTATTAACTCTTTCTAAATGTTTGGTAGAATTCACCTGTGATGCCATCTAGCCCTGGACTTTGTTTGTTGGGAGTTTTTTGATTACTCATTCAGTTTCTCTGCTGGTATCAGTCTGTTCAAATTTTCTCTTTTTTTCCTGATTCAGCTTTGGTAGGTTATGTTTATAGGAATTTATCCATTCCTTCTAGGTTGTGCAATTTGTTGGCTTATGGTTTTTTTAAATAATATTCTCTTATAATTGTTTGTATTTCTGTGGTGTTGGTTGTTATTTGTCTCCATTTGCTATTTTATTTGATTCCTTCCTCTTTTTTCCTTGATATGTCTGATTAGACGTTTATCAATTTTATTGCTTTTTTTTCAAATATTGAGCTCCTTATTTCATTGATCTGTTTTATTATTTTTTTGAGTTTCTATATCAGTTATTTCTGCTGTAATCTTTATTATAATCCTTCCTTCTTCTGGTTTTAGGCTTCATTTTTTGTTCTTTTTCTAGCTCCTTTCAGCATAAGGTTGGATTTTTTATTTGAGATTTTTCTTCTGCCTTGAGGTAAACCTGTATTGCTATAAACTTCCCTCTTAGAACCACTTTTGATGCATCCCAAAGGGTTTGGACTGCTGTGTTTTCATTTTCATTTGTTTCCCTGTACTTTTTAATTTCTTCCTTGATTTCCTGTTGACCCATTCATTGTTTTGTAGAATGTAATTTAACCTCCAGGTATTTGTGGTCTTTCCAGATTTTTTTTTTCTTGTGGTTGACTTCTTGTTTTGTGTTGTGGTCAGGAAAGATGCATGGTATGACATCAGTCTTTTTTAATTTGCTGAGGCTTGTCTTGTGGTCTAATATGTGATCTATTCTTGAGAATGTTTCCTGTGCACTTGTAAAGAATGTGTATTCTGCTGTTTTAGGGTGGAATTTTCTGAATAGATCTGTTAAATCCATCTGGTCCAGTGTGATTCAAAGCCATTGTTTCTTTGTTTTTTTGTTTGGATGATCTATCACTGATGTAAGTGTGGTTTTAAAGTCCCCTACTATTATTTTATTATTATAGAAATTTCCTTTATATTTGTTATTAACTGTTTTATGTATTTGTATGCTTACAATTGTTATAGCTTCATGTTGACTTGTCCCCTTTATTATTACATAGTATCCTTCTTTGTGTCTTGTTACAGTCTTTGTTTTAAAGTCTATTTTGTCTGACTTAAGTATTGCTACAATGGCTTTCTTTTGACATTCATTTGCATGATAAATGTTCCTTCATTCCCTCGTTTTCACTCTGCAGGTATCTTTAGATCTAAAATCAGACTCTTGTAAGCAGCATATAGATATTTTTTTTTCTTTTTATCCATTCTGTCACCTTTCGTCTTTTGATTGGACTGTTTAGTCCATTTATATTCAAAGTAATCATTGATAAATATGTATTAATTGCCATTTTATTACTTGTGGTTGTTTCTGAAAATTTTCTCTGATCCTTTCTTGCCTTTCTCTCTTTCATGATTTGCTGGTTTTCTTTAGTGATGTATTTGGATTTCTTTTTATTTTTTGCATATTTGTTAGTGGTTTTTGATTTGTGGTTACAATTAGATTTGCATAATATCTTCTGCATATAACAGTCTTTATTAAGTTGATGGTTGTTTAAATTTTAATCAATCCTTTACTCTCTCCACCCCATGTTTTAGGTATATGTTGTCATATTTTACATCCTTTTATTTTGTGAGTTCCTTGGCTGATATTTTACAAAAATATTCATTTTTACTGTTTTTGTGTTTCCTATCTTCATACTGTCACTTTTGGTCTTTCCTTTCCATTCAAAGACTTTCCTATAATATTTCTTGCAGGACTGGTTTAGTGGTCACGAACTCCTTTTGTTTTTGTTTGTTTGGAAAACTGTCTCTCCTTCTGTTCTGAATGACAGCCTTGCTGGATAGGGTATTCTTGGCTGCATATTTTTCCCATTTAGCACTTTGAATATATCATGCCACTCTCTTCTGGCTTAGAAAGTTTCTGTTGAAAAATCCCCTGATAGCCTTAAGGGGTTTCCCCTTGTATGTAACTGTCTTCTTTTGTCTTGTGGCTTTTAAAATTTTTTCTTTATCACTGTAGTTTACCATTTTAATTATAATATGTCTTGGTGTGGATCTGCTTTTGTTGATTTTGTTGGGGGTTCTCTGACTCCGGAATCTGGATATGTGTCCTTCCCCAGATTAGGAAAGTTTTCAGCTATTATTTCTTCAAATAAATTTTCTGCCCTCTTTTCTCTCTTCTTCTTCTTCTGGGACTCCTGTAATGCAAATGTTACTACATTTGATGGAGTCGCTGAGTCCCCTAAGTCTATTCTCATTTTGCATAATTCTTTTTTTTCTGTCTTTTGTTCTTCTTGATTATTTTCCATTACTCTGTCTTCTAGGTTATTAATTCATTTCTCTGTTTCATTACAACAAATGTGTTTCTAATCTCACTTATTGCACTCTTCATCTGTGATTGGTTCTTTTTTTCTGTCTGTGTTTAGGGACTCACTAATGTCTTCTACTCTTTTCTCAAGTCCAGTGAGTATTTTAAATACTCTATCAGGCATGTTACTTACATCTGTTTTGCTTTGTTCTCTGGCTGTGGCCTTGTCCAGTTCCTTCATTTGGGACAAATTTCTCTGTGTTCTTACTTTGTCTGAGTATCTGAGTGTCTGTGCCCATTTGTCTGTGTTAGGAAAGTCAGCTATATCTCCTGTCCTTGAAGGTAATGGCTTTATGAAGAAGAGGTCCTGTAGAGCCCTGCAGTGTAGTATCCCTTGTCCCCAGGGCTTGGTTCTTTTGAGAGTATCTCAAGTGTGTGCTGCATGTGCTCTGCTGTTTTGTCCTGACTGGTTTATCCTTCAGACCAGTTGTCTACAGAGGCTCCCTTTGCCTGTTGTGGACACTGTTTGGCCTCTGGCATGTTTTAACTAGGTGTGCTCTGGTCTGCTTGTGAAATGAGACCTGTTGCCATTGCTGCTGGAACTGAGGCTCCACAAAACTCCCAGCTCTGAGACATGGCATTGACAGGGGTTTGGGCCAGTCTTCTGAGGGATGCAGCCTGTTGCACTGGGACTGAGGGAAGTGTGACTGGAATGGGTGATTCCACTGGAGCACAGGGTGGGTGGGGGTGGTATAAGCAAGTTAGATAGCATTTTCATCCTATGCTGGTTTCTGCAGTTCATCCTGTGCTTATGCTGAGAGGCAGGGAAGGGAAATGGTGTCTACCAGTTCCTTTTTTCCCAGAGGGGTCTCTCCATGAATGCTGTCTCTCTGTGACTCACAAATAATCTCCCTTCTGTGTGCCCCTGATTGCTGTTTGCCCTGTCTTCTCTCCTAGAGCAGCCCCAATGCTTTCAGGCTCTCCCCGAGGCAAGCCTGCTGATCTTTAGAACTCCAGGCTTTAAGCCCCACTGGTTGTAAGAACTCATGAAATTTGGCCCCTCTCTCTAAGCAAATTGCTATAGGGATTTGTTTTCTCTGTGTAATCCCTGTGTGTTAGTCTGTTTCTTGCTCTTCTCCATGACCATGGCTCCCTTCTCACCACAGTGGCCACCGTTTGTTTCTCTCCCAAACTATATCTTTGTATTTCCTACCTTCTTCAGTGTGGCCTCTTCTCTACCTTTAGTGGTGGAGTTTGTTCTGCCAGTCTTCAGGTTGATTTCTGGGATATTTAGGATGATTTGATAGTTATCTAGTTGTATTTGTAGGATGAGGTAAGCCTAGGGTTCTCCTCCTCTGCCATCATCATTTCCCCAACTCAAGAAAAAAAAATTTTTTTGTGAGGATAAGTTTGACTTCCTAAATTGCCAAATTCATATGCTAATCACCTCTTAGACTTTATCTTACATGACTTTCATATATCATTTTTACTGACTATTCTCCTCTTTTAAAAATAATTTTTGTATTTTCCTGCATTTTTCCAATTAACATTTTATCATGAGCTTTCTTTCATGTCATTATATATTCTTATAAAACTCATTTTCAATTGTCTTATGAACTTTGGTTAGTCTAACAAACACTTCCCTATGATTAGACAAACTGTTTTCATCTCCCTACCCCCCACCTGCTCTATTACAAGGAATACTGCAAGCATATTATTTATAATTCTTTATCTGAATTGCTGATTTTTTCCTTAGATTAGATTCTTAGATGTAGGATTATGGGGAAATGTAGGATTATTTGCATTTCTTTGGTGAATTGGTGATTTCATCTAAATTACTCATTTTTAAATATGAGTAGAAGGATATCTTTCTTTAAATTTTAATATAGCCAAACATACAAATATTTTCCTTCATAATTTCCTTCTAATGCTTCAATGCAAATCAGTTACAATTCAACCAACTTACTATGTGCTGGGTTAAGATGTGTAATACTTGGCCCCTGCCTTTAGGGATCTTATAGTCTATCAAGGAAGACAAACATGGATAAGTGGAAACAATGCGATATAATTTGGGCTACAGTATGTTCCAATAACATCACAGAAAAAGGGACAAGTCTTTGCTGGGGGGTCAGAGCAGCCTTCTCAGATGTTCATAATTTTCTGATATGGGAGTATATGTTAGGGGAAAGTTGGAGTGTGATAATTAGGAGTATCAAAGAGCAAGAAGATTGTCAAAAAATGAATTTGGAAAGCCCTAAAAGCCCAATATTCTGAGATCAAAATTTACCCAAAGGTAACCTTGTGTTTCTTTAAAAGGTCAAGAGCTGTGACTGCAATTTTCATTTCTCCTGATACTTGACTATTCAGAAAACTCTGACAAATAAATGAAAGAAGACAGACCCCCACCCATTCAGTCTGTGGAACTCAGGTGCCCTCGAACCAGCTGCTGAGGATGAGTCACAGAGTATTCCCTGGTGCTTTTGTTGCCTGGTAATGGGAAAGGTGCTCCCGGCTATGGCTGTGACATTTTGGAGGAATCCCATTAGCAGTCTAGTTGAAATTTTCCCAAGGTTCACTTCTTGGTCCCTTACATTCTTGACCTTAAGAATGAGTTGCAGTCTAAATTTTCAGGGTGAGGTGTGGGGTGGGAAGCTCAAATCAGGGATTTTGACAGGTGTCCCTATTGAGCTCAGCTGTTTTTACAGGCTATTCAGAACAAAGGTCAGGCGCAGGTGTCCTAATGTGCTCAAGAAGCAATGAGAAGTTGGTGACGTTTAGGGAAGCAAGGGTGGTGAGTAAGTGGGAGAAGAGTGTTGATTCCATGATTTTGAATCATAGAGAAAACATTAGGATCAACATATAGTGGATGAGGGGTGTTAGTCTTAAACTTGATAAATATTCATGAACTTTAAAGATGGAGGATAGCTTTATCTTTTATTTCTTGCAGAGTTAGCAAGCATTTATGGAACTGAGAAAGCAGCTTCATGCTAGGCACTGTTCACGACCACCATTAGTGCTTCACAAAGACATATTTTTAAAAATGTAAGCACATTTGAAATTTGAAATTCAGGTGTCAACATTAGGGGTTGTTTTAGTTCCTTTGTGCACTTGGAGTTTGGAGGTTTAAGACTTTAAAATTACAATTGAGCCTTTTGGTTTCTTCCTAGGAGATTTACCTCACTGCAGGTGGCTGCCACCAGGTGAGAGCTGGAACTAGATACTTCCATCAGCTGTTCAGCCTTCCTGCTCTCTGGCAGGTGCAGCTGAACACACACCCATCACCCCTCATTGCGCTTACCTATAAATGAAATACAATGGACAGCAAAAATGAGCCCTCTTACTAAATCACAGATCCTCCCTGCTGAAAGCACAGTTGCAAAACAACAAGAAAAACTTTAGTGCTAAATGATCCATTACCTGTTTGAGCTGATAACTGATTTTTCCCTCATAGCATTTTCCTCTTACCCAAAGTCTTTTTTCTGCAGAAACTTTCCCTGCAGTTGTACTCTGTCTATATTTTGTTAGTTTCTTACACTAACACATCATTAATTTAGATAAAAGTCTTTTATTAGATGAAGTAGCCCGGTTCTACTGTTTTTGAAGATTCTTTAAATCCATTTTGAAATAAATTGGGGTATAATTAGTGGTGCTTTAACTCAAGCTGTCATTCTTCCAGACCTGGCCTGACAGTCTGGGCAACTGAGAAACTCTGGGCCTTGGATGAGGTTCTGGGAAAGACTCACAGAGCCAAAGCTGAGGGTGGGGCCTTGAACAATGATCTATGATTCTATAAATCTGGAGTTCTGGACACTTGGCAGCTTACCCCTTTCTTAGAAGAGCATGGTATATACTGTACTATTTAGGGAGCAGCAGCATTCTAGGGTTAGTACCCTCCTGCCAGTCTTGGAGTCTCAGGGAGGCTACTACAGAAAGAGTAAAGACCTGAGTTTATCAGAGGTGGAAGAGCCTCTGAGATAGTTTGTTTGAGACAGGGCAAATTCCTGGCAAGTTGGGACTCTCTTTGCTCAAGACCAATGGCTCATGTCTTAATCAATCATGATGTGTCCACTTGCCTTTGCCCACTGAGTTCCAGCACTTCCTCATAATCCTTCTGAGCCAGAACCTCAGACAGTGGCTGCTGTGACCAATGTGGAGATGCCTCTTAAGTCTCCTTTTAGGAAAGGAAATGCTGCCTGACTGCAAAAGTCTGGTTAGTTAATGGTCTTTAGATCCTTCAGGGTCTGTCTCAGCTTTTGAGCAGAGATTGTGTTGCTCTGGGTGGCTCTTTTCAATCCCTGAGGAGGGCTGTGGCATAAGGGCCCCGCCATTTCTGCCCAATCTGGGACTCTCATCAGGGACGATCTGTGCTCCAGAGCTGCTAGATGGGCTGGCAGACATGGATCCCTCTGTTCAATCCTATTTCTTCTCCATTTCCTTTCACAGGTACTACTCCTTAATAAATCTTTTGCATTCCTGTGTCATGTCTGCATCTAAATAATCCCAGTCAGCATAACTACTAGTCAGCTTTGTAGGAAAAGACACACCAACATTTACTGAGCACCTATCATATGTCAGGAATTGTTCTAGATAATCAATTTGTATTCTCTTTTTAAATCTTCACATTACCTATGTCCTAGGAACTATTATTATCTTTATTTTTCAAGATGGAAAACTGGCACAGAGGACGTAAATTACTTGCTCAAGGTCAAACAACCAGGCTGACTCAAGGTTTGAATATTGACAGGCTGAAGCTAGTGTTTCTAATTGTTCTCCTTGTTCTCTGTATTTGCCAGTCCTGGTCTAGCTCAACCACTTTAGCCATCTTTCACTACCACTATTTGAGCAGGCAGATTTGCTCAATTTATATTTCCAGCCCATAGTATGTTGCCTGGCACATAAAAGGAGCACAATGAGGTTTTGATGATGAGTGAGCAAAGGGGAACTGAACATCCTAGCATCCCAATTAGGAAAAGGAACATGGCACAAATGATAGTGAACACTACGGGGAGAAGATAATGACTGTGTATGGAGTAGGTGTGACATGGAAGGAGAGAATCTATAGATGGTGAAAACTGTGTATGAGCTTTTATAATTTTGAGTTCACTCTAATTTCAACATAGCTTTACCCCCATTTGTCTGGCTGGCATGCTGATGTGGGAGAGAGTATGAAACAGTTAACTCTAATATGTTTGACCTTGGTGTATGGATCTGTACTTTCCTTTAACCAAAACAGAACAGCATCCTTTAAACTGTAATTGAGGTATTGAAAGTTAACAAGTATTTTCTCTTTCTTTCTTTCTTTCTTTCTTTCTTTCTTTCTTTCTTTCTTTCTTTCAAAAGCTAACAAGTATTTCTGAAGGGAAGTTGATTTTGTGCTTCAAGATATTGTTTGGAGTCATCTACCTTCTTTCTCATTTTTCTCATCCTTATACTGAAATCCATACTAAATTGGGAACTCTGGTGGTACTGGTTAAGATTCAGGAACATCTCTAGAGATCAACTCTGGGTGTATGCTTAGGGATTGGATAACTGGGGCACTGCTAGTGAAGTTAAACCATCAAGTACTCATAGATGGCATGCTTATAAAACTATATGGTGTCATAGGGGCATCTTTGAAATGCATCCCCCTTTGAGAATCTCTGCACCATTTGGGTTGATAAGGAATAATACTCTTTTGTTATAAGGTTGTAGAAAGAGTAATTGATAGGATAGAGCTATATACTTGCCTCATAATAGGGATTTAATATTCATCTCTTAATCTTTGATGGAAATACTATCTTAAAGCTCTACTTTAATTGTATTCTTAATAGTCAAAGAAATGGTTTTCCCTTTTACAAAGCACACAGGAAATCCATTCTGTCTTTGGCTGTTGTGATTTCATTTCCACTGATTTGTCAGTTTCCATCACTGATATTGAAGCTTTTGTGTTAATGCTCTTCTCCCTACAATGCAAATAACAGGAAATGCTACAACCAGATCCAATGGGGGTTAACTAAAAAAGAGACTTTCTAATTTGAGATTTGACACCCATTTCACCCTAGCATAAGGTTTGGTAAATATTTAAATGGATTATATTTCTTGAAGGGATTTCTATTGAATTTTATAAAGAAAGATCAAAGCCTTGAGATTAAAGTTCTGATTCTGCATATTTCCTTCTTAAAATATACTGAAATCCTCTGAATATTTTTCCTACAAGAAAGTTTTAATAAATCCTCAGTAAACTATTTCCACTAGAGATTTTGTCTTTATTACAGTGAAGAAACTATATATTTTAATTCATGGTTGAATTCCTGTCCAGGGCATCTAAATGCTCTGTCATCTACAACATGAATGATCAGTTGGCTAAGAATATTTCATGACCCTGGTTTATGTAAAGTTCATATAAGGAAGACATTTATCTAGTTTATTCTTTATATCCTTAGAACATAGTTCTAAAAGTACAAATAAATCCTAGAATGTAATAAGGATGAAAATAGTAGCATAGCAGCATTAATTATAGCATCTAATGTTTATTAAGTGCTTAATATGTCCTAGGTACTTTGTTAAAAACTTTATATATGTGTGTGTATGTATATGTGTGTGTGTGTGTGTAATTTCATCTAAGCTTCATAACAACTCCAGAAAGTAGTTATTATTATCCCCAAATTACAGATAAGAAAACTGGAATTCAGAAAAATTATATAACTTGTCTGAAGCAATATTATAATTGACTTACCTGGAATACTGTGATTCTGATTCATTTTAGATTGCAGGTTCTTAACCATTAAGCACTACACAAAATAGGTGTTGATATAGAAGGTCTATTGAAAGGAATATATTTATCTGTGGACTGCTAGATCTCAGAATTAAAAGAGACCTTAAAGGTCATTTAATCCAGTCACTAATTATTTGTGGAACAAGATTTATTTAGTTAAGGTCTTTGCAAGTACATGGCATTCAGGAAAGGAGACCTGTTCCTGTCATGGATCTGACAACTTGTTGTATTTCTTCTTAAATAATCTCTTTGTGTCTGAGTTTTTTTAAACTCATAAAATGGTCATAATAACGTTAGCCAAACTATCCCAAAGTTCTGTTACATGAGTTGATGGGTACGGAAAAGTTTTGAAAAGCATCATGTATTACATTACTGTATTATAGTAATAAATGCCTTTACATCCTTACTGAACAATAAAATTCCACTTTGACTTCGATGAAGGTCTTGAAGGAAGCAGTACCCTCCCTTATCTGTACATTTAATTACAATAAAACATTGTAGAAAATTTTTTGTATACTGTACAAGGTTATAACATAACATACATTATCTATGTTATACTCAGAGACTAGTAGCATGTTTAGATTAAAATATTAAGTAATAATTATCACATATTAATACATTTGGAGAATATTTGTAGCGTTGAAATTTTTAAAAATCATTCCTAAAGCTTCAAAAACCAGTGTGTGCTTGGTCTAACCCTCCTGCTGAGTGATTAGATTGAGTACAAATAGAAAGGATGGTTATGTTTCTACTGACCCTGAAATAAATATCAAAGGACAGAGCAATATTAAATTCCAGACATAATAATCCAACTGTATGAAAATACCTGAATTCTGAGTAACTGTCTTCTTGTAAAAAATGACCACATTAAAGAAGGATAAGACAGATGTGAAAGTCACTATCATTAAAACTCATCCCTTCCCCCAAACAGGTGAGACAGTAGCATGGACATTTTTAAATGTCAGGTGCTAAATTCTTATTTTATTCTGTTTGGTACAAAACAGCTTTAGTTCATTCATTCAAAAAGCCATTTTTTCGAGTACGTGCTATATACTAGGCACCATGGTAGGCTTCGAAGGGTGACAGACATAAATAATAGAGAAGATTTTCCCTAAAAAGTCTGCAGCCCAGTGCAATAGATATACACAGAAATCAACTTCATACAGAGAAATTGCTAAGGGTTGTATTGCCCTTAAAAGATAATAGGACCAAAATAAGGATGATAAATGGAAAGGGCATTCCTGTTTAGGGAGGTAACATGTACAAAGGGACAGAGGCCACAGAACTCTGGGCAAGCATGTAGGAATAATTCTGTGCTGCTAATTCTGAAGGATTTTGAAGGGCACTAAATGGAGATAAACTTTAAAAGGAGTTAGAATCATGATGGTGGCCTTCAGCAAGGGTAGAGGTACAATCTGTGAGAGGCTGTATAAGGATTGCTTGTAGGGTACATTTTGAGGGCCTACACTTTGACACTGTTGACCACTCTCCTTGAAACTTGCATGTCCTCTTTCTCTTCTAATTGTCCTACTTTTTGAGTCATGCCTTCTTTCACAGGCTCTTTCCTTCTGCCTCCCTCTCTTATTGATTCCTCATGCTACTTGTTTTCCTAGGGTGAGCTCATTTATAGTTATACATGAAAGATTCCTAGGTCTTTATCTCCACGTCAGTACACCATGCTCAGCTGCAGAGCCATGTTTCTAGCATTCTCGGAAAATCTTACCCTGGATGGACATTATAATGGGCTGAATTGTGTTACTTCCCCAGTACCCCACCCCCCAAATTTGTATGTTGGGGTCGTAATCTCCTATACCTCTGAATGTGATTATATTTGGACATAGTCATTAAAGAGGTAATTAAATTAAAATGAGTTTGTTAAGGTGGTCCTAATCCAATATGTCTTGTGTTTTTCTAAGAAGAAGAGATTAGGATAGAGCACAGACACACAGAGGGAACACCTTGTGAAGACACAAAGGAGAAAATGGTCATTTACAAGCCAAGAAGAGAGGCCTCAGAAGGATCTAACCCTGCTGACACCTTCCTTGATTTTGGACTTTTAGCCTCCTAAATTGTGAGAACATTAATTTTTGTGTCTTAAGCCACTTGGTCTGTGGTACTTTGTTATGGCTGTCCTATTTAACATAGACATCTCACTCTTGACGTATTTAAAATGAAACTGTACCATTGCTTTCCTCCCAGGCATTGATACCAGACACTTATAGGGGATGAAGTACAAAGTTAGTCTGAAAGCCAGTAGAACTCTCCCTACCACATTTATCAAGACAGTCAGATATGGGAAGGACATTTATGAGTCCCTGGAAATAGTACTAGATTGGAAGTCAGGATTAATGTCAATGAAAGAAAAGAAGCAATGAAAGAAAAGTAAGAATACTTAGCTAAGCAACTAGAAAAAGTAGTCACCACATAAAATCCCACCACAATCATATAGATGTTTCCCAACTTTCTGCCATGTGAATAATATACATTTTGGGGCAAACAAAAAAATATATTACTATCATATTATCATACTATTTTTAATATGCTTTTTTTTAAACTTGTCAGTATACTGTGAATATATTTCTTTTTCAGCATATATATATATATATATGATATATAGAATTTATCTCCAATATCCTCTCTTGCTTGAATTATTTCTGTAGGCTATTACCAAATTTCTCTATTTTTTTCTCACTTTCTTGCATCATTGATCATTTAGCAATCAGAGTACTATTTTTTAATGATGATAATATAATAATGTACTAGATCATCTTGTTCCCTTCCTTAAACCTTCTCTTTCAACCTTCCATCTGTTGGCTGCTCATTGGACTTCAAATAAAATCTATACTTCTTGCTGTGACTGCAGAGCCTTCATGCCTTCCTTGCTGACCACATCTCTTACAGCTTGGCTTGCTATGCTTTAACAACACTGAGCCACTCTAGGTTTTCATCATGTTGTAAGGCTTCAGGGCCTTTGCATTTTCTTTTCTTTTTTCTTTTCTTTTCTTTTCTATTTTCCTTTGGGATGGGGGGCTTTGCATTTTCTGATTCAATTTGTGGAATACTCTTCTCCTTATTCAGATTTAATGCCACCTCGTCACTGATGTTCCTCTTCCTGTCTACCCTAAGGAGAAACATCTTTTGGGCACTGTTTACCACATTCCTCTAGTACACTTAGCATTCACCAAAAGGGCCTTGTCCAATTCTTGTCTGCTTTTACTATAGTTTCACCTCCGTGAGGGCAGTGACTTTGTGCGTCTTGCTTGTGGTTTCTATAGGAGTACCCAGCACATAGCCAGCACTGAATTCACATATAGTTAGTGAACAAATGAATCAAACCCACTCTTCACTGTGGAGTTAAAAGTATCTTTTAAATTCACTATACTTTTAAATTGGGAGATATTTCACGGATTTAGAGAAGAAAAGGGGATGCTATAACAAATGCCTTTATACTCATTTTCTAGCTTTAGAGCTCTTAATATTGTGAACTTTGTTTTTTTGTTCAGATCTTTTATACTTCTAAAAGGTTAAACATTATGGGTTTTGTTGACAGCCCCTCTTTTAATCCCTTTCCCTTTCTTTCCTTTTCAGAGGCAACCATTATGAAATCATTCTTCCATGCCAGGACAAGGGAATGATGTTTTGTTTTGTTTTGTTTTGTTTTTTTAAGCCAAGACTATATAAGTAGCCCTCATTTTCTGAAGAGTTTGAAGTTATGTGAAATTTAATTTCTTGTGGCAGGAAGAAGAATTACACACTGATTCAAGAGTTTCAGAGGTGAATAAGCAAAAAACCCTGTGCCTCCTTCCATGCATCCCTTCCTTGTTGCTCACAATTGGCCTTATCTGGTGGCCTCATAGTAATAATGTCTTGGCTATCTTTCTTCAGATGCCCTTCTAGATAAGATCTGGGAAGTTCCTAACTAGTAGCATCTAACTAGCACCAGTCACTTCTCTTCACAATCTTTCAATCAGGGAAAAGCAGAATGAGAGTCTGACCTTTACTTACTAGGTGAGTTTGGGCACATCACTTAAGCTCTTTTAGCCTAAGAGATAGTTTACTTTCTCTTAAGTGGAAATAGTGACTTTCACCCTCTCTACCTGTTGAAAGTGTTAATTCTTATGCATGATTTGTATGCTCTTGTGGCCTCCCTTTGTGTGTTGTATGCCTCTGATTAGGTATGTCTGGTTATAAGTGCTTTATTTGGGTTCTTAGAGTTTATACAAATAAATAGTTGTCCCAACACCCTGTGAATTGTAAGCTTCTTAGGGTCAGGAAGATGCTAATTCATGTCTCTGTGAATACCCATCTTCCCTGCATCCTGGCCATTTTGTTTCAGGGCAGCAATATCCTTGGCCCCACACATTGAATCATGACTTGGCTGATCTAGTCTTGATAGTGCTCTTACTCTTTACCAGATACTAGATTTCACACTTTTCCTAGCAACTAGGTATAATTATGTAACCCAGTGTGGGCCGATAAGACATACAGTAAGATCTGATTGACAGAGGGTTGGGGAGGCCTCTGATAAGAGGGAACCTGATTCCTTCATGATCTGACTGAGCAACTGAACAACCCTGGCACTTTACTGTTATTGAGAATTCTAAACCCATATTTATTGAAGCCACTCTTTTTTTTTTTTTAATTTGTAGCTAAAAGTATTCTTACCTGAAATAAAGCTTTAGAGTAGAGATTGTTCCCCAGAGTGTCTATATTAGTTTTCTATTGTTACTGTAACAAAAAACCACAAATTTAGAGGCGTATTATTCAACAAACTTATCTTACTGCTCTGGAGGTCAGAAATCCAAAACGTGTTGGCAGGGTTGTGTTCCTTTCTGAATCTAGGGAAGCATATTTCCTTGCTTTCTCCTGCTTCCAAAAGCCACCCACATTCCTTGACTAGTGCCCCCCTTCCACCATCTTCAGTAAATCAGCAACATTTCATCTCTCTGTGTCCTTCTTTCATGGTAACACCTTCCTTTGTCTGACTCCCTTTGGCTTTCCTCTTGTAATTTTAATGACCCTCTGATTACATTTGACTCACTTGGATAATCCATTATAATCCTCCACCTCAAGGTCAATTGCAATTCTAACTCCAACTGCATCCTTAATTTCTCTTTGATGTGGAACATAATTTATTCACAGGTTCCAGAGATTAAAATGTGGACATCTTTGAGGGAGAGCGGTATTAGTCTGGCTGCCATAGCGCCCAACATGGTACTCTGCTTTTAAACAGTAACAGCAGCAGGAGAAGCAGCAGTGCACCTGCTGCCTTTTGTGGTGTTTCCCTGTAGTGGACGAAGAGATGATCTGAGTTGAGTCCCATTCCTGGCTCTGCCATTAGCCTGAGCTACCTACTTTCTGAGTTTCATTTGCCTCATCTCTTAAGGGAAAAAAAAATTGTCCTAGACCAGTAATTTTCTATTTTTATTCTTTAGTGGCAAATTTCTTTTAAATAAAATAGAAAAAGATAAATTTTCATGGCCTCAGAGTTAGTACAAGTTTATGCAGTAAAGGCTAAATTCCTCATTCTTCCCTGTATCCACATACTTTGCCATTGTACTGGATTGAATAGTGTCCTTCTAAATTCATGTCCACCCAGCAGCTCTGCAGGTAACCTTATTTGGATATAGCATCTCTGCAGGTGCAGTTAGTTAAAATGAGGTCATAATGGATTAGAGTGGACCCTAAACCAATGACTGGTGTCCTTACAAGAAGAGAAAACAGTGACATAGACACACACACAGAGAACCCCATGTGGCAATGGAGATAAGGATTGGACATATTAATGTCCATAAGCTGAGGCACATCAGGGATTGCAGTAACCACCATAAGCTAGGAGAGAGACATGGAACAGGTTCTCCCTCAGAGTACCCAGAAGGAGCTAACTCTGCTGACACCTCGATTTCAAGATATAGTGTCCAGAACTGTGATAGAAAAAATTTCTGTTGTTTTAAGCTACTCAGTTTGTGTTACTTGTTAAAATAACCCTAGGAATCTAATATAGCCATGCAGCTTTGTGGTGCCCTCCCACTCTGACACTGGGCTCCACTGTGTGACTTGCTTTGGCCAATCAGATGTTGGCTGATGTGATGAAAGCAGAGGCTTGAAAAAAGTACTGTGTATAATGTGCCCAGGCTAACCTGCTGGAGGATAAGGAAACATGGAGTAGAACGCAGTTGCCTGATCATCCTAGATGACAATCATACCTCTTTCAAACACGTGAATGAACCCAGTCAAGATCAGTGGACTTCCTAGACAAAAGTCAGTTGATTTCAGATGTGGTAATTAACAGATGCTTACTTTTTATTCCACTGGGGCTTTGTGGTTATTTATTACTCAGCATTATTATGGTAGTAAATAATTGACACAAAGAAGGACAGAAGTGAGATGACCAGAACAAGTGAGGCACCCCCATGGGACCCAGACTGCAAATCCCTGTACTAAATTGGTTTTGAGTTCTCACCAGTTTTGACCTTCTTTCACTGCCTAGGATTCTACAATGAAGTTTATATGGCATCCTCTCTTGAAGGTCATGTTTTCAGGAGTTCATTTTTGGACCCAGACAAATTTAGAATCATGGCTCCACCATTTACTGCCTATACACTGTGCACAAGAATCACTGAGCCTTGATTCCCTCATCCCTAAAATGAGAAATATTACCCAAGTCACAGATCTATTGCAGGAACTAAAGAAGATGGTGAATTAGTTAGCACTTAGCCCACTTCTTCATTTCCCACAGCCCACACCACAGACTGAAGAGCCCATACTTCTCTTAGCAGGGTAATACACTGAAGGTGATTTTTCCCCACTGTCCTTGACATGTCATAGACAAGCTGTAAATCTCCATTTACTGACTGTGGCAGTGACAATAAAATGGGTGTGTTTGTTCTACGTATATATGTACGTATGTACGTTTATGTATATACCCAATATACATTTACCAATTTAAAAAATATCCTTATAATAAATAATACTTCCGCAGTTTTAAATGAATAAATAGAGCTCCTGAGAGATACAGTGATTTACTCGTGATCACATATCCTTAAACTGCCAGTCCAGCTCTGTTTAGACGAAGTCCAGGAGCTTTCTGCTGTATAGTTTGCCTCTTCTTGATTTCCAAATGGAAAATAATCTCGAGGTGCTAACTGATGGATATCTTTGAAATAAAGATGGAGATAAGGTGTTTTAGTTTATCTTTCTTGACCTAGAGAATTTTATTAAAAGTTTCAGCTATCAGGACCTCACTAAAAAGTTGAGGAAGGAGAGTGTGCTTTAGGTGGGAAACCACTAGGTGGCAGTGGCGCACACCCACAGCTCCTGTAATGGAGCTGCGAGCCCGCCACTTGGTTGGAGGTTATGGATAACCTTGTGTTCCACCCTGCCTCTCATCAACATCAAATCACACCAAAAGAGCAAGGCTCTGGTGTTTTGATGCAGAACATTAATAACATAAGTGGATGGAAAACCTGAGAACTGAAAATGCCACCTTAAGCCTCAAGCCCCAGGCATGAAATGGTCTCACTGAGCCCAAGGCTCCTATCACCATATGTACAACTAAGATTAACTGTTCTGGGCTATCTGGGGATCATTTTTCCACTCTGGCTAGTGAATCCTTTTTATGTTGGAATAAAAAGAAGCCATGCAGAAAAATAAGTTTTGGGGGTTTTTTTTTTGTTTTTTTTGTTTTTTTGTTTTTTTGTTTTTTTTTACCATTTGGAAACATAGTTTCCCTTTGAGCAGGTGTCTCCCGGTTTTCCCATTCTTCTCTTCTTTGAATGCATTCAGACCTTTCATTCTTTGCCAGGGACAGCTGTATTCTATTAATAGAGCTGAAGTCAGGGCCTGCATGGTTTATGCAGATTATATACTTGTGGGGTCTTGTTAATGCCTTTCCCGCCCATCTTTCTCAGGCTGTTTTCCTGTAAGAAACTCAAACGGAAGCACAGTGTGCTAGCTGAACCTTCCAACCACAACCCAACTGCTTTATATTTATCATTTAAGGCCACAACTCCTGAGTATAAAACATTAACAGCAAAATAAGATTATTTTCGAATTGGCCAGTATCTGGGTTTCCTTAATTTGATGAGTTTAAAGTTAATGTAATCCAGTGTTTCAGATTATTCTGCAAACATTAGTTTTGGGTGGTCTGTTTTGGGTGTAATGAAAAAGGAGCCCATTGTCAAATATATTTGAGGAATGCTATGTTGACAGTGGTAGATGCTTTGTGTTGTTGCTTCTGGACTTATTAAAACCATTAGTCTGCTTTTATGCAATAGGAATCTTTAATATAGTATAGCATGAGTGACCACAGAACTACCATTTCCTCCCCCATCTTTATTTTTTTTCTGAGAAAACTTGGTGATATTCTCCAGGACACCAGGATTTCTCTTAGAGTGGTATGGGAAATACTTGTCTAGCTATTGTTTATTGTATCATTCTTTTTTTTTTTAATGTTTTTTTATTGTATTATGTCAGTCACCATACAGTACATCCCTGGTTTCTGATGCAAGATTCTATGATTCATTAGTTGCGTATTACACCCAGTGCACCATGCAATATGTACCCTCCTTACTACCCATTACCAGTCTATCCCATTCCCCCACCCACCTCCCCTCTGAAGTCCTCAGTTTGTTTCTCAGAGTCCATAGTCTCCCATGCTTCACTCCCCCTTCTGATTACCCCCCTTTTCTTTATCCCTTTCTTCCCCTACCGATCATCCTAGTTCTTATGTTCCATAGATGAGAGAAATCATATGATAATTGTCTTTCTCTGCTTGACTTATTTCACTTAGCATTATCTCCTCCAGTGCCGTCCATGTTGCAGCAAATGTTGAGAATTCGTTCTTTCTGATAGCTGAGTAATATTCCATTGTATATATGGACCACAACTTCTTAATCCAGTCATCTGTTGAAGGGCATCTCGGTTCCTGCCATNTTAGTTGCGTATAACACCCAGTGCACCATGCAATACGTGCCCTCCTTACTACCCATCACCAGTCTATCCCATTCCCCCACCCCCTCCCCTCTGAAGTCTTCAGTTTGTTTCTCATAGTCCATAGTCTCTCATGTTTCATTCCCCCTTCTGATTACCCCCCTTTTCTTTATCCCTTTCTTCCCCTACCGATCATCCTAGTTCTTATGTTCCATAGATGAGAGAAATCATATGATAATTGTCTTTCTCTGCTTGACTTATTTCACTTAGCATTATCTCCTCCAGTGCCGTCCATGTTGCAGCAAATGTTGAGAATTCGTTCTTTCTGATAGCTGAGTAATATTCCATTGTATATATGGACCACAGCTTCTTAATCCAGTCATCTGTTGAAGGGCATCTCGGCTCCTTCCATGATTTGGCTATTGTGGACAATGCAGCTATGAACATTGGGGTGCATATGGCCCTTCTCTTTACTACGTCTGTATCTTTGGGGTAAACACCCAGTAGTGCAATGGCTGGGTCATAGGGTAGCTCAATTTTTAACTTTTTAAGGGACCTCCACACTGTTTTCCAGAGTGGCTGTACCAACCTACATTCCCACCAACAACGTAGGAGGGATCCCCTTTCTCCACATTGTCTCCAGCAATTGCTGTTTCCTGCCTTGTTGNTTGTTGTTTCTTGCCTTGTCTATCTTTGCCATTCTAACTGGCGTAAGGTGGTATCTCAGTGTGGTTTTGATTTGAATTTCCCTGATGGCTAATGATTTTGAACATTTTTTCATGTGTCTGTTAGCCATTTGTATGTCTTCATTGGAAAAGTGTCTGTTCATATCTTCTGCCCATTTTATGATTTGTTTATTTGTTTCTCGTGTATTGAGTTTGAGAAGTTCTTCGTAGATCTTGGATACCGGTCTTTTATCTGTAGCATCATTTGCAAATATATTCTCCCATTCCGTGGGCTGTCTCTTAGTTTTTTTGACTGTTTCCTTGGCTGTGCAGAAGCTTTTTATTTTGATGAAGTCCCACATGTTCATTTTATCTTTTGTTTCTCCTGCCTTTGGAGATGTATCATGAAGAAGGTTGCTTTGGCCGATGTCGAAGAGGTTGCTCCCTATGTTGTCCTCCAGGATTTTGATGGATTCCTGTCTCACATTGAGGTCTTTCATCCATTTGGAGTTTATTTTTGTGTATGGTGTGAGAGAGTGGTCAAGTTTCGTTCTTTTGCATGTAGCTGTCCAATTGTCCCAGCACCATTTATTGAAGAGACTGTCTTTTTTCCACCGGATGTTTTTTCCTGCTTTATCAAAGATTAGTTGCCCAAAGAGCCAAGGGTCCATTTCTGGGTTCTCAATTCTGTTCCATTGGTCTATGTGTCTGTTTTTGTGCCAGTACCAAGCTGTCTTTGTGATCACAACTTTGAAATACAGCTCGAAATCCAGCATTGTGATGCCCCCAGCTTTGTTTTTCCTTTTCAACAATTCCTTGATGATTCGGGGCCTTTTCTGTTTCCATACAAATTTAAGGACTATTTGTTCCAGTTCCTTGAAAAATGTCATTAGTATTTTGATCGGGATAGCATTGAAAGTGTAGATTGCTCTGTAGCATGGACATTTTAACTATGTTAATTCCCTTCCAATCCATGAGCATGGAATATTTTTCCATCTTTTTATGTCTTCCTCAATATCTTTCAAAAGTGATCTATAGTTTCTAGCATATAGGTCCTTTACGTCTCTGGTTAAGTTAATTCCAAGGTAACGCATGGTTTTTGGTGTTATTGTAAATGGGATGGATTCCCTAATTTCTCTTTCTTCAGTCTCGTTATTCGTGTATAGAAATGCAACTGATTTCTGGGCATTGATTTTGTATCCTGCCACCTTACTGAATTGTTCTATAACTTCTAATAGTTTGGGAGTGGATTCCTTTGGGTTTTCCATATAGAGTATCATGTCATCTGCAAAGAGAGACAGTTTGACTTCTTCTTTGCCGATTTGGATACCTTTGATCNCCTTTTTGTTGCCTGATTGCTGTTGCAAGGACTTCTAGTGCTATGTTGAATAATAGTGGTGAGAGTGGGCATCCTTGTCATGTTCCTGATCTTAAGGGAACGGCTTCCAGCTTTTCCCTGTTGAGAATAATATTTGCTGTAGGCTTTTCATAGATGGCTTTTATGAGATTGAGAAATGAACCCTCTATTT
>NC_048233.1:61103910-61104109 GCF_002007445.2 Ailuropoda melanoleuca | reverse complement strand
GAATTTTTGTTTCTGAATAAAATCTAAGACACTGATAGATTTGCGAATGTTGTACCACCCCTGCATCCCAGTGATGAATCCCACTTGGTCAAGATGGATAGTCCTTTTAATGTACAGTTGGATTCTATTTGCCAGGATCTTGTTGAGGATTTTGGCATCCATATTCATGAGGGAAATCGGTCTGTAATTCTCCTTTTTG
>NC_048233.1:61103351-61103744 GCF_002007445.2 Ailuropoda melanoleuca | reverse complement strand
CTGGGCCTGGAGTTTTATTTTTTGGAAGATTGTTTATCACTGACTCAATCTCTTCATAATTAATTGGCCTGTTTAAAAAATCAATTTCTTCCTGTTTCAGTCTTGGTAGTTTATGCATTTCCAGGAAGTCCTCCATCTCTTCCAGATTGCTTAATTTATTGGCATAAAGCTGTTGATAAAAATTTCTGATAATCCTTCCAATTTCATTGTTGTTGGTTGTGACCTCTCCTTTTTTATTCATAATTTTATTAATTTGGGTCCTTTCTCTATTCTTTTAGATAAGTCTTGCCAGACGTCTGTCAATGTTATTAATTCTCTCAAAGAACCAGCTTCTAGTCCTGTTGATCTGCTCTACTGTAGTTCTGGTTTCTAATTCATTGATTTCTGCTCTAA
>NC_048233.1:61083084-61103155 GCF_002007445.2 Ailuropoda melanoleuca | reverse complement strand
TTGTGTTTTCATTCTCGTTGGTCTCCATAAATTGTTTAAATTGATTTTTGATTTCCTGGTTTATTGAGTCATTCCTGAGCTGGATGGTTCTTAGTCTCCAAGTGTTTGAGTTTCTTCCAAATTTTTCCTTGTGGTTGAGTTCCAATTTCAGAGCATTGTGGTCTGAGAATATGCAGGGGATAATTTCAATCTTTTGGTATTGGTTGAGACCTGTTTTGTGCCCCAGAATATGATCTATTCTTGAGAATGTTCCATAGGCATTAGAATAGAATGAGTATTCTTTGGTTCTGGGGTGTAGTGTTCTATATATATCTATGAGGTCCAACTCGTCGAGTATGGCATTCAAAGCCTTTGATTCTTGCTTAGTTTTTGCAAGGGTGTTCTGTCTATTTCTCATAATGGGGTGTTGAGGTCCCCTACTATTAATGTATTTTTATCTATATGTCTCTTTATTCTGGTTAAGAGTTGGCTTGTGTATCTTGCTGCTCCCCTGTTGGGGGGCATATATAATTGTCATATCCACTTGTTGGATACATACTTTAAGAATAATATAGCACCCTTCTGTGTCTCTAACTATAGTCTTTAGTTTAAAATCCAATCTATCTGATATGAGAATTGCTACCCCAGCTTTCTTTTGAGGTCCATTTGTGTGAAAGATGGTACTCCATCCCTTTACTTTCAGGCTGAATGTATCTTTGGGTTCAAAATGAGTCTCTGGTAGACAGCAAATGGATGGGTCATTTCTTTTTATCCAATCTGCAACCCTGTGTCATTTTATGGGAGCATTTAAGCCATTCACATTGAGACTGAATACTGAGAGATATGATTTTAATGATGCCATGTTGCCAGTAAAGTCTTGGTTTCTATCAATTGTGACTTTCTGTTCTGTATCACTCTTGGGGCCTTTTTACCTTTATAGAACTCCCCTTAATATCTCCTGTAGGGCTGGTTTCATGGTTACAAAATTGGTTAATGACTTGCAATTCTGGAAGGTCTTTATTTCTCCATCAATTCTGAATGACAGCCTTGCTGGATAAAGGAACCTTGGCTGCATGTTTTTCTCTGAAAGAACTTTAAAAATGCCCCCCCCCCAACCCTTTCTCTCATTCCAGGTCTGTGTAGAAAGGTCTGACGTAATCTGATACCTTTGCCTTGGTACATGAGAAATTTCTTTGCCCTGGCCACTTTCAATACTGTATCCTTGGATCTAATATTTGCGAATTGCACTATGATGTGACATGGCATAGGTTTGTCGTGGTTGAGCTTGGGAGGGGTCCTTTCTGTCTCTTGGACACAAATGCTTGCTTCCCTCACTAGTTTAAGGAAGTTTTCAGCTACAATTTGTTCAAATATCTCTTCTAGACCTCTGTTTTTCTCCACCCCCTCGGGGATGCCTATGATTCTGACATTGGAACGTTTCATAGAGTCAGTAATCTCCCGTAACCTACATTCATGGGCGGATTTTTTTAAGTCCAGCTTCTATTTTCGCTTTTTCTTCTACTAACCCATCCTCCAATTCGCTAATACGTTCCTTTGCCTCAGTGACCCTGTCCATCAGAGCCTCTAGTTTTTTTTTTTTTTTAAGTTTTTATTTATTTATTTAACACAGAGACAGACAGCGAGAGAGGGAACACAAGCAGGGGGAGTGGGAGAGGCAGAAGGAGGCTCAGAGCGGAGCAGCCTGATGTGGGGCTTGATCCCATAACTCCGGGATCACGCCCTGAGCCAAAGGCAGACGCTTAACTGCTGTGCCACCCAAGCACCCCCAGAGCCTCTAGTTTTGACTGCATTTGGCTCATAGAATTTTTAATTTCTTCCAGATTCACTCTCATTTCTGCCCTTAGAGATTCTATATTCTCATTAACATTTTCGTTAATACTTTTTTTCAAGTCTACACATCATCTTGACCATTGTTACTCTGAATTCCATTTCTGATAATTTGGTTATATCCATATCCATTAGTTCTGTGGCAGAGGCCACAGACTCATTGTCTTTTCTTTGCTGGGGGGATTTCTCCTTCTCGTCATTCTGATGAGGAGGGGTTGTGGGGTTGTCCAGAGCCCAAATTATTGACCGGGACCCAGGCCGTGCGCCCTTGTTTTATAGGGATCTTAGGGATGTGGGCTTCTTGATTTTTCAGATTGCCTTCTATGGGAGGGGCCTGCCGCGCCAATACTCAGGCAACCCTGTTTGGGTAGATCTCCGTGTCCTCTGCGAGGGGGATGGGGATGGGCACCCTGTGAGCTGGTGTTTCCAGGCTTTTGTTCTCTTGTGGCTTTCCCTGGCGGTTTGCTGTGCCTTTTCTGAGAGACAGAGCAGCAGTGGCCGAATCTCAGCCTCTGTCACAAAACAGAGGGGATTGCGGACTGTTCTCTTTTGATGATCTGGCCACTTTAACTCTGTTTCTGTTGGTGCTGCTCAACCCTGCAGCATCCTGGGATGTGTGCCCCACACCCGGCATCCCAGCCTTCACTTCCAGGGCCCGCGCATCTCTCTCCTTTGTGTTTCTAACACCGCCAGCCGCCAGCTGCCAGCCACCCCCGTGCGCTCCCGGAGCTCCCGGTCTCAGTCTCGATCCAGTGAGCACACCGGAGCTCCGTGAGAAGTCTGGTGGCGCACACTTCCGCTCACAGTCCCAGTCTGTTTTCTCGCGGGTGCCGTCTGCAAGTCCGCCCGCCCCCCTGTGCAGGTGGCTACCGCTTCCCGGTGCCCGAATGCTGTGGCTCCCTCCCCCTTCCATTTATCTTCTGATATCTGTGTGCAGTTTCACGGCTCCCCGTTTCATACCTCAATACTCAGCACTGGAGATGTTTCTTTGTAGAGATCCAGATGTATCTTCCTGTGTCTCAGGCTGATTCCATGGATGTTCAGGCTGGTCTGGTACCTATCCAACTCAACTCAGGGGACCAGCTGAAAAAGGGGTCCCCTACTCCTCCGCCATCTTAACCCCTCCCCCCATTGTATCATTCTTTTATTGCTACACAGTAAAACCACCCAAACTTAGTGGCATAAAAGAATAGTTACATTACACTCAAGATTCTGTGGGTCAGGAATTTGTAAAAGGCATAGCAGGTATAGGTTGTTTCTGTTCCATAATGTTCCATGATGTCTGAATGCTTCCCTGGATGGACCCCAAGGCTTTAAGGTAACTTGAAGGCTGGAATTATTTGTATCCTCTTTAACATGTCCGGGGGAGCTGGGAATTCAAAAAGTAGCCATTGGCAGGAACAATTGCACATGGCGGCTCCATGTGGTTGTTGGGTTTTCTCACAGCATGATAACTCTATTCCATGAGTAAGCATCCCAAAAGTCCCAGGAAGCTGTTGTATCACCTTTTATGGTCTTGTTTTGGAAGTCATATAGTGGCACTTTTTTCCAAATCATAAGCCCATGCATATTCAAGGGTCAAGAGCATATCTCAGCTCTCAATGGGCAAAGAGTCAATGTCACATTGCAAGAAGACCATAGGAGGATGGGAGATATTGTTATGGCAATTTTTGGAATATACAACCTGGCACACAACAACATTTATCTTCAGAAAGCTATTGATGAGCAATTAGAAGAATGACTAGGATTCATATCTCTGTAATATCAAGCATTCCCTATATGTAGTTACTTCTTGAAGAATATTATAGAATATTAGAACTAGAAGGGAGGTTCTATAGTCCCACTTTCCATGGAATATAACTTTTATTTTTGAAAGGAGGTTGTGTAACCAGGACCTGAGGATATCAAAATATATGAAGTTTTAAACTTGTTTTTAAGGAGCTCACAGTCTATCAGGGGAGGCAAATTTGTAAAGAAAATAAATACAAATACAGAGATAGTACTTTGGAGTTGGGCAAAGAAAGTTTCAAAGACATTGTGAAGTATGAACTGGGATTTGAAAAAATAAAAGGAGTTAAGAGACAGCAGGAGCAGGGAAAGGCATTCCAGTCCACAGAGACTGTGAAGGCAGGGGGTGGGAAGTGAATCAGCATGCTGTATTTCAGAAAATCGAAGTGATTTATATATAAAGAAAGTATGAGGCAGAGAATGAAAGAAATAACTGAAATACGCTCATCCATCATCACACTAAGGAATTTGTATTTTATCCTTAGCCTGCATAAAACCATGCAAATATTTTGAACAGAGAAGTGGCAAGACCAGTTTTCAATATTAGAAAGGTCTTCTATGTGGAGGATAGACTAGAGGCCTAGGGTGGCCAGAGTGAGAGACACTGGTTAGGAGGCATTTGTGATCCAAAACAGAAATGCACCCCCGAATTAGGAATCTGGCTGTAAGAATGGACTGGAAGGAAAGAATTTAAATAATATTTAAGGCCATGCATGAATTAATGTATATGAAGCGCTCAGGGTGAGGTCTGGTACATAGAAGCACTCAAAAAGTGTAAGCTACTGTTATTAGTGTTTTTGTAGGAACTGGATTTTCTGAGTCACCAATTGTAGGGATGAGGAAAAGAAAGTGTCTAAGATGACACTACATTTCTGATTTGGTAAACAGCAGCAGTTGGAGCTATTTCCCAACACAGGTGAACAAAGGAAAAGTCAGTTTGAGGAGATATATAATGAGTCCAGTTCTGGACATATGAATTTTTAGGTGTTTCTGTAATCCTGCAGAGATAAGCTTTAGTAGTTGGGAATATGTATCTGGAGCACAGGAGCAGGGTCTTGGCTTGACATAAGGATTAGTGATGATTATTGAATGCCAGGGGAGTTGTAATGAAGCACATCTAATTAATTAAATGTTTTAGGACACTTGTCTTATCCCCCCACCCCTCATTCTCTCCACCATTCCTCATGTACTGCAAAGGCACTTTACTTTCTCTGTATTCTTTTTAAAACGCACTTTTAATATAGCTCTTAAAATATGATAATATTATTTAGAAGGTATGTTGGCATAATTTTAACCTTAATAGACTTGAATGTGAAGAACTGTAAACTATTTTAATAGAATCCCATTGCCCTTTGCAAAAGCAAAGCAAAACAAAACACCTAGATTTCCTGTTTTGATGATTTATTTTGATTCTAGATTCTGATGACTTTGAATACATTGGTTTAGTTTTAAGGCAAATTTATTAAACTATTGCTTTTGCTTTATTAACATAAATTGTGCTTTACTAAAGAAATTTCTATCCTAACTGATCAATGAAATATCACAGGGCTAATGCTAGGGATGGATAGATTAGGGGGCAGCAAACCTAAGAGATTCCAAAATGTCTTCAAGATCTGCCCCTGGATCAGGTGGAAGGAAGAGACTTTGGAACAAGGTCAGATTGGGAAATATGTGACATATTTACAACTCTTCACTTCCACATCTATGGCAAATACAATATGGGTCCCAGAGGCCGCTCCAAATCTATCTAAAAGCATGCCCCGTGCAGCCACCAATTAATTATTAGGTACTTGTATTAAAGCCAATTTTCCATCCCATCAAAGGTAATGTCTTCATCAGGCCCCTATCAAAACACTTGGAAGAATATTTTAATATTTGTTTCCACCAACACATTAGTGAGAATTATTTTTAGCATTGTTAGATATCACTAACAGGCAATTAGAAAACAGTTTGGAGTAGACTTGCCCTATCGTTGAGCTGATTCTCATTGATATTTTTGCCAAACTCTTAGACAATAAAATCAATAAATTTAATAAATTTTCTGGGAGACAACCTTGGAATGCATACTTGATCATAAGATCCTCCCCAAGTCTTAGTAAGCTAGAATAAAAAACTAAACTAACAAGATAAGATAAAACTGATTAGAAAGAATGTAAAGTGCTGCTGAAAGTTTCAACAAATCAATAATACAAGCACAAGACGGGGGTAAGGGGAAGAGGCTTAATAGATGTTTCTGAGGGAAAGTAGAGCTAATGGCTCATTTCACAAACTGATGTCTTTAAAGACCCTGTTCTAATAGGAGGGCAGCATTGCCCAAAGCCTGTTCTAAAATAGGGACTATTCAGTGAAAAATGTCTGCATCAAATAATTTTAGAAAATGTTCGGTTAAATTCAAGTCAACTGATTTCTCTATTGCAAGACTTCCCAGCACTCAAGGTGTGCTATTGCACATTCTAACACTAAAAGAGCAGCATTTCCCAGACTTATTTAATTATAATCCATTCTCCCTACAGAGAAAATGTGCCATCCATGTGGCATGCTCTGGGAAACGCTGATCTAGGTATTTTAGCGGACTCGAGTTCAATTTTAGCTAACAACTGGCATGGTAGACTGAACTTGCAGCTCTCTCATCTCACCAAAAGCACCACATATGGATAAAGGTAGAAGATAAACCCCCTATATTTTACACCGATTAGGCTATTTATTTATGAGACACTTACATGATGCTTAATAAGTATCAGACATGTAATAACAGTACTATTACTCATCTCATTTTGTGGGTGAGGAAACTGAAACAGGAAAGGCTTCTTAACATGGCAAAATCACACAAAATAACAAAATCTCCACATGTGGCAGAGAGAGGATCCCAATCTGAGCAGTCTATCTCCAGAATCTGTACGTACTTCTGCCCCAACTAGAAAAGTGCTTCTAGTGCTTTCCATGTTGGGAGCCACACTTAGCCACCCTAGTAAAACCAAAGTGGTAATAGTATCACATATGATATGGCAGGAGATGCCAACCAGAATGAGGACATGCCAATAGCAAAACATACCTATGGTTAGCCTTAAGTTTATTATCACATTGCCAGTGAGAAATATTCCAAACATCTCCAAGAAAACAACTGGATTCACAGTGTTTGAAGGAACACTAGAAATATCCCTGGGTTGTGAATAAAAAAGAGCAGCAGCTTCTAGGAGGTATTTTCATAGAATTGCAATCAACAAACTCCCAGGGATCCTTGGCATATTTAACCAACAGCTAACATTTTGGCATTTTTGTTTTCAAACAGCTTTCTATAGAGACGTAAAGTCACTCTGAATTATTGTCTCTTTCAGACAAATAGGAGGACTGGGCATGTGTTCTAAGCCAGGGTCCTTTTTATAATTGACAATACCTCTCCGAAATATTAAAAGAATGTGTGCCCTTTGACTCTACAAGTCATCCCAAGAATTTAAGACAGTTTGAAGATATTCAAGAATATTCAGTGTATTATTGACAATAATGAAAAATGTTTGGAAAAAAGTCCATGTCGAACATCTGCTTATATAAATTATAGTAAAGAAATCAATACAGAAAAATGCTTTGCAGTCATAAAAAATGATATAGAAAGGTAGAATTTTTTTTAAATAAGGAAAGCCATATTAAACCCTTAATTTTCTGTGAAGCAGTCTATCCAATAGAATTTCCTATGATGATGGAAATGTTCTCTACCTTTGTTGCCTGATACAGTAGTCACTAGTCATATGTAGCTATTGAATATTGAAATATGGCTAGTGTGACTGTGAAACTGGATTTTTAATTTAATTATAATTAATTTAAATTCAAATGTAAATGTAAATAGCTGTGTAGGGCAAGTGTCTGCCTTAGTGGAATACACAATTCTAGAGGGTAGAAGAAAAAATAAGGTTAACATTCTTCCTTTGTTGTGCGTTTGTATTTTTTTTAAATTCTGTAATAATTTTTAAGATAAACATGCTGGCTCTCTATAATAGTGAATTCTCAATCTGATGGGGGCAAGAGGAGAGAAACAAGGATTTGCAAGGTCAGAGAGATAGAGTTAGGAAACCTACAGGATAGGAGTTTGGGGGATATTTGAGGGTGTTCCAGCAAATACCAGCCTTCCCTATCTGAGTTCTGAACCAGATGAGAAATCAGAAAAAAAGATTAAGCAAATAGAGGCAAAACATTACCTTCATAATAGTCAAAGCTGCTGTTGCAGGATCTGGCTTATATCTATGTCCTAGTGAGCTTCCTAATAATAAACCTCTGTGTAGAGACACTTACCACGCAGTCACAGGCAATGCTGGCCCCCTGCAAACTCATTCTCAGGAGTGGGGCCTTTATATTCCTGGTCACTGCAGGGCTGAGGGAAGTGGGGAACACAGATTCTTTGCGTATGGGCCACCTCCCAAGAAAAGGAAGACAAAGGGCAGCTATATAAATAGATACGTCTCTCTTCTTCTCTGGGGGACAAGTGATGGGGCAAAAGAAGTTCAGAGATGTTAAGCTAGTGGAAATGAAAGGAAATATCAGGCAGGAGTGGGAAGAACATTCCCTCCCCCTCCCCTACCACCACCAACATCAAAAAGATTTAGGGTAGAGGGTGTGAGGAAGTTTCAAGATGCATTTCAAAGAGTAAATGAGGCCATGACCAGGGGACAGCACAGTTGTGGGTTTTTTTGTTTTTGTTTTTGTCTTTTTGGTGGGGAATTGGGGGACAACATGGCTTTTTTTTTTTTTTAAGATTTTGTTTATTTATTTGACAGACAGGCAGTGAGAGAGGGAACATAAGCAGGGGGAGTGGGAGAGGAAGAAGCAGGCTCATAGCAGAAGAGCCTGATGTGGGGCTCCATCCCAGAATGCCGGGATCATGCCCTGAGCCGAAGGCCAACGCTTAACGACTGAGCCACCCAGGTGCCCCTGGGGGACAACACAGCTTTGGCCAAGATACAATGATAGAAAAATTAGTAGATTCCCTCCTTTTCCAATTACCTATTATTTGTTTGAGTTATAAAGTGTATTTCAACTTGCTGAATTTAAGCTCCTTAAAATAGAGCTAACCCCAAAATGTGATCTGGCAGCACAAAAAATTCTGCCAAAAAGATGGATAATGGACCCAAATGTAATAACTACAATGTGAAATTTCTGCAAGAAAGTATAGAGGAAAATTTTCGTGACCTTAAGTTAGCAACGATTTCTTACATAGGGCACAGAAGCAAGGCAGCTTAAAAAAAAAAGAAAAAAACAACCGAGAAATTGGATTTCGCCAAAATTAAAAATGTTCTTTTTAAAAATTTTTTAAAGATTTTTATTTGAGAGAGCATGAGCAGGGGATGGGGGGTAGTGGCAGAGGCAGAAGGAGAAGCAGGCTCCCCGCTGATTCAGGCTTCCTCTCAGGACATGGGATCATGACCTGAGCTGAAGGCAGCCCCTTAATCAACTGAGGCACCTAGGCACCCCTAAAAATGTTTGTTCTTCAAAGGATTTCCTTAAGAAAATTTAAAAAGCAAGCCATAGACTGGGAGAAAATTTTTCAAGACATTATTTAATAAAGAACATATGTATAAAGAATTCTTATAACTTCATACTAATAAAAAATGGGCGAAGATTTGAATAGCTACTTCTCCAAAGAAGCACATTTATAGCCACAATGAAGTATCATAGCACACCTACTTGGAATGGCTAAAATGAAAAACACAGACAATACTAAATGTTGATGAGAATATGGAGAAACTGGAGCTCTCATTCACTGTTGCTAAGAATGTAAAATGGTACAGTCACTTTGGGAAACAGTTTGACAGTTTCTTAAAAAGTTAAAAATATGCCCTTACATAAGCATATGCTTACCTGGATATTTACCCAGGAGAAATGAAAACATGTCCATACAATGGCTTGTATGCAGAGAGCCATAGCAGAATTATCAGGATTAGCCCCAAACTAGCAACACTCCAATGCCCAACTGTGAATGGATAAGCAAAATGTGACATACTCATATAATGGGATACTATCTAGGCATAAAAGGAATAAACTAGTGATACCCACAACAATATGCATCAATCTCAAAAACAGCATGCTAAGTGAAGGAAGCCAGATGCAAAAGACTGCATTTTTTATGATTGCATTCATATGAAATTGCTAGCAAAGGCAAAACTAGAGTTACGTGAACTTTCACGGAAAGTTAAGTTATAGTGATTGCTTTGGGCTGGGAGGGGAAGTGGTGTTTGAAAAGGGACATTAGATAATGACCATTATAGTGATAGGAGTATGCTAAAATTCTATTGTGGTGGGGGTTGTGTGACTCTATAAATTTACCAAAACTCACCGAACTGTTTATTTAAAATGGGTGGATTTTGTAGTATCCTCAATAATGTTTTTATTTTTGTTTTTAAAGCTACTGCAAGCTTTGGTGTTCCCTCTCAAGAATGCTAGTATTAGTTTCCCCAGTTGTACTCTTGTGCTACTCCAGTCTATTCTCTGCACAGCCGACACAGCAACTGGAATGATATTTTTTAAATGGAAATTGGTTTGTATCATCCTTTGCTTAAAAACGTCCAGTGGCTTGTGACTTAAGAGTAAATCTAAACTCCTGATATGGCTTACAAGTCCCTCCAGGATCTAGCTTCTCCCTTTCTCTCTGACTCTTATTACATTGTATCAATATCAGGCTTCTAATTGTTTCTCATGCCCACCAAGCTTATTCCTGCCTCAGGGCTTTGCACTTGCTTTTTCTTCTGCCTGTAAGACTGCCACCAGAGAGTCTCACTCTCACACATTTCAAACACCTTCCCATAAGACCTTCCCTGACTATCAGTCTAAATGATCTTTCCCACAAAATCTGTCTCTGTTTTAGGCTTCTACTTCTGAGTAAACAATCACCCCAACATGTGGTGGTCTAAAACAATACTTTATGATTATGTGTTTACTGGACTGAGCTGGGTAGTTCTTCTCTTTGTTGGGTAGGCAGCTGCATTCAGTGGGGAGCTGCTTGGAGCATGGATGTCAGAGATGGCCTCCTAAGTTTAGCAGAGCCTCCCTCCATGTGGCCTCTCTCACTCTGGGGTTTGATCTGAGTTTCTTCACAGCCTGGCAGCTGAATTCCAAACGAGAGATGATTCTCTTAAGACCTGGTTGGAAAATCTTAGAATGCCACGTCTGCTGCATTCTGTTGGCCAAAGTAAGTCACAAGTCCTGCCCAGATTCAAGGGAGAAGAAAATAGATTCACTTCTTGTTTAGAGGAGCAATATGCATATACTTGGGTGTGAGGAATCATTAGCCACTGCATTTTCAATCAACCCAGCATAGTCTTTGTCACAGTGTTTTCCCCAATAATACCTGATATTATGTTGCATATTAATGTGTTTAATGTTTTTTGGCATCTTCTCCCAGCGCACTTGGTGGCTACATACAAAGCACCTTATTGCTCACAAGTATTTAATGATCACCCATGTGCGCATCTCATTGTGTAGTATGATAATCCACAGCCTGTTGGGAAAAGAGAACTTAATATATTTTCTTTTGTTCTATTCCTTGGCTTAACTCCTATAGTACTGTATAAAAGCCGAAAGTTTAAAGATAAACCAACATGCCATTCTCCCGTATGTTCAGAACTTGGGCAGCTTGACTCATTAATGCTAGTTAACTTCATATTGCCCTGTAAGTCTCATAAAGATTAGTGAATCTTTTTTACATGACTCATAAGCCTTTAGTGTTGTAACTATGAAAATCAGTTACTTTTAATTTGGGTGGATATGCTGAAAACTGATTCATCAATTTCTTTAATCTTTGCATAGTATTTCTCCACAAAAAGGAAAATAAAATAAGGTATGACTTTCTGGTTGGTTGGGTACTAGGTGAATAGGAGTTTACAGTAGCTTTTAATTCTGTCTTTACCATTTTATGTTGTATTTTTCTTTTACCCTTCAATGAATTAATTACCTCAGGCACAAGTACTTAAAGTGCTTAATTCATATTAGAGCCTCTTATTTTCTAAATGCCAATCTATGAATAGCTGGATGAGAAGTACACACCTGCCTGCTTTTTCTTATAATGCTGAGTGATGGCAGTGCATTTTAATCTGGTCACCAAAGCACAAAAGTGGGCAACTTTATTCTATGGAGAAGAAATGATGAGATTGTGTTGATATGTTTAGAGCTACTCTGAAACTCTTTGGTTTGGTTTAGGAGTGGGCTTGGCCGGACTTCTATAATGGGACAGATGGTAAATATTTTAGTCTTTGTGGACAACCTGGTCTCTGTTGTGACTACTCAACTCTGTCATTGTTGCATAGAAGCCTATGTAGACAGTACATAAACAAGTGAGCATAACTGTATGCCAATAAAACTTTATTTACAAGAGCAGATAGCAGGCCAGGTTTCGTCTTTGGGCTATCCTTTTCTTTTTTTTTTTTTTTTTTTTTTTTTTTTTTTTTAAAATTTTTTTTTTTTTTTTTTTTTTTTTTAAAGATTTTTTTTATTTATTTGACAGAGATAGAGACAGCCAGCGAGAGAGGGAACACAAGCAGGGGGAGTGGGAGAGGAAGAAGCAGGCTCATAGCAGAGGAGCCTGATGTGGGGCTCGATCCCATAACGCCAGGATCACGCCCTGAGCCGAAGGCAGAAGCTCAACCGCTGTGCCACCCAGGCGCCCCTGGGCTATCCTTTTCTGACCCCTGGTAGGAAATTAGGGGTAGTGAGGGGAGATGCTGGAAAGAAAATCAGCAAACAAAGCTAGGTGACTTGGTTTTCAGTCCTGGGTCTGCTGATTTGGTTTAACTCCGTGAACATACACAGAACATTTACTGTAGGGATGGAAATACTGAGCACTGTGCTGGCACTCTCCTCTCCCTCACCTGTCAGCAGGCAACACTATTCAATCACAACATTTCTTCATACAGAGCTCAGAGGCACTCTTGAATCTTTCTCCATACAGTGTTGCAGGTAGCCACAATCAGTGGATTGGAATTGCTGTGTCTGATGAAATGATTTGTCACTCCTGAAACACTGTGTATCAGTTATTGTGCAAGGCAATTAGCATATTATGATTAGACTTCATACTAACCCTTCAGAGGCTCAGAATCCTGTGCCATCTTCTTAACCTAGGTCAAATCATTCAATATTCTGAAATCTATAAAACGGAATACAGGATCTTACCCTGTCTTTACCCACCACACTGTTGTGAGGATTGAATGAAGCACTGTGAGTGAAAACATTCTGTCAATGGAAAAATATTGAGTAATATATTTTTACATGCTTTCAATCCTTATTTAAAAAGTGAAATTACCAAACAGTTATCAAGCCACACTTCATTCCTTTAAATTTGGGCAACTCCTGAGATGAGGATCAAATCCCTGTAGACTTTAAAGGTTTACATGAAACCATTCAGCAACTGGGACATGAGAAATTTAACCATCCATAAAAATGACTTTATTTTGAGAAATTGGGCCAAACATTTCACTTTTGCAAAACTGATGTGTGAATTGTGTTGCCTAAGGTGTCCTCTGTTCTCAAGTCTTAAAGACACAGGTACCAAATTCTTCTGAAATAGTTCCTAAGGGACAGGAATCCAAACGCAGTAATAGAAGAAAACATTTTTAGTAGAGACAGCAGTGGGTGGGAGCCTTCAGGGGAAGTTCCTTGAGAGATCTCAGGGAACTGTAATGCTTTTTCAGTTTCAAGTAACAGAAGCCAACTTGGTCTCACCTAAGGAAAGGCAGGGAATTTATTTTAAAGAAACAGGGTTGTCTCTTGGAACACAAAGGCAAAAATGCAGCCAAACCTCAGGAAGTGATTGGAAGCAGAAATATAAAAGCCTATGAGGCTTCTCTGGCTATCACTCTGATCTCTCTGTGTGTCATTGTTTCATGCCTTGCCTGTTTTCTCTTTGTGTGGTATGATTTTCTCTACATCCCTAGTATATGATGGAAGAAGATGGTTATACTTCACTTTCCAAATTTCTATGTTAGAGGCTTCAACTAACTCAACTCAGTTTTAATTCCATATGTCCAGGAATAGAACTGTAGGTATCAAATGCCCACTGGTTCAGTTAAATGAAGTCACGATTACAAAGATATGCCAAGAAGGCATTTCAGTGAGTTAGAGGGGAACATATTTCCCATAGAAAGGGAGTGGAGTCATTGACTTATGTATGGCGCAGACACTCCAAAGGATGTCAACTTCAGGGTTCCAATGAAAAGATCCCTTCCTGCCTAATAGTTTATGGCTGTAGTATTTGGGTATAAAGCTTGGTTTAGGGGAATAAAGTGGTTTTTGCCATGTCACCTCCAAGAGTTCCATCTCAGAGATGTTGTTCTTCCTCATATTCTTCTCCCTGAGTCTGTGTTTTCATAGCCTGTGTCCCCTCTAGTGTGTATTATTGAGGGTCATATGTAGAAATGGTGACTAGTGAATGTTCTGTGACATGTAAGTAAATGGATGATATGATACATACTTGTGTATTTTTCTCCTGCAAAAAAAAAAAAAAGTGTGCATCCCCAATTTTTTCCCTAGATCTGATGAAAATCTTTCTAGTGAAATGAGTTCTCAGAGTATTGCAACTTCTATAAATTCTTGTCGTTTCCCAAGTACATCAGAAATCTTCGATACAGAAGAGAATATTTGTTCTTGTATATTTATTCCTCCCCTTTGTCCCTAGCACGTTGCTGGGTACATGAGAGCTACCCCAGAAATATGTGCTAAAGTGGCTTCTCTGGCAGGAGGCCAAGAAGATGGCATCAAAAGAAAGTGATCTGAGAGAGAAGCCTTAAATACAAAAGCTGAAAAGGAACTTAGTTTCTAAACTAATGTGGTAGGCTGATTATTGATCCCCGCATATGTCCACGTCCTAATCTTATGGAACTTGTTTCCAGATGCGATTAAGTTAAGGGTTTTGAGATGGAGAGATTATCCTGAATTGCCTATCTGTGGGGGCCCGAGGTAATTTTAACAGTTCTCCTAAGAAGGACGGATGCAGGAGCAGTCAGAGGCAGAAGAGAAGGCCTTGTGGTGGCAGATACAGAATTGGAGTGGTGTGCTTTGGAGATGGAGGAAGGGTCCGCAAGCCAAGGAAAACAGGTGGCCACCAGAAGCTGAAAGAGGTGAGGAAATACACTGTCCTCCCAGAGCCTCCAGAGGCAATGAGTCCTGCTGACACCTTGACTTTGGCCAGTGAAACTAACATAACTAGGGATTCCCAAACTGAAAGTCTCAGGCTGAATCCATTAGCATATCTGTTTTATTTAGCCAGCGTAGCATTTTAAGAAAAAGAAACAAGCCAATCTTTAAAAATCTGTATGCTTCGTGGAAAAGTCTGGATTTCTGGTTTATCTGAAAAGCAAAAGCAAAAACAAAAATTAAAGAGATCTGGAAATATAGGCTCTGCATCCCTGTGTGGCAGAATTCCCCTGAATTCGCACTGCAAGCTCCTCCCTGGGACTTATATCTGTTAACTATGGGCTCCTCCACCCCTACTGTATCTCTAATTGAGGCAGAATTGTCAAGATAAGATTGCATTTTATTCTTCTTTAGTAGGGTAATATTTTTCTGTACTCATATCTGTAGATAGGCTGAGAGGGCTGCATGTTAAAAAAAATAGTTGCGATAAAATGTCTGCTACTAATATAAAGTGCTAACAAAAGAAGAAATTGGGTATGGGGTATATAGGTACTCTGCTGTTTTTGCGACTTTTCTGTAAATCTTAAACAATCTACAATTAATATTCCTAAATGAAATTGTCATATTTCTTTATGAAAGTGGAGAATATTATGTATTACATATGCAAGTTGAAGAGTTTCTCTCTTGCAAGATTAATCCTTAGTCTCTTTCATCATTGCATTACTCTCTGGGCCTTTCTGAGTGTGCATTTGTGATCTACAGACATTTTCATTTTACAGATGAAAATCCTGAGGCCCAGAGAAATAAAGTGTCTTGATCAGAATCATAGAGCTAGTCTAGGAGGAGCTGTGAGTGGAACTCAGGCCTCCTGACTATCTTCTAGCCCAATGTTCTCTTCTTTTACCTCCTTCTGTGGGGAGTAATGGCAATAGGGAGGCACAGTAAGGTTAACATTCTAGAATGCAGTGGGAATCTCACCTTTCTAGAATCTTCTGTTGGAGCAGAGAAGCAGCATCATACTTAGAGTAACCTACTTGCTTGTCTCTTGCTTTTTTTTTTTTTTTTAAACTTCCCTCATTTATATTTTACATGTGGTGCATAGGGAAAACATTTGACATTTGTCCAAATACCAAATGTACTTTGGATTTCATCATTTCCATATTAGCAAACTCCAGCTAGGCACAAGAATGCTTCCTCTGAAAGCAGGAACCTCTGGGTCTGCGAAGGTCGGAGGGGAGGCCTAATGATCAGAGCAGAGTGGTTAAGACTGAGCTCAGGTCTTTGCTAATGCTGTTGGGTGGAGACTGAGAGACATTCTGTGTGGGCTCCAACCCTGCTAGGAGGTGGAGATTAAGGGATTAAGTGGATTTGGGAGGTTATGACTACTACTGGAGCATCCTGTGTTCACAGCCTTGGTTCTAAAGAGCCTTTGGTGTGACTGTCTCAGAGCTAGTCAGAAGGTCAAGGTCAGCTATCTGAAGACTAAATAGGCTCAGAAATGGGTGGGTCCCTGGCCTTCCTCTGGCCTTATCTCTGCAAGGCTATTTCTATGCTAATGGCTTTCTCTGGGGTTTGAAGTGGTGAGGGTAACTGAGACGTGTAGGTTTTCTAACTTCAGCTAGGGTTGAGAACTCTGGAGGTATGAGGGCAGAAGGGGAGAGAGGGACAAGTACAAGATGCTGACAGCTGCAGTTGTATTGAGTGCTTTCTGTGTGCTCGTGTCATTCATATATGCAAGCAAAGCCTCTCTCTAGGGAAAAGAATTTCCCAGTCTGTTTCATTCATTGAGTTACTCTTCGGGCATCTCTAAGCATGAATTCGTGACCCCTGGACATTCTGAATTAACCAGTGAGAATTCTGAGGCCCGGAGGGAGAGAAAGTAACTTGCTCAGGGTCACAGAACTAGTCAGGGAAGAACTGTGAAGAGAGTCCAGCCTTCTGATATCCAGCCCAGGGCTCTTTGCTTTCCAACTGCTGAGGGAAATGACAGCAATAAGGAGAGAATGTTGTGGAATTCATGAATATGGTGGTATAGGCAGTATGGTGGAATGGCTGTGAGCAGAAACTTTGGAGCAGGTTGCCAGGGTTTAAATCCCAACCCCACTGCTTAATAGCTGACTTGTTTAAAATTTTTAATCTTTCTGAACCTGTTTCTTCTGTAAAATGCTGTTAGTAATAGTACCCACTTTAAAGGACTATATGAGGATTAAATGAGTTTATAAATGAATAGCACCTGGCTCATAGTAGCTGCTATATAAATGTAAGCTCTTACTGTGACATAGTTATAAATATTATTCCTATTTTGAAAATGAGGACACAAGCTCAGAGAGGTTACACAGTTTAACCAGCAGCACACAGAAAGGAACCAAGCTGGGGTTTGGACTCACACCTCTGTACTCAATCATCTATTATATTACCTTTTAGCAAATCATGTTTTTTCAGACTTGTGTTCTTTGGCTATTTCTCTGGGCAGCCCATAGTATGTAAACAAAGTTTCTGTGCTCACGTGGTAAAATGTTGGTATTTCTTTTTTTTTTTTTTAATGATTTTTTATTATATTATGTTAGTCACCATACAGAACATCCCTGGATTCCGATGTAAAGTTCGATGCTTCATTAGTTGCATATAACACCCAGTGCACCATGCAATATGTGCCCTCCTTACTACCCATTCACCGGTCTATCCCAATCCCCCACACCCCTACCCTCTGAGGCCCTCGGTTTGTTTCTCATAGTCCATAGTCTCTCATGTTTCATTCCCCCTTCCAATTACCCCCCTTTTCTTCCCCTACCGATCATCCTAGTTCTTATGTTCCATAGATGAGAGAAGTCATATGATAATTTCTTTCTCTGCTTGACATATTTCGCTTAGCATTATCTCCTCCAGTGCCGTCCATGTTGCAGCAAATGTTGAGAATTCGTTCTTTCTGATAGCTGAGTAATATTCCATTGTATATATGGACCACAGCTTCTTAATCCAGTCATCTGTTGAAGGGCATCTCGGCTCCTTCCATGATTTAGCTATTGTGGACAATGCTGCTATGAACATTGGGGTGCACATGGCCCTTCTCTTCACTACGTCTGTATCTTTGGGGTAAACACCCAGTAGTATAATGGCTGGGTCATAGGGTAGCTCAATTTTTAACTTTTTAAGGGACCTCCGCACTGTTTTCCAGAGTGGCTGTACCAACTTGCATTCCCACCAACAATGTAGGAGGGATCCCCTTTCTCCACATCCTCTCCAACAATTGTTGTTTCTTGCCTTGTCTATCTTTGCCATTCTAACTGGCGTAAGGTGGTATCTCAGTGTGGTTTTGATTTGAATTTCCCTGATGGCTAATGATTTTGAACATTTTTTCATGTGTCTGTTAGCCATTTGTATGTCTTCATTGGAAAAGTGTCTGTTCATATCTTCTGCCCATTTTTTGATTTGATTATTTGTTTCTCGTGTATTGAGTTTGAGAAGTTCTTTGTAAAACTTGGTACCAGTCCTTTATCTGTAGTGTCCTTTGCAAATATATTTTCCCATTCCGTGTGCTGCCTCTTAGTTTTTTTGACTGTATCCTTGGCTGTGCAGAAGATTTTTATCTTAATGAAGTCCCATAAGTATATTTATCTTTTGTTTCTCTTGTCTTTGGAGGTGTGTCATGAAAAAGGTTGCTGTGGCTGATGTCATAGAGGTTGCTGCCTATGTTCTCCTCTAGGATTTTGATGGATTCCTGTCTCACATTGAGGTCTTTCATCCATTTGGAGTTTATTTTTGTGTATGGTGTGAGAGAGTGGTCAAGTTTCATTCTTTTGCATGTAGCTGTCCAATTTTCCCAGCACCATTTATTGAAGAGACTGTCTTTTTTCCACCGGATGTTTTTTCCTGCTTTATCAAAGATTAGTTGCCCAAAGAGCCGAGGGTCCATTTCTGGGTTCTCTATTCTGTTCCATTGGTCGATGTGTCTGTTTTTGTGCCAGTACCATGCTGTCTTTGTGATCACAGCTTTGTAGTACAGCTCGAAATCCGGCATTGTGATGCCCCCAGCTTTGTTTTTCCTTTTCAACAGTTCCTTGGAGATTCGGGGCCTTTTCTGGTTCCATACAAATTTAAGGACTATTTGTTCCAGTTCTTTGAAAAATGTCCTCGGTATTTTGATCGGGATAGCATTGAAAGTGTAGATTGCTCTGGGTAGTATGGACATTTTAACTATGTTAATTCTTCCAATCCATGAGCATGGAATATTTTTCCATCTTTTTATGTCTTCCTCAATATCTTTCAAAAGTGATCTATAGTTTCTAGCATATAGGTCCTTTACGTCTCTGGTTAAGTTAATTCCAAGGTAACGCATGGTTTTTGGTGTTATTGTAAATGGGATGGATTCCCTAATTTCTCTTTCTTCAGTCTCGTTATTCGTGTATAGAAATGCAACTGATTTCTGGGCATTGATTTTGTATCCTGCCACCTTACTGAATTGTTCTATAACTTCTAATAGTTTGGGAGTGGATTCCTTTGGGTTTTCCATATAGAGTATCATGTCATCTGCAAAGAGAGACAGTTTGACTTCTTCTTTGCCGATTTGGATACCTTTGATCCCTTTTTGTCTTCTGATTGCTGTTGCAAGGACTTCTAGTACTATGTTGAATAATAGTGGCGAGAGTGGGCATCCTTGTCGTGTTCCTGATCTTAAGGGAAAGGCTTCCAGCTTTTCCCCATTGAGAATAATGCTTGCAGTAGGCTTTTCATAGATGGCTTTTATGAGATTGAGAAATGTACCCTCTATTCCTACACTCTGAAGGGTTTTAATCAGGAAAGGATGCTGTATTTTGTCAAATGCTTTTTCTGCATCAATTGAGAGGATCATATGGTTCTTGAGTCTTTTCTTGTTGATATGATGTATCACATTGATTGATTTGCGAGTGTTGAACCATGCTTGCATCCCAGGTATGAATCCCACTTGGTCATGATGGATAATCCTTTTAATGTACTGTTGGATTCTATTAGCAAGGATCTTGTTGAGGATTTTGGCATCCATATTCATTAGAGAAATCGGTCTGTAATTCTCCTTTTTGAGGGGGTCTTTGCCTGGTTTGGGGATCAAGGTAATATTAGCCTCATAGAATGAGTTTGGTAGCTTTCCTTCTGTTTCTATTTTTTGAAATAGCTTTAGGAGAATAGGTATTATTTCTTCTTTGAATGTTTGGTAGAATTCCCCAGGAAAACCGTCTGGGCCTGGAGTTTTATTATTTGGAAGGTTGTTTATCACTGACTCAATCTCTTCATAATTAATTGGCCTGTTTAAGAAATCAATTTCTTCCTGTTTCAGTCTTGGTAGTTTATGCGTTTCCAGGAACCCCTCCAT
>NC_048233.1:61081640-61082878 GCF_002007445.2 Ailuropoda melanoleuca | reverse complement strand
GAGGAGCCTGATGTGGGGCTCGATCCCATAACGCCGGGATCACGCCCTGAACCGAAGGCAGACGCTTAACCGCTGTGCCACCCAGGCGCCCCCATAATTTTATTAATTTGGGTCCTTTTTCTGTTCTTTTGGAGAAGTCTTGCCAGTGNGGACAAGTTTTGCCAGTGGTCTATCAATTTTATGGATTCTCTCAAAGAACCAGCTTCTAGTCCTGTTGATCTGCTCTACTGTGGTTCTGGTCTCTAATTCATTGATTTCTGCTCTAATCTTGGTCAACTCCTTCCTTGTCAGTGGGTTAGGCCTGTCCCTCTGTTGCTGTTCCAGTTTCTTGAGGTGAGAATATAAAAACTGCATTTTAGAGTTTTCTATTCTTTTGAGTGAGGCTTGGATGGCTATGTATTTCCCCCCTAGGAGTGCCTTTGCAGTATCCCATAGGTTTTGGACCGTTGTCTTTTCATTCTCGTTGTCTCCATAAATTGTTTAATTTGATTTTTGATTTCCTGGTTTATCGAGTCATTCTTGAGCAGGATGGTTCTTAGCCTCCAAGTGTTTGAGTTTCTTCCAGGTTTTTCCTTGTGGTTGAGTTCCAATTTCAGAGCGTTGTGGTCTGAGAATATGCAGGGGATAATTTCAATCTTTTGGTATTGGCTGAGACCTGTTTTGTGTCCCAGAGCATGATCTATTCTTGAGAATGTTCCATGGGCATTTGAATAGAATGAGTATTCTTTGGTTCTGGGGTGTAGTGTTCTATATATATCTATGAGGTCCAACTCGTCGAGTATGGCATTCAAAGCCTTTGATTCTTTGCTTAGTTTTTGCCAGGGTGTTCTGTCTATTTCTGATAGTGGGGTGTTGAGGTCCCCTACTATTACTGTGTTCTTATCTATATGTCTCTTTATTCTGGTTAAGAGTTGGCTTGTGTATCTTGCTGCTCCCCTGTTGGGGGCATGTATATTTATAATTTTCATATCCACTTGTTGAATACTTCCTTTAAGAATAATATAGTGCCCTTCTGTGTCTCTAACTATAGTCTTTAGTTTAAAATCCAATCTATCTGATATGAGAATTGCTATCCCAGCTTTCTTTTGAGGTCCATTGGCATGAAAGATGGTACTCCATCCCTTTACTCTCAGTCTGAATCCATCTTTGGGTTCAAAAGGAGTCTCCTGCAGACAGCAAGTGTATGGGTCATTTCTTTTATTCCAATCTGCAACCCTGTGGCATTTTATGGGAGCATT
>NC_048233.1:61034460-61081314 GCF_002007445.2 Ailuropoda melanoleuca | reverse complement strand
TTTTATGGGAGCATTTAGGCCATTTACATTGAGACTGATTATTGAGAGATATTATTTTAATGATGCCATGTTGCCAGTAAAGTCTTTGTTTGTATTGGTTGTGACTTTCTGTTCTGTATCACTCTTGGGCCTTTTGACCTTTATAGAACCCCCCCTTAATATCTCCTGTAGGGCTGGTTTCGTGGTTACGAAATTGGTTAATGATTGGCGATTTTGGAACGTCTTTATTTCTCCATCAACTCTGAATGACAGCCTTGCTGGATAAAGGATCCTTGGCTGCATGTTTTTCTCTGAAAGAACTTTAAAAATGCCCCCCCAACCCTTTCTCTCATTCCAGGTCTGTGTAGAAAGGTCTGACGTAATTCTGATACCTTTGCCTTGGTACATGAGAAATTTCTTTGCCCTGGCCGCTTTCAATACTGTATCCTTGGATCTAATATTTGCGAATTGCACTATGACATGACATGGCATAGGTTTGTCATGGTTGAGCTTGGGAGGGGTCCTCTCTGTCTCTTGGACACAAATGTTTGTTTCCCTCACTAGTTTAGGGAAGTTTTCAGCTACAATTTGTTCAAATATCTCTTCTAGACTTCTGTTTTTCTCCACCCCCTCGGGGATGCCGATGATTCTGACGTTGGATCGTTTCATTGAGTCAGTAATCTCCCGTAACCTACATTCGTGGGTGTGGATTTTTTTTTTTTTTAAGATTTTATTTATTTAGAGACAGCCAGCGAGAGAGGGAACACAAGCAGGGGGAGTGGGAGAGGAAGAATCAGGCTCACAGCACAGGAGCCCGATGTGGGGCTCGATCCCAGAACGCCGGGACCACGCCCTGAGCCGAAGGCAGACGCTTAACCGCTGTGCCACCCAGGCGCCCCTGTGTGTATTTTTTTAAGTCCAGCTTCTATTTTCGTTTATTCATCTACTAACCCATCCTCCAATTCGCTACTACGTTCCTCTGCTTCGGTGACCCTGGACGTCAGAGCCTCTAGTTTTGTCTGCATTTGGCTCATAGAATTTTTAATTTCTGTCAGATTCACTCTCATTTCCGTCCTTAGGGATTCTATATTCTTAGTAACATTTTCATTAATACTTTTTTCAAGTCTACTCATCATTTTGACTATTGTTATTCTGAATTCCATTTCTGTTAATTTTGTTACATCCATATCCTTTATTTCTGTTGCAGAGGCCCCAGACTCACTGTCTTTTCTTTGCCAGGGGGGCTTCTCCTTCTTGTCATTCTGATGAGGAGAGGTTGGGGGGTTGTCCAGAGCCCAAATTATTGACTGGGACCCAGGCCGTGCACCCTTGTTTTATAGGGATCTTAGGGATGTTGGCTCCTTCTTTTAAGATTTTATTTATTTATTTATGTGGCAGAGAGACAGCCAGCGAGAGAGGGAACACATCAGGGGAGTGGGAGAGGAAGAAGCAGGCTCTCAGCAGAGGAGCCCGATGAAGGACTCCTTTCCGGAACGCCGGGATCACGCCCTAAGCTGAAGAGAGGCGCTCAATGACTGTACCACCCAGGCGCCCCAGGATGTGGGCTTCTTGATTTTTCAGCCTGCCTTCTGGGGGAGGCGCCTGCTGCACTGATACTTGGGCAACCCTGTTTGGGTAGAGTCTCTGTGTCCCCTGCAAGGGGGGATGGGAATGGGCACGCTGTGAGCCAGTATTTCCAGGCTTTTGTTCTTTGGCGGCTTTCCCTGGCAGTCTGCTGTGCCTCTTCTGAGAGTCAGAGCAGCAGCGGCCGAATCTCAGCCTCTGTCTCAGAACAGAGGGGATCGTGGACCATTCTCGACTGATGTTCTGGCCACTTTAACTCTGTTACTGTTGGTGCTGCTCAACCCTGCAGCGTCCCGAGATGTGCACCCCACACACGGTGTCCCCTCCCTCACTTCCAGGGCTGGAGTGTCTCTGTCCTTTGTGTTTCTAATGCTGCCAGCTGCCAGCTGCCCTGCGTGCGCTCCCGGAGCTCCCGGTCTCAGTCTGGATCCAGTGAGCACACCGGAGTTCCGGAGTTCCGTGAGATGCCTGGTGGCACGTGCTCCCGGCTCACGGTCTCAGTCTGTTTTCTCGTGGGTGCCGGTCCGCGAGTCTGCCCGCTCCCCCGTGCAGGTGGCTACTGCTTCCCAGCGCCCAAACGTGGCGGCTCCCTACCCCTTCCGTTTATCTCCCGATATCTGTGCGCGGTTTCACGGCTCCCCACTTCGTACCTCAATACTCAGCACTGGAGATGTTCATTTGTAGAGATCCAGATGTATCTTCCTGTGTCTCAAGCTGATTCTGTGGATTCAGGCTGGTCTGGTACCTATCCAGCTTGACTCAGGGGACCGGCTGTAAAAGGGGTCCCCTACTTCTCCGCCATCTTAACTCCCTAAAACAAATGTTGGTATTTCTTTAGATCTTAGATCTTTCTCCTCTTCAAGTTCTTGCCTTGAATATTCTTTCTGTTTTTCTTTGTGAAAAGAAATAGAAAGAATAAATGATACAAATCCAAACTCAATAAGTTGACTGAATGACACTGGTAGTAGTAACACTGGGTGTAAAAAAGAATGCTTGTCTTTGAAATGTGCAAAATGCTTTGTCATAATGGTTTCAGCCTTCACTAAGTAAAAATAATTGAAGTTGAAAAGGAATGGTATTTGACCACAGGGTTAATACATAGGTCAAGTAGTGCTAAGAGAATAGTAAGACGCAGATCATTTAGACATAGTCCCTAGCGCCTGGTATGTGTAAGGTACTGGGCTGGGTGCTCAGACCGTAATTATAATACATTCATTGTGTTCAAAGACCTTTCATTTGAATCTGTGGTCTGCACTTAGTTAATGTCCTCAGTCTGGGTCCATTCTGCCCTTTATGAATCTCCACACTTTATATGAACCCTTAACACACAGAAGAATATTGATTAGGATGTGTAAGGGCCTGTCTGGACACTGGATTATTCAAAGAACAGCTGAGGGCAGGGGGCCCCTGAGTGGCTCAGTCTTTAAGCATCTGCCTTCGGGTCCGGTCATGATCCTCTGGTCCTGGGATCAAGCCCCGCATCAGGCTCCTTGCTCAGCAGGGAGACTGCTGCTCCCTCTGCTTGTGCTCTCTCTAATAAATAAATGAAATCTTAAAAAAAAAAAAAAAAAGAACAGCTTAGGAGCACCTGCATGGTGCAGTTGGTTAGGCATCTGATGGTTGTTTTTGGCTCAGGTGGTCATCTCAGGGTCGTGGGATTGAGCCCCATGTCCAGCTCCTTGCTCAGCGTGGAGTCCACTGGAGATTCCCTCTCCCTCTTCCTCTGCCCAATCCACTCATGTGTGTGGTCTCTCTTTCTCTAAAATAAATAAATAAATAAATAAATAAATCTTCAGCATGAGAGGGATTATGGACTCTGGGAAACAAACTGAGGGCTTCAGAGGGGGTGGGGGAATGGGATAGGCTGGTGATGGGTAGTAAGGAGGGCTCGTATTGCATGGTGTACTGAGTGTTATACGCAATTAACGAATCATGTAACTTTACATCAAAAACCAGGGATGTACTGTATGGTGACTAACATAATATAATAAAAAGTACTATTAAAAAAATAAAAGTTTATAAAATTCAAATTTGCATCCATGAATAAAGTTTTGTTGGAACACACACACACACAAATAAATAAATCTTCAAGGAACAGCTGAATGAACCACTCATCTTCAGGCTGCTAACAAGAACTTAGTTTTTCTCCTTATTTGAATTGTGTTCAAGCAGAAAAGAGATTAATCTTGTTTTGGATGGTTCTAGATGACAATACTGGATAGAAATTGCAGAGAAAGAGATTCTCACTTCACTTTAAATCAATCCAATTAAACCACTAATGGCACCTACTAAGTGCCAAGGGTTTACTCAAAAGTGAGTAAGGCAGATAGAATCCCTGCATCAGCAGAGTCACTAACATTATTATTTTGGTCACCAGAGCCGAAGTCTAGTTTGGGCATAAAAATATTGTACAGAATATTGATGTATGTATTTACAGATAGCCATATTTGAATGAGCTTGTTTGGTGGCAAAGTGTTTTTATGGCATAGTAGGAGGTATTCCAAAGAGAGATTAAAAATAAGGAATATGGGGTTCTAATTCTGATCTTATCATGGCCTGTGTGATCTCAGGTCTCAGTGTTAACATCCAGTAAATAGCAACGTTGAAGTAGATGGCCTTCAATCTTCTGTCCACTCCATGATTCTATTAAACTTTTATTTTGTCTTTCTATCTTTGTGCACTCAAAAGGTATATTCACATCTATTCTTGCAGAACTGGGCAGATGATTGTTATGAGGGACCCGCTGATTTAACATGACTTCCATTTTAGAATTTCAAATTGGATGAAAAAAGTCATTTGGAAAGAATCATCCATTTTTTTGTTTAGGAATTTAGTTCTAATTTTTTTCCAGCCTTTGAAGATATAATTGATATATGGCATTGTTTAAGGCATACAATGTGGTGATTTGATATATGTACATACTGTGAAATGATTACCACAATAAGATTAGTCAACACTTCCACTGCCTCACATAGTTACCTTTTTATTTACTTTTTTGTGGTGACAACTTTTAAGATTTCTCTTAGCAGCTTTCAAGTATGTAGTGCAATTTTGTTAACTATGGTCACCGTGATGTACATTAGATCCCAGAACTTATTCATCATCTTATAACTGAAAGTCTATACTCTTTGACCACCTTCACCCATTTCTCCCCCTCAGTCCCCCATACCCTGGCAACAACCAAACTGTTCTGTTGCTATGAATTCGTTTTTTGGGTTTTTTTATTTGTTTGTTGTATTTAGATTCCACACACAAGTGAGATCATACAGTATTTGCCTTTCTCTATCTGACTCATCTCAGTCGATCATGGTTGATCCATGTTGTCACAAATGGCAGGATTTTCTCTTTTTTTTAAATGGCTGAATAATATAGATGTATATAGATACATATGGATATCTATATATATCACGTTTTCTTTATCCATTTATCCATTGACAGACACTTAAGTTGTTTCTATGTCTTGGCTATTGTAAGTAATGCTACAATGAACATTGTACATGTTGTGAACATAAACAAATCTTCAAGATGGTGATTTTATTTCCTTCCCATATACACCCAGAAGTGAGATTGATGGATCACATGGCAGTTCAATCTTATTTTTCAAGGAATCTTTATACTGTTTTCCATAGTGGATGCACCAGTTTATATTCCCACCAGCAGTACACAAGGGTTCCCTTTTCCATACATTCTTGCCAGCACTTACCTGTTATCTTTTTGATAACAGCCATTCTAACAAGTGTGAGGGGATATCTCATTGTGGTTTTGATTTGCATTTCTCTGATGATTAGTGATTTTTCATCTTTTTATGTACCAGTTGGACATGTGTATGTCTTGTTTGGAAAAATGTCTATTTAGGTCCTTGGCCCATTTTTTCACTGGATAATTTGGGGGGGTTTGTTTTTTGTTTTTGCTATCGAGTTGTATATTTTAGATGTTAATCCCTTATCAGATGTGTGATTTGCAAATATCTTCTCTCATTCCACAGGTTACCTCTCTGCTCTATTAATCATTCTTTTGTTGTGCAGAAGCTTTTTAGCTTTCTGGAGCCCCGCTTGTTTATTTTTTATTTTGTTACTTATGCTTTGGGTGTTATATTCAAAAAAATCATTGTCAAGACTAGCGTCAAGGACCAGACCCCGTATGTTTTCTTCTGGAAATTTTATGATTTTAGGTCTTACATTTAAGTCTTTAATTCGTTTTGTGTTAGTTAATTCATGTGAGTGGTGCAAAATACAAGTCCAGTTTCATTCTTCTGCATGTGAATATCCAGTTTTTTTCAAAAAAAAAACTTGATTCTGTATCTGTTTTTATTCCAGTAGCGTACTGTTTTAATTACTATTAGCTTTGTGGTATAGTTGAAATGAGGAAGTGTGATGCCTCCTGCTTTGTTTTTCTTCCTCAAGATTCCTTTGGTTGTTCAGGGTCTTTTGTGGTTCTATATGAACTTTAGAATTTTTTTCTTATTAAAAAAAAAGGCCATTGAATTTTGATAGGGATTACATTGAATCTATAGATGGCTTTAGGATAGTATAGATATTTTGACAACATTAATTCTGATCCATGAACATAGGGTATCTTTCCACTTATTTGTGTCTTCTTCAATTTCTTTCATCAATGTCTTACATTTTTCAGTGTATAGATCTTCCTGATTAAATTTATTCATAAGTATTTTATTGTTTTTGATGCTATTGTGAATAAGATTGTTTTATTTCTTTTTCAGATAGTTTGTTGTCAGTATACAGAAAGGCAACTGATTTTTGTATGTTGATTTTATATCATGAAATTTTACTAAATTTGTTTATTCTAACAGTTTTGGGGTGGAGTCTTTAGGCCTTTCTATGTAAAAGATCATGTCATCTGCAAAGAGAGATAATTTTACTTCTTTTATTCTGACTTGGATTTTTTTTTTTTTTTTGATTCCAGGATAGTTAGCATTTGATTTGGATAATTTAAAAAAAGTTTCTTGCCTCATTACTCTGGCCAGGACTTCCAGTACTGTTTTTAATGGAAGTGATGAAAGTATGCATCCTTCTCTTGTTCCTGATCTTAGAAAAAGAGTTTCCAGTCTTTCACCATTAATATGAGGTAACCCGTGGGCTTGTTATATATGGCTTTTATTATGTTAATGTAAATTCCTTCTATATCCAATTCATGGAGAGTTTTTAATCAATCCTGAAAGGTTGTTGAGTTTTGTCAATGTTTTTTCTATACCTAGTGAGAAAAATATTTCTTGATATCCATGTGCTGGAAAATATATTACCTCTAGTACTTTTATTATTATTATTATTATTATTATTATTATTAATTATTATTCTACTGAAGTATAGTTGACATACAATGTTACGTTAGTTTCGGGTTATGAGTGCTAGTATTTAACTAGATTCCAAAGATTATAAGGAAGACTTCCACTGAGTCTGAGCTGTAGAAAACTAAAGAGATGTTAAGGGCTTTTTTTTTTTTTTTGAGATTTTATTTATTTATTTGACAGAGAGAGAGGCAGCCAGCGATAGAAGGAATACAAGCAGGGGGAGTGGGAGAGGAAGAAGCAGGCTCCCAGAGGGGGAGCCTGATGTGGGACTCCATCCCACCCTGGGCCGAAGGCAGACACTCAAGGACTGAGCCACACAGGCGCCCCAAGGGCTTTCTGAGAATAAATCAATTTTAATGTAGATTGGGAGGGGGGGGGCGAGGCACAATAGAAATATTTTAAGAAAGTGACAACTGCCAGAAATGACAGAAAGTTTCACTGAAGCAATTTTGGTAAATATATTTTAGGGAAAAAAAGACCACTAAAATCTAGGAAAATTCTTATTTATATTTCCAGTTGAGCAATGAGTGCAGATAATATTTATAGACACATTTGATTCCTAATAATGTGCCCACTAGTATTATAAAATATACATGTATGTGTTATGAGTAAGTAGTTCAAGAATGTAGAAAAATCTAAAATTGTACCTTTGGTAGATAACATTCAGTTCATAAGAGAGTTAATATCATTAAAAGTAATTTAAGACATGAAGCATTTTCAGTGTACACCCTTTTGAAAGAAATCATAGATTTGGGAGAGCAAGTAGTCAAGTGATAAAGAAAATGCAGAGAGAGCCCTCAAAATACAGCTATTCTCTCTGGACTCCTAACTCTTTTAAGAGAACTATTTCTCTGAAAAGATAATTGGCAAATAAGTTACTATCCTGTCAGCAACCTCTTTGACACCAGCCATAGCGACTTCTTACTAGACGTGTCTCTGAGACAAGGGAAACAAAAGCTAAAATGAACTATTGGGACTTCATCAAGATAAAAAGCTTCTGCACAGCAAAGGAAACAATCAACAAAACTAAAAGGCAGCCTTCATAATGAGAGAAGATATTTGCAAATGACATCTCTGATAAAGGGTTAGTATCTAAAATCTCTAAAGAAATTATCAAACTCAACACTAAAAAAATAAATAATCCAGTTAAGAAATGGGCAGAAGACATGAATAGACATTTTTTTCCCAAAGACATACAGATGGTTAACAGACACGTGAAAAGTTTCTCAACATCACTCATCATCAGGAAAATACAAATCAAACCACAGTGAGCTACCACCTCACACCTGTCAGAATGGCAAAAATTAACACAGGAAATAACAGATGGTGAGAATCTGGAGAAAGGAGAACCCTCTTACACTATTGGTGGGAATCCAACTGGTGCAGCCACTCAGGAAAAGAGTACAGAGGTTTCTCAAAAAGTTAAAAATGGAACTACCCTATGACCCAGCAATTGCATACCACTAGGTATTTACCCAAAGGATACAAAAATACTGATTCAGAGGGACACATGCACCCTGATGTTTATAGCAGCATTATCAACCATAGTCAAATTATGGAAAGAGCCCAAATGTTCATCAACTGATGAATGGACAAAGAAGATGTGGTATATATACACATTGGAATATTACTCAGCCATAAAAAGAATGAAATCTTGCTGTTTGCAACCACATGGATGGAGCTAGAGGATAGTATGCTAACTGAAATAAATCAGCAGAGGAAGACAAATACCATATGATTTCACTCATGTGGAACTTAAGAAACAAAATAGATGAACATGGGGGGAAAAGAGAGAGAGGCAAACCAGAAAACAGACTCTTAACTATAGAGAACAAACTGAGGGTTGCTGGACGGGAGATGGGTAGGCGACGAGTTAAAAGTGATGGATATTAAGGAGGGCACTTGTGATGCGTACCCGGTGTTATATGTAAGTGATAAATCCCTAAATTCTACTCCTGAAACTAATATTAGACTATATGTTACTAATTGGAATTTAAATAAAAACTCAAAACAAACAAAAAAGTTACTAGCCTGTCAAGTTGCCTAAAGTGCTATCACATGTACTTCAAGGTTCCCATCCTGCCAGGAGGATGATTGTGGTCCAGATGATACAGCACTAAGAAACAGGTATATCTCTTATTGCCCAAGAGGCAGTTTTGCAGGAGGCTGGGGGTTCTCAATCAAATTTACTTAAGTGGTAGAATACGTAGAGGTGAACAACTCAAGAAAAGATATTCATTGATCTTGTAATTGAATTTCCACAGACCCAAACCAATAGTTCCTGGCTTTGGTTGTTAATTCAAATTTGAAATAAAAATTGTTAAGATGTGGTATTTTAGGCTTCAGATTCTGAATGCTTGCACTGTTTCCCAGCTTACGTCCCTTTACACCTTCTCCCACCCTCACAGGTTAACAACAAATTCTCTGCCAGAAAAACACAGGCAGAGTGAAACTGATGTCACCACCTCCAAGGATCGGCAATGAAGTAGGCAGTCCTGGCCCAGTCTTCCTACCTTCCTGACTCTCCCCTCAATATTTAAACAGCTAGACGTAGAGCTAGGTACTGGCTCTAGGACATTAAGCAATACTGGCCCTGCTCTCACAGGCCATACATCTAACAGGAGATTGTGTTCCATTTAGTTCTCCTACCCAATTATCTTGAGAGCTGTTTCTTCTAAGCTTAGGTTTTCTCTTCTATAAAATCACTGGGTTTCTCTGGGGACCTCTAAGTTAATTAAAAATGGGAAACAACTTAAAGCCCCTGAATTCAAGTTGAATGAAACTGATGGAGCCCAGACCCAAGAATATAGAGTTGAGTGGTGACAGGTACTCTCCATTCCTGGAGCTCCCCCTCTGCCTGGAGAACAGGGATTGAAGGTCTGATGATCCGCTGGCATACAGTGATTTACAGCCTGGGCACATGTACACACACAGAGTTTTTGGATATCTTTGTCCTTTAGATAGGCTGCTCGAAATGTCCACTCCTCTTTATTCTTTCATTTTGCTGAAGGAGCAGTAATTGGGCCCCAGGCCTCACATCATATAGTCAGTGCTATTGGTATCACACTTGCTGCAGTGACATTCAGTGGCTGCTGGGTACATATGCAGAGAGTCTGTCTGGTGAACACAGCCAGGCACTCTAACCGCGTCATACGTTAGCTCCTTGAAGGTACATGTTTTCTGGATGTTGGGCCTGCCTGTGTCCTTGTACACCAGATTCTGAAGAGTTTAGGAAGGAGAGAATTAGGTTATAATATTCTGGAAGTTTCTTTTTGGCTTAGTCAAAATGAGACAGGGTTTTAAAACTGCTTACTCTAATATTTGTTCTCTGAAGACCAGCTTTTAGGATCTTTAAGCACGGGACACGTGACCTCATAAAGAAATTAATGTTACACTACTTTGCTGAACTGTCGTGGAAGTGTTATAGAAAATATGACTACCTCCTTTCTCCCCACCATGATAATACCCACATCTTTAATATTTGTATAGCTCTCTAAAAACTTCGAATTTATATGGCATAAAAGCATGTAAAAATAAAGGAATAAAGAAGATGTGACCTTTGGAATATAAAGGATTTTTTGTACTTAATAATCTGAAGCTATGTTAATGACAGATGAAAACATATAACATTTGGGTTTAATTGCTCAGAAAAATGTTTCCAAATACTCTTTTCTATGTATGTTTAAAAGAGGAATAAGAGTCATAAGCTGAATTATTGATACTTTGGCTAAAATGTGAGGGGAGTCTCATGTTGGATTCTGGACAATCTGTTGCTTTTTAAGTTCTTCCTTGCCGCTGCCTTAAATTCTTATATTTGCAGGGTTTTTAGTCCAAAAGTATATGATACAGTTTCAATATCAGTACATTAATTCAACCCAAATATATTTCACTTTTCTACTTGCCCAGTGAGAAAATAATTGGCTTTAAGGGAGAAAAGAGGCTACTGGTTAATTTCTTTCCCTGGATGGCACCAGGTCTATATCCCACGTAAGTGCAGTGAAGTTTCACTGATCAAATTCATTTAATACAAATAAAGTATATTCATTAAAATGCAGCCACCTTCAATTTCAGTTTATTGAACTCCTGCACAGCCAGATGCAACAGAAAAATAGCAAAGAAGAAAGACTTTCCCTGATAACTGGCCTGTTGTGAAGAAGCTGTGAGAATGTAGATAAATGGTTTAATGCCTCTGTGCCTTGATTTTTCTCAACAACATAAAGAAGGGAGTAGGTTTGCTGGTTCCTTTTGGTTCTGGTCTACAGGGATTTATTGTTCTCAGGAGGCTTGCTGGCATTTATATGAAAGGTAGACCAATAAAGTGAATTTTTTAATTGGCTGCTTGTGTTTTTATTTGCCTTTAAAGGCATTTTAGTACTACCCCTGTCACAGAGGTATGCCTTCTATTATTGCAATTGGCTTTTTGAGAGTATTGATAATGTTCCATGATTAAATATAGATATGTATTCATGCTCTTGTTTATCTCTCAATAGGTAAACCTAGCAGAAAAACACTCCCTTAAAGTGCAGAATTGGTACATTACTGAAGCATTCATTTATGTCAATCTAAGCTGTCCCAAATTTACCCAAATTAAATCTAAACCCAGACTTTGAAATGATATCACGGTAATTAACCTTAATTACAATGCAGACAAGTTGGCTAAGAGAATCATGGAGAGACAAAATATTGATAAATTGGGAATTAATGAAGCCTGCCTTCTACAAACCCTCAGGACCCTCATTTCCAGCAAAGCAGAGTTCCTACCTCAGTGTAGCAGTGGCCCACACACCAGGTGGCATTGATGCTTATACAGAAGAGGCATTCTTTCTCCACTGTGATGGTGATGTTAGTCAGCTCACAACTCACAGCAGATTGCTTTCCAGCAACAGAAGAGAAAGCAAAGCCGGACTGACTTCATCCTGGACTAGGGAGCAAACAATTAGAAACTCAAAGTGTTTTAACTGTCATGGATTTTGACCCAGTCAAATTGAACTGAAATAAACCTTCTCCCCAAACTCCACAATCACATTCACGTTTGGCAAGCATGTTTCACAAAACAGAAACATGTTGCAGTTGAGAACTCCTCATATAATTCTTTAAGTGGAAGGTATTTTTTTAGGTATTAAAATGCCCCAGGGGGGATATAAAATCAATGCACAGAAATCAGTTGTATTTCTATACACTAACAATGAGACAGAAGAAAAAAAAATTAAGGAGTCAATCCCATTTACAATTGCACCAAAACCCATAAGATACCTAGGAATAAACCTAACCAAAGAGGCAAAGTATCTGTACTCAGAAAACTATAGAACACTCATGAAAGAAATTGAGGAAGACACAAAGAAATGGAAACCTTTCCATGCTTATGGATTGGAAGAACAAATATTGTTAAAATGTCTATGCTACCTAGAGCAGTCTATACAGTCAATGCAATCCCTATCAAAATACCATCAACTTTTTTGCTGGAACAAATAACCCTAAAATTTGTATGGAACCAGAAAAGACCCCGAATAGCCAAAGGAATGTTAAAAAAGGAAACCAAAGCTAGTGGCATCACAATTCCTGACGTCAAGCTCTATTACAAAGCTATAAGAATCAAGACAGTATGGTACTGGCACAAAAACAGACACATAGATCAATGGAACAGAATAGAGAACCCAGAAATGTACCCTCAACTCTATGGTAACCTAATCTTTGACAAAGCAGGAAAGAATATCCAATGGAAAAAAGACAGGGTCTTCAACAAATGGTGTTGGGAAAATTGAATAGCCACATGCAGAATGAAACTGGACCATTTTCTTACACCATACACAAAAATAGACTCAAAATGGATGAAAGACCTAAATGTGAGACAGGAATCCATTAAAATCCTAGAGAAGAGCACAGGCAGCAACCTCTGTGACCTCAGCCACAGCAACTCTTTATTAGGCACATCTCCAAAGGCAAGGGAAACAAAGGCAAAAATGTGACTTCATCAAGATAAAACGCTTTTGCACAGCAAAGGAAACAGTTGACAAAACTAAAAGACAGCCGACAGAAAGGAAGAAGATGTTTGCAAATTTCTTATCAGATAAAGGTTTAGTATCCAAAATCTATAAAGACTTATCAAACTCAGCACCCAAAACACAAATGATTCAATCAAGAAATGGGCAGAAGACATGAACAGACATTTCTGCAAAGAAGACATCCAAATGGCCAACAGACACATGAAAAAATGCTCCACATCACTCAGCATTAGGGAAATACAAATCAAAACCACAATGAAATACAACCTCACAGCAGTCAGAATGGCTAAAATCAGCAAGTCAGGAAATGACAGATGTTGGTGAGGATGTGGAGAAAGGGGAACCCTCTTACACTGTTGGTGGGAATGCAAGCTGGTGCAGCCACTCTGGAAAACAGTAGGGAGGTTCCTCAAAAAGTTAAAAATAGAGTTACACTATGACCTAGCAATTGCACTACTAGGTATTTACCCCAAAGATACAAATGTAGTGATCCAAAGGGGCACCTGCACCCCAATGTTTATGGCAGCAATGTCCACAACAGCTGAACTATGAAAAGAGCCCAGATGAATGGATAAAGTAGATATGGCACACGCACGCGCGCACACACACATACACACACACACGCACAATAGAATACTACTCAGCCATCAAAAAATGAAATCTTGCTACTTGCACCGATGTGGATAGAAATAGAGGGTATTATGCTAAGTGAAATAAATCAGTCAGAGAAAGACAATTATCATATGATCTCACTCATATGTGGAATTTAAGAGACAAACAGAGGATCACAGGGTAAGGGAGGGAAAAATAAAACAAGATGAAATCAGAGAGGGAGACAAACTGTAAGAAACTTAATCATAGGAAACAAACTGAGGGTTGTTGGAGGGGAAGGGGGTGGGGTGATGGAGTAACTGAGTGATGGACGTTAAGGAGGGCATGTGATGTAATGAACATTGGGTATATATAAGACTGATGAATCACTGAACTCTACTTCTGAAACTAATAATATATGTTAATTAATTGAATTTAAAATTAAAAAAAACAACAACAAAAAAAATGCCACAGGGGATTACCTTAAAATGAAAATGATTAGTCTGGAACAAGGCAATTGTCATTGTTAATGGCTTCTTCATTCTTAGTTTTAATGACCATTTAATTTTAATAAAGAAAATTTTGTGCATGGGAATTCATTTTTTGATTTTTCAGTTAAATATGGGCATATAATTTTGTTCACTTTTGATTAGTAGAAGAATATTTCAAAGGCCAAGTTAATTGGTTGATAAAGTTAGTTTCTTGCTATTCCTGTTTGTAATAGACACATAAATTTTGAGAAGCTAAACAGGCATGACTAGACTTTCTGCAAGACAGTAATGGAAAGCTCTTCCTTGAGAGTCTCAATTGTTTTTTAGATCCTGAAGATCAATAATTTCAAAAATAACTATCTCCAATTGATAACTATGGAGTCAGAGATCTGTTACATTGTCTTGGTTAAGGAATGCCTGCCGTAGACAAAGGCAAATCTCAAATATACCATTTATACAAAACCCTGCGTACCTAATACCTGGTCAATTTGTTGGGTATTAAAATGTTCCAGGGCTTAACTAGTGCTTAAAGTGAAGAAGTATTTGGAAAGATAGAGTGATCAAATCTTGTTAAAACTGTCTAAACACAATATATTAGGGAAAAGAACGCTAAAATAGATCATTTTTTCAGAATTAAACTCAAGGTAATAGTATATCTCCTCCTTTACTTCGTTGGTTTAAACATGACTATAGATTTTTCTTTGGCATCTTTAATTTTGTGAACTCAGAATCTCTTCCAAGTGTTGGTTTTGGCTCTGATGAGAATGGTGGGTCAGAAAGATGAATAAAATATTCCTCAAAGAGTAGATTGAAATTTCATGTTCAACATCACTGGCCTTATAACTCCTTAGGTTCTTGCCCCACTAGTGTCCCTAATACCACCCCCACTAACCAATTTAGTAACATACCACTATTCTATCTTTAATTCCCTAAATGAGCTGTTGATCCTTTTCTCCTCATATCTACCTTGGTGTCAAAACTTCTCAAGAGAAGGAACAGTGTGCACAGGTTCTTCACCCTTCATGACCCATATCAGTTGCTATTCTATCTGTAACTCTAACTCAAGCAGGAGAATGATGTAAAGGAGAGCCTTCATCATCTTCTTTGACTGCCTTGGCATCTAGCCATACTCCTGTTCTGTTGTGAGTTGTTTTCTTGTCTGTCTTTATGGTGTGTCTGTGTGTCTCCCTCTTCAAATAGCATATTTAAAGGCAAGGGTTAATACTTATTCATGCATATTTCCTTAGCATTTATCAAAGGCTGCACATAGTAGGCATATGATAAATGTTAATAAATGAAAGTGAAACTGCAAGTATTTAGTAAGCCATTAGAAGTGAACATATATGAACATATATTACTAAATACACTATTCTAATTTTATATATTTATTTTTTAATTCAATTTTATTGGGTTTAATTTACTCTTCTTTTTCCAATTTTTTTGAAGATGGAAGTTAGATAATTTATTTTACACATATTTTCTTTTATAAACACTTAAAGCTGTAAAATCCCGGTTAAGTGTTGCTTTAGATTCATTCCCAAATCTTAATTCATGTTGTGTTGTCATTATCATTCAGTTACAAGTATTTTCTAATTCCTTTCTTGTGTTATTCCTCAACCCATCCGCCATCTGAAAGCATGTTGCCGAATTTCCAAATTTGGGAGATTTTTAAAGATTTTTTTTTTATTGATTATCTAATTTACTGTGTTTAGGAAACATAGTTTATATAATTTCTATCATTTAAAATTTTTTGAGATGTATTTTATAGCTCAGCCTATGCATTATTTCGTTGAATATTTGTATACATCTGTAACGAATGTGCCTTATGCTCTTTTGGGGTGGAGTGTTCTACAAATGTTTATTAACTTAATTGATAGTGTTGCTTGACTCCTCTATATACATTCTCATTTTCTGTCTGCTTGTTCTATTGATTCCTGAGAGAAATGTTGAAATTTCCAACTGTAGTTTTATCTGTTTACCTTTTGAGTCTATTAGTTTCTGCCTCATGTATTTTGAAGCTCTGTTATTAGGTGCGTGCACATTTTGGATTTTTATTTTTGATGAATTGACCACTTTATTTTATGCAATGTTCCTCTTAATGTATGGTAATGTTTCTTGCCCTGAGTTCTACTTCATCTGATATGAATATGGTCACTCCAATTGTGTGATTAGCGTTTGCAAGATATATCATTTTCCATCCTGTATCTTTATATTTTAAGTGTTTTTCATCCAGGCAGCATATAGTTGAGACTTCCTTTTAAAAAAAAAAAAAAATCTGATCAGGTAATGTTTGCCTTTTTGTTGTGGTGCTCATCTTTACATTTAATATAATTTTGATATTCTTGGGTTTATATTAGTCATATTGTTATTTGTCTCATCAATTCTTCATTTTCCTATTTTTCCTGTCTTCTTTTGAATTAGTTATTTTTTAGTATTTGTTTTATCCCCACTATTGGCTTATGAGCTTTATTTATTTATTTATTATTTACATGCTCTCAAGTTTAAAAGGCATATCTTTGCCTCAAATAATATTATTCCACTTCATATATAATGAAAGTATCCTATAACATTATACTTCCATTTTTTCCACCTTCATCCTTTGTGCAAATTGTCATTTATTTTCCTTCAACTTGAGAAAAATTCTTTCATATTTACCCACATTACCTTTTTCAACATATATTATTTTCCTTCTGCCTAGTGAACATCCTTTAAAATTCTTTGTCATGCACATTTTCTGGCAATATATTTTGCCGATACTAACTTTACTAAATATTTCCTAATTCACTTTAAATGTTTGAAGGAAAATTTTCCTGCTTATAGAATTCTATGTTAGTAAGTTTATTGGTTGGTTATTTTGTTTTAGCACTTTGTCTTCTTTGTTTGCATTGTTTCTGATGAGCCTTCTACATCCCTCCATGTAATGTCTTGTTTCCTCTGACTGCTTTTAAGATTTTATTTTTATCAGTAATTTTCAACATATCTTGTTGAATTTATGCTAATTCATGACATGCCTTGGTGTGAGTTTCATTGGGTTTATCCTGCTTGGATTTGAGTGAGTTTCTTGAATGTATAGGTTTATAGTTTTCATTATATTTGAGAAAATTTATGGATAATTGCCAAATATTACTTATCATTGCCTTGAGTAAACAATTCAGTTATTCTTTGGCCTTTGTCTCCTGGTGTTCTGAAATATCTGTCTTAATTATTTTAAAAAGAATCAAAGCAGGGTTTAGAACAGAGATCAGTCTCAATTTTGATAGGGTCTAAGATGAGCATTTTTAATATACTTGTAATAATTCTAGATGTTATAATTTTCTTAATGTCATGTTCCTCTCCTGTACTGTGAACTCCATGAGAAACTAGTAGGAACAAAGAAGACACTCAGTAGGTTTTTGTTGTTGTTGTTGTTTTTGTTTAATGAATAAATGAATAACACATGGCTTGTTTATTCAAAGAGTGAGGCCATATGAATTTCTCAGAAATATTAAAATGGATGGGAAGATAGTCAAGCCAGGGGAAGGTAAGGTTTCAGGGAAGCAAGCCACAGACATATTGTCAGATGTATCTTCAAGTCACAGTCCAAACTTCAATAAAGGTGTCTAACTAAGTGTGTGGGATAAGAACAGCAATGAACTTTGCCTACCTCAGCTGCATGACCCAACAGAAAAGCACAGATTTTTGGAACCCAACTATATTAGTTTGCTAGGGGTGCCATAACAAAGTACCACAAACTGGGAAACTAAAACAACAGAAATTTACTGTCTCACAGTTCTGGAGCTAGAAGTCCAAAATCAAGGTATCAACGAGTTGGTTCCTTCTAATGATAATGAGCAAGAATCTATCCCATACTTCTCCCCCAGCTTCTGGTGGTTTGCTTGCAATCTTTAGAGTTCCTTGGCTTGTAGACTATCACCGTGATCTCTGCTTCATGTTAACATAGCATTCTTTCTGTGTGCATGTCTGTGCCCAAATTCCCCCTTTAATAAGAACATCAGTCATATTTGATTCGGGATCCACCCTACTCCACTGTGATCTCACCTTAACTAATCATTATCTCTAATGATCCTATTACCAAATAAGGTCACATTCTGATGTGGAAGGGGTTAGAACTTCAATCTATGAATTTTGAGGGGACACAATTCAACCCATAGCACCAACAGACCTGATTTTGAATTGTCTTTTTCTCTTACTGAGTTGACATGTTTTCACATCTGAAAAAGGGTATAATGGTGCTTTCCTTTCAGGGAAATTGTAAAGATTAAATGAGATAATGTTGGCAATGCACTTAGCTTGGACCTGATGCACTGTAAGCACTTAATATATGGTGGCTCTTACTGTTTTATGCTAACTGCTCATTGACTGATTGAATATATTGTGTTCCTGAATATAACTGAGAAATAGGTTCATTTTTCATTTGATTCCCTTGTCCATTAGAAATAGACCTGACCTCTGTGCAATGTTTGCCAGTTTCCCTTTCAGACTGGCTTCTGGAGAGGCAGGAAGATAACTACTGAATCTCAAGTACTTAAATAATTAAGCCAAAGCAAGAGAAAGTTGATAATAAACACTTTTCTGTGCATTATAATTGTAGAGCAATATCATCTAGACAGTTAACCCTAGAGGCTTTATCGATTTACTGAAAACTAATCAACTAACAACTCAGAAATACTGTTGGAAGCCCTTTTCTAGAGAGCCATTGTAATTAGCAGCTGGCACCCTTCTGAGCAGTGGAGCTGCCACCCTGCTTGCATTGGTCAAGTAGTTTTTCAGCTGAGTGATCATCCCAGAGGACATCGTTTCCCTTAATACAACTCCCTGCATTTCACTGGCTACAGCAAATTAGTCCCATATTTGCTCTTCAGAATGGTCAAGACTTTAACCTGAGCCTCCCTTCTCTTAGAATGTGAATGGCATACATTGAGAAATTCAGAAAGTTTGAAAGAGAGATCTGATAATCATCTGTGTGATCAGGTTGGAGCTTCAGTTGCCTGGACCTGCTTCTCCCTAGTGTAACTGAAACTGGTTTTTAGTTTGTTCATTTATTTCTTCCATGATTTTTGGATGGACTTTCTTTCTTGTATGAGAAGAATGCCCTTTTTTCTTTTTTTCACTCCTGGTTTTTGTATGGAGGGATTTTCCTTAGGAACTGTACTAGCCTATCTCAAAATTTTTACTGTTCTACCCTTGCAATGATGGAGGGTTTTACCTGATTATAAACTTGGAAAGAAATGCTGGGTCTGCATGGCCTTGCTCTGTTCTTCTTTCTCTGAGACATAGGCTTGCTTACAGAGTTCCTCAACTGTTCCTTTTCTTTTGGAGGGGAAGATCAGCTTCTGTGTCAGGAGGTGTCCACCTAATTTTGGGGTGGAGTTAATAGGCCGACATTACTTTTTACAACACTATGTTCCCATTTAATTCCCATCAGTAATAAGGGGGGTATAGGGGATTTCTTCTGATATACTCTTGCTTCTATTTCCAAAATTTTGAGGACGCAGGAAGGGATATGGAGTGCTGTTTATTTGAGTCTTGTAGGAGACAATGTTGGCCAGCCACTGAGATTCATCAACCAAATAGGTCTGTTTATTAGATGAATTGAGATAATCTGATCTGGAACAATTTCCATGTATCTCCAATTACAATTTCAACCAGGGATTAGAGAATTTCTACTTAGAAAGAACAAGTCCAACAAAGGCAATTGAATATTAGGCACTCAAGATCCTTAGAAAAAGCAGGAAAAAGAAGTAATATTTATGAGTATTTATTAAATACCAGATCCCTGTGGTGAGCATGTTATTCACATAATTTCCTTTAATATTGAAAAGGATGTGGAACCTAGTAAAAAAATCAGCAAAGATGTCACTTCACTTTGGCTTGTGAGAAAAGGGTGGAAAGCTAATCCTTTGTCATTAAACACAGCCTCACAAAGAGTATAATAATGCTGAGTGGATCATCTCTAGGTACAGAAACAAGAGTTTTTCTAGTTTCTTTCATAGGTGAATGACTCTTCTAATACTAATCCCGAATTTGACCTGGTGAGTCCTCCACGGTTTAGTGATGGAAAGAATGTCTGAGATGATGAAATCTTGGTACTGAATTCCTTTTACAGAGGAGGAACAGATACAGAGGTTGAGGAACTTGCCCAAGATCATACTGCTATGCAACTGTAGAGCTGGGATAAGAAGGGAGGTCTCTGGGACCTATACTGGTGCTCGTTCTGCTCTATCCTGTTGCCTTCTTACCAAGTAGTTATTGACAGCAATCAACCACTTCCAGCACTTATTCTGTTTTTAGGGCTATCTTCTGTGCATGAATGGGAAAATGTCTGAATCCAAGAATAGCACTCTAAGGTGAGCCCTTCCCTTAGTAACTATTTATTTCTCAGTAGCTAATAACATTCCTACCATTGCAAAGAATTAGCATCTACTCCCTTTCCTTTACAATGCCCGGCAGCACGCAGCTATAACTTGTCTTTTTGATAAGACACATAGTATTTCAGCAGAATAATATTCTATACCATTGATCAATGTGACAGGAAATATAATAATTGGGATGCTCACCATGCGCCCCATTGCACTTTTAAGTTGTTCACTGAGATTTACATTTTTCCTATTGCCCTGTCTTGTTGGCAATTTGTTGAAATTCTCCAATGGTGTAATCATTTCTTAGAAACTCTGCCTTTGGTATATTTAAGGAAATTATTGTGTGTATGTAGTCGCTGACAGTTATTTTGGAATGATTAGAGAATCATTTGGAAGTAAGTCCCAATATAGATGCTGCCTTCTTTGGGAGTATTGAGAAGCTGTTCTTGATACCCCCAGACTGGACCAGGGTGCACCTTTGGGCTCCTACGTACCTTCCATTTCCCTCTATCAGAGCCCTTATCACTTTGCACTGTTACTGTTTCTGAGTTTTTCCCCTTTGTTAAAAGGTGGGTTCCTTTAAGGTGAGGTTTTTTAGAGTCAGACGGACCTGGGTTCAAGTCCTGATTCTGCCACTTATCAGCAGATAATTGCATTTTGGGCAAGTTACTTAAACTGTCTAAATTTCAGCTAGCTTATATGTAAAAGGGGTGTAATAGTATCCTTCACAGAGAATTTTTGAATATTAAGTGAAGACTTGTGTGTCAAATGCACACCATAGAACTGTAGAAAGGAAACATTCAATGAATGCAAGCTAGCATTTACTATGTTGTTCTTGTTGTTGCTATCTTGACATAATTATGAAAAGTTCCCTTTTCATTCTCCAGATTGTCCTTATTTTAATCATAAGTTATGGGGTTTCCCTTTATGACATAATCTGTTAAAGAGTTAGACATCATTACTGTTCAAGGAAAGCATATGTCTAAATGCACAGGCCTTAAATAAACATTTTAATACCTACTCAGAGAAATTTCTTTTAAATTAATTTATTTGGCTGACTGAATTTTTGCCCATACATATTTTATTCCTAATTTGAGGTGAAGATTTATGTGGTGGCTTGTTTTGCTGGCCAGACCCCCTCCATTCCCGGAAAATTGTATATATGTTCAAATCTAGAGCATTGCAAACTAAGTAGAAAAAATAGGTAGGAAGGCTTCATGCATTTAAGTACTATGCCATGGAGTTCCCATTCTTATACAGAGAATAAGTCATATTCAACACTGCACTAATCAAAGGGAGTTACTTTTGTCTTTTCTCCTGCCCTAGGAAAGATTATACTTACATAACTGCAGGTAGATGACCATCATGTCTCCCCTTTTTATTGCCAAGCAAGGCAATATAAAGTACTTCCGAAAGAAAATGAATATGGTTCACTTTGGAATCTTATAAAGTATTTTTTTAACAGAGTTTATTTTTTTAGTATACATATCAACACATGTATGTGTTGATATGATATGTGTTGATATATATACTAAAACAAATTTATTTATAATCAACATTTTGAATATGATTCAAAATTTCTATTTTACAACTTTTTAAAAAATAAAATACTATTTATTTATTTATTTATTTTTAAGATTTTATTTATTCATTTGACAGAGAGGGAGCACAAGCAAGGGGAGCAGCAGGCAGAGGGAGAGGGAGAACCAGGCTCCACCTTGAGCAAGGAGCCCAATGTGGGGCTCGATACCAGGACCCTGGAATCATAACCTGAACTGAAGGCAGATGCTTAACCAACTGAGCCACCCAGGCACCCCGAAAATAAAATACTTTTTAAAAAATAATTATTAATAAACAAATATATAGATAAATAAATAAATAATAAAAAATAATTTTTAACCCAGGGCAATGCCCAATGCCTGTCACATGGTAAGAACTGAAAGTGAATACATGTTGAATAAACAAATGACCTTCAATACTGTTTGAGCTCTTCTATTCTGATGTTAATTTCTCATATTTACCTAATATTATAGTTGTGTTTACTTATCTCAATTTCTTTCTTCCTGGAACTTCTAGTCCAGGAGATGTTGATTTCATCCTTACCATACGGAGAAATAGATGTGGAATAAGTGATACAGGTGTAATGCATGTTTGGGTCTGGCCTCTACCAGCCTCTATCTCAGCTTCTCCCCAGCTCCAAAAGATGCCAGATACCTGTCACAAAGTCAGCCAGCCACTTTCCACAGATATTTAATAGTTAGGAGGACCAGGCTACAACCAGCAGGGGTCAGAATAAGCTCCAGAGCCTATTCCTGAGCCTTGTGGGTACATTGTTCCTTCTGAGAACCAACTGGGGCAGGCCTAATCTTCTCTGGTTCAGAGTGAAAGGGCTATACTAGTTGTTAAAATACTGTTATACTTTTACTCCAGGGTAAATAATTCTGCCCTTAGCCCCCTGAATAACCCCACACACAGGTATCCTGGCCACCGTGGACTCTCTCTAGGACCTCCTAAACCTCCCCATGGTCTGGCAACTGAAGAGTTAATGCCTAGCTTGGCAGAGGGCCTCAAGGACTGCACCCATTTTGCTTGCTCTGCTGCTTGCTTGCCAGCTGCTAAATATTTTAAATACCACCCCTTTTCAGGGAGTAACCAACTCTTGCTCTCTGAACTCCTTTTGGTCTTGCAGATTTCTCCTTCTTTCCCAGCCTGCCAGTGTTCTGCCTTTGTCCTGCCAGCTCCACGTCTGGAACCTGGTACCACTCTTCCTCACTGTACTCAACATCCTCCAGTCTTCTTTGACCAACCTGGTGGTCTCCACATATGGCAAGTCTCCTCCCTTGATCCAAGTTCCTCTCAAAACTCATGTGAATAGGTGGACCGTGGCCTTTAATCATGGGCCCCTCCCCTTAGAGCAGTCTTGTCAGGCATCCTGTACAGGTAAGACATTTCCTGTAATGATTTTAACTTGCATTCTATGTTGACTTTGTCAGGACATTCTAAGGATTCTGATTTCAACTTTTTTCCAAAAAATTGCAAAAGTATGACAGGGCTATTTTTCAAATCACACTGGCTATCCTGCCCTTTTTTGCCCCCCTTAAACTTGGCGACTCTATTTTCCTGCCCTAAGGATCATCATTTTACCTTTATTTCTTTGTATTCCTATTAGTTCCTGCTATTCTTTTTCTACCTGGTCCAAAGTCTTTTCTCTTTGTCTACAATGCTGTCTGTCCTGCAGGTAAGGTGGTAGCCACCAATTTCCTGCTAATTAGGACACAAACAATATTTACTGAATGAATGAATGAATGAATGAATGAATGAATGAATAGGTGAATATAAGAAAAGAGTTTGCTCCATAGTATTCGCCTTCTCTTTATGATCCCATTCAGAATACAATGGGGACTTTGAGTCTGAAAAACACATAACTATAATAGAAACTAAACCTTATTCTGGGGAAGCCAAACTGTTTTATACTGCTGCTGTTCTCTATATTTCATTATTTTTTTGTTTTTCCATAGCAGTTAGTAAAGTGCCAGTCTGTCTCAGATGTGCTAAGGAGAACCAAGAGAAGATGTTTTTGTCCACACTTGAGCCAATGTGTTAAAGGAACAGTTGGCACACTTGGGGTGGAGGCTGCAAGAGAGTGGAGATGAAAAGTAATTAATATTTATTGAGCAACCATCATGTACTTTTTTAGATATGATCTCATTTTATCCTCATGGTAACCTTGCAAAGTAAATTCTAGACAATCATGGTCAGCCAGGCTAGGTAACTTGTTCAAATCCTTGAGTTATTAAATAGCAGAACTTGAATATAAATCTAGGTCACTCCACATAATACCCTTCTGTCTCTCATTGCTAAAAGCATCATGGTGGTGGCAGCAGCAGTGATCAAAGCCAGAGAACTCGGGGCGCCTGGGTGGCACAGTGGTTAAGCGTCTGCCTTCGGCTCAGGGTGTGATCCCAGCGTTATGGGATTGAGCCCCACATCAGGCTCCTCCGCTATGAGCTTCCTTCTTCCTCTCCCACTCCCCCTGCTTGTGTTCCCTCTCTCTGGCTGTCTCTGTCTCTGTCGAATAAATAAATAAAATCTTTAAAAAAAAAAAAAAACCAGAGAACTCAAGGGGAGGGTAACACTCTAAGACAGAGCAAGGCCCACTCATTCTCTATCTCTTTCATACTTTTTCTCTCCTTTATGCCTTCCATTCATTCTAGACCATTCCTGGCATAGTTCTAGATTTTCAGGATACTGATGAGCTGGTGAACAAGATAAACATAATCCCTGACCTCCTACAATTATATTCTAGGATAGATTATAGGGATTGAAGAAGTAATTTCAAGTTTGATATAATTATTGAAGTTATTTTGGAAGCATATAAGGAGATATTGGAAGATGGCATTTGTTGGAGGGGTGGGGATCAGCAAAGGCCTTGTGAAGATAGTAATATGTGGGTTGAAATGTAAAGGATAAGAATAATTTAGCTATGCCAAGAGTTAAGGGAACATTTGTTTCAGGCGGAGAAACTGCTAGAGGACAAAGATGGGATGCATTCAAAAAGTGTCATAAGATTGGTTTAACGCTAAAGCTAGAGGGTCCCAGTTTAACTTCATTAAGGAAGGTAGCCTGTTGCAGTAGGGAGAGGTCGTGAATCCGGAGTGCTCAGGAAAAGCTATCATGGGGAGAAATATTTGGACAGAAAATGGGGCAGTCACACAGGCTGGTTTGATTACAAATAGTTGAAGGAGGCAGAGGCAGAAAGTAAGGATAACGACACAAGCAAATGAAGGACTGAGAAGGGACATTTAAGGTTGAATCATTTGATAAAGAAAATCTCTAACTGCAGTGGCAGCTCTGACTTTGCTGGTTTTGAAATTGCATTTGGAATGAGGATACACTAAAATTGTAAGAAAGCCACTCTGCACTGGCAAAGAATATACTGAGTGGCAGTTGGGAATGTGATCAAATCCCATCTCCCCAGTTCTCCAATTATAAACTGTTCTCCAAAAGTGTAGGTAGGCAGGCTGATTAGAGTACACGTTCTAAAATAGCCAAATGCTTCCTCCAGTGTTTAAGATCCAAGCAGGTCCTTCATCACAGAACACTTTCTGTATTAAATATTAATCAAAATAATTTCATTTTGCAGATTCAGTACTTAAAATATCAATTTAAATGATGGATCATAGTCTTTGAAGCTAGAAAAAGTAGTAAATGCATATCTCCCTCCACTCCTTGCATTTACAGACAAGGGAACTGGAATCCGAAAAAGATAAGTGAGTGCTCAGCATCACCAAGCTAGGTTATGGTAGTTAAGCCAGAATATTGCATTTTTCTTGATAAAAACAAAGAAAAGTAGTTTGATACTGAGCTTCAGCTTTAACTGAGCTGTCCACTGATGGTATATAGAAATTTTCCCTTGACAAATATTTATTTTTCTGCCTTTTACCTCTCATGAAGTCTCCATATTAAAGTAATTATGTTAGGAGTTAGTTGGACAGTTAGGTAGTCAGGGTCGGGGTCCCCATCAAGAAGATATCGAGTCAGGACAGCAAAGACAAAACAGCACTGACATCCTGTTTTGCAGCTTAGACAGGACCACACTAGCATTCTGTTTTGCAACCTTTGCAGAAATGACTTCTGCAAAACATCCTAAAATAAAACAATTAACTATGAAGCATTTGTCACCATCATAGGCAAGGGGTGGTTAAGACATGAACCTCCAGATGTCAACCAAAAAAGAGCATCAGCACATAGACATTAACCTAATAGGTAGACAGGTAAGTGACCAAAGCCCTGATTGGCACAACTCAGCACACCCCGATTGCTTAAGATAGTTCCACGAAAGAGCTCATAAAAGTCCCTAAACTTAGAAACTCCAATGGCAACCCTCTCGGGTCCCCTCCCTCTCCAGGAGCTTTGTACTATTGCTCAATCAACTTTGCTTTGCTGCCCACCACTCTTCATCTGGTTTACCTCTTCATTCTTCCAAGTGGGAAGTAAAGGCTGAGAAATCCTGCAACAATTGTTGATATTAGAAATCTGATGGCATCTCATTAAAAGTGAGGAGAGGAGAGTGTTTGTAAACATGGCAAGTAGAATTAACTGTGGATCATGGACTATCCCAGAATTATTGTGTTCTCATTTGTGTCATGGCAATATGCTCCATAAGCTTCAAAATCATAAGATAGGAGCCTGCTTCCTCTCTTTTTCATTCAGTTGAGACTAAGCTCCTGTTTTGACCTCAGTTCTATCCTGGGTACAATGTGTTGTGGTGGAGGCAGGGTTTAGAGACACACTCAAGTCTTAGGAAGTTTACCCTTTATATAATTTTGGTAATGAGTAGATGAAAATGGACATTTGTGTTGGGATAAAAGCGCCAATTAAAATTGCTAGTAGAGTTGGAATCAACATTTCTGGAGTGCATCCTTGAGGATAAAGAAAAATGAGTGGTACCTAGAACTATTTCTCCATTTGTCATTTAGAAGAGAGCTGAAAACTAGGTAGATGAAGCCAGGTCAGAGGGTTCCACTGGGCTCCGACTTGAAGTTAGGAGTGGGCGGGAGGAGCTAATTGAGCTTTTCCTATCTTCAGGATTCAAGTTACTCCATGTTTCTTCACTAAGACAAGAGCAAGTGATGGAAATAGTGGGATATATGAGCCACACACAGAGGGTATATGGAACCAAGGGCCAGGAACCCACTAGTAAATGCTAAGTAACTTTTACTTACTGAGCCTACTGGCAGATCCATACTTCTGATCAACCATGGCATTCATTCCCCCTCTGAGGCTCAGAATCTTTCTCAACACCAGTTTTCAACTAAACACTAACATGTTTATGGGCATGTTAATGAGAAACTGAGTTCCAATCGTTGTACCAAGTTGTATGGCACAGACATCAGTAATGCTTGGAGTGTCCTGTGTGGCCCATAGAAGAGATGCCATGAGCTGACATGAAGGATGAGTACCTTTTGGGTAAGAGGAGAGTGATCTTGGGAGAGAGACTATAGGAACTAAAGTGTAGAGGTGGTGATGAGTATAGCTATTTCTGGGAGATTGAAGATGCTGACCTGAATAGAGGAACAGGTATGTGTAAGGAGTAGGAAGAAATGTAGTTGGACAAGAAGAGCGAGTCAGATTGTGCCAAACATTCTGAATTCATTGTGATAGGAAATCAGGCTGGTGCAGAATTCCAAATCTCTTTAATTCCTGGCTTAATGGAAGGCAGCTGAATTCTTCTGTCTTATACATTCATTTGGTACATGTGTGAGAAAACTAGTGTGAAGAAGACAAATAACATCTTAATGTTATTATGAAAATAGCTTTGACCTCATGAATTCCCCTGAAATGGTCTCAGAAGCAGCCAGAGAACTGCGATTCTTGACCCTGCTAAGGAGTTTGGAAAGGGAAACTACTAGAATAAAAGTTAAGAGTGGTGACACAATCTGACCTATATTTTAAAAAATTACTTTGGCTGATGTGCTATGAAAGGATTGTGGGCAGGCAATCACACGAGTAGAAGCAGCAGACTTACTTGGTGGTTTAATCATAATCCAGAGGGTGGCATAATGGAATGGGGATGAATGTGTGCCTGGTTGAATGTAAGAGATCTTTTATTTTTTATTTTATTTTATTTTATTTTATTTTATTTTATTTTATTTTATTTTATTTTATTTATTTATTTTTTAAGATTTTTACTTTTTATTTGACAGAGACAGAGACAGCCAGTGAGAGAGGGAACACAAGCAGGGGGAGTGGGAGAGGAAGAAGCAGGCTCACAGCTGAGGAGCCTGATGTGGGGCTCGATCCCACAACGCCGGGATCACGCCCTGAGCCGAAGGCAGACGCTTAACCGCTGTGCCACCCAAGCGCCCCAAGAGATCTTTTAAAGGAAGAATCAGTGGTTCCTGACTCAAACACTTCCTCTTTCTGTTGTTATTGAAAAGGATAAAAGAAGACTTAACAACAATTATTTTTTTTCTAAAAATTAGGTAACCCATTAGTCTACTGTCTTAACATAGTGAATATTTTGCTTTTTTATATTAGCTGTCATTGCATAGATGTTTTCAGAAGATTGTAAATCAATATACATTTTACTCTGTAGTCTGCTATTTTAACCAATATAACCAGAATCTGCTACTCCTTACTATCTTTACCACTAACACCCTGCTCCAAGCCATCTCCTTTCTTCAATAGCCATCTCACCAGTCTCCTTGCTTTAGCCCTATATCTATCCTTATGTCAGAAGCCAGAGTGATTCTATTTATTCATTCATTCATTCATTCATTCATTCATTTAGATTTATTTATTTTGGGGGGGAGGACAAAGGGAGAGGGAGAGAGAGAATCTCAAACAGACTCCCTGCTGAGCACAGAGCTGATGTGGGGCTCAGTCTCAGGATCCTGAGATCATGACCTGTGCTGAAACCAAGAGTCAGATGCTCAACCAACTAAGCCACCCAAGCACCTTGGAGTGATTCTTTTAAAAGGTAAATTAAATCATGTCATTCCTCTGCTTAAAATCCTCTAAGGGCTTCCCTCCCCTGCTTTTTTTTTTTTTTTCAAGATTTTATGTATTTATTTGAGAGACAGAGAGCACAGCAGGGGGAGCAGCAGAAGCAGTCTTGCTCCCTGCTTAGCAGGGAGCCTGATGTGGGGCTTGATGCCAGGACCCTGGGATCATGACCTGAGCAGAAGGCAGATGCTTAACCGACTGAGCCACCCAGGTTTCCCAGAGCTTCTCATTTTAATCAGAGTCAAAGCCAAAGCTCTTGAAGTTTATAAGTAGAGTGACCAAATAATTTACTATCCGAAGCAGAACTGTTTGGGGACAAAAGAAGGTGCTATTAGTAATTATGTCCAGGCAACAGCTGTGAATGCAAACCTCCAGATATATAGTCACCTTTCTTCTGTGGCCGTACCTGTGCTTTCCTGTCACGTCTTGATCTCATCTTTATCACTTTCTGTGTCTCCACCCATCCCCTCTGGCCACACAGACTCTCCTAACTGATTCTCTAATACACCAAATATGATGTTCTTCCTCCAGATAGCCTCACAGTTCATTCATTTACTTCCATCAGGTCTCCTTGCAAACATCACTTTATAAGACATGCCTTTTCTGACCATTCTATATAAAATAGTATCCCCTCTTCCACCCACTCCCACACTTCCTAGCCTCTGTAACCTGCTTTATTTTCTTCATAGCACTTGTCATCCTATGTAGATATACTTGCTTCTTCATATATTTTGTCTCTTTCCACTAGAACGAGTGCTCTATGAAGCAAGGAGTTTGTTCTATTCACTGTTTATTCCCTACATTTAAACAGGGCCTGGCACATGGCAGGAGCTCAATGAATATTTGTTGAAATAATGAAAGAATGTGAGATGTTCAACTGCTTGGTTGGACCTGAAGCCAGCAATTGCAAATTCAAGGCTCAGTTTCTGTTCCTAACCCTGTAGAGTCATGTTCATATCCCAGGGTAGTAGCATCTTTAGTTCCTTCAGCTCTTCGCACTCTCTTGCTTGAATGTATACATATTCCTGTGTTCCAAGAACATCTGAGGCTTGCCTTTCTCCTAAGCACATCTAACTAAACAATCTGTGTTTCTACCTGAACCTTTTTAATGTAAAGTCTTTCTGACAAGTGTATTACAGTAACAAGCACACCTCTTTTTAGTTCTTCAGTTAATTTTTTCAGGTCAGGTTAAGTTTTTCCTAGGGCATCAGCCAGCATCACCCTTTTAACCTCTTTGCCTCATTCCCTACTATCCTACTTCATGTCTCTTATATTATAGAGGAAAGGAATGCCCTGATTTTTCATGCCATAGTGTCTTTGTAATATTGTTCTTGTCTTGAATATTCTTGGAAACTTCTGGTGGTCCTTTGAACTCAAGCAACTCCACCAAATGCTACTTTTGACTCAATTAAGCAGAGTTGATTACTCCTTCCTTTGTGTCATCAATGTTCTTTACTACATATCTGATATACCCACCATATTCTATTGCAAATGTTTCTAAAATATCTTCCCCATTAGATAATGTACTCTTTCAGGGCAAGGACTATACAGCAACCCCTTTGCTGGACAGTATCTGGCACGCACGCAGTAGACAATACAAGGTCAGAGAAGCTAGAAGTGAAGTGTCAAGATGGCTCCAAGTTCTAGGAATAGTAGAGATGTTTTAGCAAGCCATGATTTTCATTGATACTACTAAGTCTGATATACCTGAAAAATGCTGTGTCTTTTTGATACTCTTTGATGCTGAGGAGGTAGCATAGATTAAAGAAGGTCTTACCTTTTATGTAGTCCCTGATTTCATTAGCATGTAGAACCTTTGCCCTTATTGATCAGACATTTTTGTTAGATGGCTTTATTCTCCAAAGAGTTTTTATTTGCTACTGTTTCTCCTTCATGGTTCAACAGGTGATACTTCACTTTCTTAATTGACAACGTTTTTTACCCTCTAACTTTTGCAGAATAAGATAGTATGTCTAACCCTGAGAAACAAAAATGCATTAGCACGTATAATGTGGTCTGCAACTTCCAATGTGAAAACAGTGGAGCATTGTGGTGAAGCAAGGGCTTTGTGGCTAGACAGAGTTGGCATCAAGTCCTGGCTTTATAATTTTCTTGATGTGTGATTTTGGGAACATCTGAACTTTAGTTCATCTATAAAACAGAGTAATTTCAGTTACATAAGGCAGTTATGAGAACTTGGTATAGTGCTCAACACATAAGCCATTGAGTATGTGGCTATCCCATTATTTTCAGGGAACTTGGATTTTAATGGGAAGGCAAAGATCATATCTGAAATATTTGGAAAACTATCATGGCAGTGTGTAACTGAGAAAGTCTTTTTGTGGGATACAATGGTCAGGAAAATTTTCCAAAACAAACAGACTAATTTTTTGAGGAGGAGGAGAAGGACCTCAAAGGGTGAGTAGCAAGGGACTAGACAGGAGGATGAATAGTTTATGGGGGTTGGGTGAATAGTCATACACCCAAATGTAATAGTAGGATATTGAAGTCTCATCCAGTGTATGGAAAACACAGTCTGTTGCTGCTATTTTTGCTATTTCCCTTGGTGAGGACATCTAAGGCCAGCAGTTCAGAGTACTGGATCAAAGATAGAACAAGTGCAGGGAGTACTGGATTCACAGCCTTCCCTGGTTCCCTCAAGGCTGCCTGTGGAGCTTCCTGGTCCCGGTGCATCAGAGCTGTACATTCTTCCAGCTGTCAAACCAGATAGCGAATATTTGCAGCTGAGGATCTGTGGAACTTCCCTTCAGCCTGGCCTGGTTAACATACAGAGCTGGGCTATGCAAATGCTCTTTGTGGTCAGCTACAGGAAGCCTGAGGGCAAAGGTGAGGCATTGGACAGCGTCCTTCAAGTCCTGCTCAAAAGCAGCAGTGACAAACTCATACAAGCATGTGGAAAAATACAACATTTAGCTGCTCTCTGCAAGGCTGAAATGAAGGAATGTATAGAAAACATTCTTTAGCACAAGGCAATGTTGTAGCTCCTGAAATTTATTCAGAGCTCTGTGATCTCTGGCAGTAAATTCTGAACTTAAGTTTGACTGGAGCTACATGTTCTCAGGTGTAACTTATGTAGTAGCCTTTTGTGATCTACTTCCTCAGCAGTCTGCTCTCTCCAGGAACACTAGTCAAGTCGTCTCCAGGTTTAAAATATAGTGACGTTTTCTTCTTTCTCAGATTCCTTGTTTGAGGTGCTTTGGATTTTCTCTCCTTTGAATTTCTCTTTTGGAAGTTGACCATGCACCTTGTCTTAAAGCAGCTGTTGGTTGCTTTTCTTACAGTTACTTGAAGGTAGGGAATGTATTTTATACATCTTCCTAACCTGCCCAACACAGTAACTTCCATATACAATTATTTGAACTGATAGATGGCTTTGCTCCTCACATATGAGTCAAGGAGTTCTGCAGTGAATGATGTTGCTTTGTCTTTCCAATTTGTACTCATCACAAGTTTCTAATGGGCCTCTTTTCTAAGCACAAGCCTGTGCCTTTAATTATTGTCACTATCAACATAGACAGTCCTTATGACTATAGTGTCATCCACAATTTTGGAAGAGCAATTCTCATGATTGTTTCTTGTAGAAACATTGAGTCTTTAGGAATTATAGAGTTGAATGGGAGTTTTTGTTTTTGTTTTTTTAAAGATTTTATTTATTTATTTGACAGAGAGAGAGACAGCCAGTGAGAGAGGGAACACAAGCAGGGGGAGTGGGAGAGGAAGAAGCAGGCTCCTAACAGAGGAGCCTGACGTGGGGCTCGATCCCAGGACTCCAGGATCATGCCCTGAGCCGAAGGCAGACGCTTAACAACTGTGCCACCCAGGCGCCCCTGAATGGGAGTTTTAAAGCCCTTGTCTACCAGGAGCCAATATGAGATTGAGTGACCGAGTGACTTTGGTCAAGTCATTTGTTTTTACCGTTTTTGAGATGAACAAATAAAGCACTGGGAAATATTTACCTGGGAGGTTTGTCATATGGTTACATGAAGAATTATTTGTGAAAATGCTATGTAATATGTGAAATGCTGTAAAAGTTGGTTTGATGATAAATTGCTGGGATCCCACACTGGACTGTGTCTTGAAATGGAGAAAGTTCAATAGAGAAAATACAGAAGCATAAAGCTATTCAAAATATATTTTAACATAGGGGCACCTGGGTGGCACAGCCAGTTAATTGTCAGACTCTTGGTTTCAGCTCAGGTCCTGATCTCAGGGTCGTGGGAGTGAGCTCTGTGTTGGGCTCTGCACTCAGCACGGAGTCTACTTAAGATTATCTCTCTCCCTCTGCCCCTCCTCCTCACTCTCTCTCTCTCTAAATAAATAAATCTTTTTAAAAATATATCTTAACATAAAATGTATATTATTTTCATTAAATATGACTTGATTTTGTGGGGGGAACCATATTGTTAGTTTCAATCAACAATGTCTAAAGCATTTTCTGTAGATATGTGAATGGGGATTACAGAAGAAAGTATTCTTTGGTTGTATAAACTTGGAAAATACTGAATTGAAGTTCACCAAGATTCTATTCTTATAACTTCTTAGACCTTTGAATATGCCAATTTTATTGAGAAATTTCCAAAAGAATTGTGTGTGTGTATATGTGTGGAGTACATTTTATTGTATTTCCTAAATATATATGAATATGGATTGCCCTCCCCCTTCTTTTTTCCCCACAGAGTATCTTGGGTTGGAATTCCATAGAACGGGTTTTAAAGATTTTTAAAAATTTATTTATTTGAGAGAGAGAGAGATAGCGAGAGAGAGCATGAGCAGGGGGAGAGGGAGAAGCAGGCTTTCTGCTAAGCTGGGAACCCAACGTGAGGCTCCATCCCAGGACCCTGGGATTATGAGAATAGGTTTTTAAAAATGCTGCTCCAGAAGGTCGCCAGAACTTTTTTGTGACCCACATATTTAGCTGCAAGATAGACCTGGAAGAACAGTTTGATAACCACAGGTATATCCTGTCAAAATAATCTATGTTCTTGAGATGTGACCCAGATGCTTGGTCAAGCCTCCATTTGATTTGGCAGAGGAAGTCATCACCAGGGTATTCATTACCCTCAGCAAATAGGCAGGCTAAAAGGGAGATCCAGATGGTCATGCTGCAATGTGGATTAGACTGGTCAGAAAGAATTTCTAGGCTTTTCAATGATAACTCCAGTGCAACCATAGAAATCAGTCCTGCTAACTACCCCTGGCATTTACTTTTCATTACTTGCCTTTCTCCACTAGACCTACGAGATGACTTAAAAGAATGTAATTTTATAGAATTCTATTTGGGCAATACTTTGTCATTCATTTTTGCTGTAAGAATCTATAAGATATATAGACCAACAGAAGTCACAAATACTGGGCTCTAAAAGGCCAAGAGTAAAATTCAGGTTAGGGTGGTTTTTGCCTTATATCTGATAAGAAGGTTTTCTTGCCAAGACAAGCTGAGAGTAGTAAAAAATTTGAAGAAGGGTCACAAACTAGCAGTTCACTGGGTGCATCTAGCTCTCAGATATTTCCTGCTTGGGCCACATGGTGTTTTTGAAATGAGGTAATTATACTACAATTGAGATTTCTACTTTCCCTTGAAGGTGTAAGAGATTTAGCAGTACAGGGCTACATCGCTGCATGAAAACCATCAGTGAGGGCTGAGTAACACTTGCCCAATTTAGACAGTCTGTATGCTTCCAGTTTGCCATATTCTCTACCTCTTTTTGTTTTTGGACATGAGCTACTTAACTCAAATTTTATTTTTTAACCTGCCTGGCCCTGTAGGACTTTATAGTTCATGGCCCCTGCATTGGAAGTATTCTTTAGAGCCATTTAGCGTTGATATTTTTTCTAACTGTTCTGTTTAGGAATACAACTAGCCATAAGGTGAAGGAAATGTTCATTTAATTCATCAGTATGCAGTGAGCCCCACCTGCTAGATTACGAGCTTGAAAAGGCAAGGGCTCTTTCTTCTTTTCTCTCTAGTTGGTGTTAAGCATAATGCCTGTAATATAGAAGGCACTCAGATGTTTGTTGAATGACAAAAGAAGGAGGGAAAGAAAAAGAAAGAAAGAAAGAAAGAAAGAAAGAAGAAAGAGAAAGAAAGAAAGAAAAGAAAGAAAACATGAAGATAGAAGGAAAGAGCAAAATAATGAGAGACAGAGAAAAAAGAAAAAGGAAAGAAGGGAAAGAGGAAGGAAAGGAAGGAGGGAAAGAGGGAAAAATGGAGGGACAGAGAAACAAAACTGTGTGTTAGGGTCTGATCTGGGTACTGCAGATTCAAATATACATAAATTTGTGTTCTCTGAGTTCATGGTGATTTTTTTCTCTTTCACATAGCTACTGAGATAGAGATTTCCTGATATCAATTTACTTGCTAAGATAACATGAAGATAGCCTGACAAAAGATCTTTTTTTTGCTGTTAAGAAAAACTGTTAGCTGATATGGGAGTAGAGTCAAGGGGAGGTGGGAATGAGGAGGAGTACTCTGAGAATCAGGTGCAGTTGTGGTTCATTTTGGGGGAGTTTGTGTTCTTTTGCATTCTTATTAGCATTTGTGGCTCCTTCTGAACTCCTGTATTTTCCTGAGGCTTAGAGCTTTTTAATAATAACAAATAGTATGAAAATAATAAAAGATATTGTTGAAGACTTTTTTGGTCCCCTGGCTGTGTAACATCTACCCATGTAATTGCCACTTCTGGGCAATTATGAATTATTATACAAAAATTTTTCAACTCAAGTCCATTGAAATGTGTATTCAGGGACCTAGATTGGCCCATGGACATGCCTTTTCATACTTTTTATAGCATGGGGGTAAAAATCAATTCTGAGCCCCATGGGCCTAGGTGTGGCTGAAGAATACAACCACAGCAAACCACTCTGTGAACTACTTTGAACTTTATGGAGCCTGTAAATTAAAGAAGCATCAATGTAAAATACTTTAAGACTGTTTCATTAGTACTGTTAGACTAAGAAAAAACACATTGATGGGGAAGCCAAGAAGGCCGACATGATTATCTCCCATTTACACAGACATTTCATTACCCTTCAGGCACCTGCTTAGCTACCTGCTTTACTTCATATTCCAGAGTATGTGCTTCCTGGTAATTGATACAAAAGGTGCTTGTATTGGACCTTTTGGAAAGCAAAACTGAGGATGCTTCATTAAAGAATCCACTGACTGGGGTATCTGACTGCCTTCATGGTCCTTTCTGGGTGTTAGAACCTACAGCTCCTTAACAAACAATATTCATTCTATGTGTGAGAACTTAGACTGCCTTGTTGACTAAAAGATGTAAGAGTAAAGATCTTAATCACAAAACCATCTTAATGACATTAACAATAACAAAATTATAATAATACTTTTCTATACTCTTTAAGTGTAGAATATGAAAACTCAAGTCCTAGAATTAGGCCAGATTTGAATTTTAAATTCTTCATTACTACCTTTGTGATACATGATTTTTCTAAGCACTATTTACCTCATATTTGGAATGGGAATCCCTTTTTTTTTTAACCATATTGAAAGTGTTTGAGGTTTTTTTAAAAATATAGTTGACATATAATATTATATTAGTTTCAGGTGTACAACATAGTGATTCAACATTTATTTGTTACAAAGTGATCACCACAATAAATCTAGCTACCATCTGTTACCATACAAAGTTGTTACAATGTTATTAACCATATTTCCTGTGCTGTACATTGCATTGCATTGCCTTGTCTTATTTATTCTATAACTAGAAGCTTGTACCTTTTAATTCTCTTCTCCAATTTTTCCCATCCTACCCACCTTCCCCTCTGGCAACCACCTGATTGTTCTCTGTGTCTATAAGTCTGTTTCTGTTTTGTTTTATTTGTTTGCTTTGTTTTTTAGATTAAACACATAAGTGAATTATATGGTATTTGTCTTTCCCTGACTTATTTCACTTAAAAATAATACTCCCTAGGTCCATCCATGTTGTCCCAAATGGCAAGATTTCATTCTTTTTTATGGCTGAGTAATATTCCACTGTAGATATAAATACTATGTCTTCTTTATCCATTCATCTATTGACAGACACTTAGGTTGCTTCCATATCATGGCTATTGCAAATAATGCTGCGATAAACATAGGGGTGCATAAATCTTCTCAAATTAGTGTTTTCATTTTCATTTTTTACTGGATCATATGGTAATTCTATTTTTAATTTTTTGAGGAACCTCCATATTGTTTGCCACAGTGGCTGCACCAGTTTGCATTCCCAACAACACTGTACAAGTGTTCCTTTTTCTCCACATCCTTGCCAACACATCCTTGTTTTTGTGTCTTCAATTTTCACCATTCTAAAAGGTCTAAGGTGATGTCTCATTATGGTTTTCATTTGCATTTCTCTGATGATTAGTGTTGTTGAGCATCTTTTCATGTGTCTGTTGTTCATCTGTATGTCTTCTTTGGAAACATGTCTGATCATGTCTTCTGCCCATTTTTAATTGAATTGATTGGTTTCTTTGGTATTGAGTTATATAATTTCTTTATATATTTTGGATCCTGATTCTTTATTGGCTATGACATTTGCAGGTATCTTCTCCCATTCAGCAGGTTGTCCTTTAATTTCTTTGATTGTTTCCTTTGCTGTGCAGAAGCTTTTAATTTTGATGTAGTCCCAATAGTTTATTTTTGCTTTTGTTTCTCTTGCCTCAGGAGACATATCTAGAAAAATGTTGCTACAGCTGAGAAATTATTGCATGTGCTCTCTTCTAGGATTTTTATGGTTTCAATTCTTACATTAGATCTTCAGTCCATTAAAAAAATTTTTTTTTTTAATGTATGGTGTGAGAAAGTGGTCCAGTTTCATTCCTTTGCATGTAGCTGTCCAGTTTTCCCAACACCATTTGTTGAAAGAACTTTTTCCCATTGCATATTCTTGCCTCCTTTGTTGAAGATTATATTGCCTCCTTTGTTGAAAGTATATTATTGACCATATATTTGTGAATTTATTTCTGAGTTCTCTATTCCATTCTATTGATATGTATGGCTATTTTTGTGCCGGTACCATACTGTTTTGATTATTACAGCTTTATAGTATATCTTCAAATCTGGAACTGCAATGCCTCCAGTTCTGTTCTTTTTTAAGATTGCTTTGGATATTCAGCATCTTTTGTGTTTCCATACAAATTTTGGGATTATTTGTTTTAGTTATGTGAAAAATGCTGCTGATATTTTGACAGGGATTGCATTATATCTGTAGATTGCTTTGGGTATAGACATTTTAATAATATTTGTTCTCCCAATGCATAAACATGGAATATCTTTTCAGTTGTTTGTGTCATCTTCTGCCCATGGGTCCTGTCCCTGTGCTTTAATAAAACCACCTTTTGCACCAAAGACATCTCAAGAATTCTTTCTTGGTTGTGGGCTCTGGACCTCACCCCACCTAACCTCATTTATATTCTAAAACTCCATCAACTGGGTATCTACTTGTCAATTTGACTTGCAGACATATCAATTGGAAAGCTCTGCACCCTCTCTCCTGCCTCTCTCACCCCTTTGATCTAACAATCCCACTGCTTAAATATATCATGCAGTTTTACTCAACCAAAAATACAAAGATAAATCTTAAAGGATGTTTTTTGAAGCATATTTGTCATTGTTATTTGCTGCCATTTCTGGAAAAAAAAAAAGCCAATCAGTGTCTGGGTAAATAAATTGTGATCTGTGCATGAATATTCATGATATGTAGCCACTTAAAAATGAGGTAGAGCTGTAAGTGTTGGTACAAAAAGATCTCCAAGATGCATTATATGGAAGAAGCAAGGGTTCTATTTTTGTAAATATCTTAATATACTTACATACACAAAACTATATATAGAGTGTGTCTGAGTAATAAAGGTAGGGGAAAGACTTACTTTTCATCTTAAATTTCTCTGCACTTTTTTTGTTTCTTTTTTAACCAGTATATGCATTGATTTTACAATGAAAAGCTAAAATTCATGCCTTAAGCCTCTTTCTCAGTGTTCTAATGGGAAGAAAAATAAATGTGAAAAAATTGAGTCAATATATATAGCCTTTTTATAGGGTCTCCCTCTCACATTTACTAAATCTTAGCTATAAAGTTTTTGTTGTACAGTTATTGGAGAAAACTAATCTAGAGAGTGAAAAAAAAAAGTAATAAAGCACTTAACTCCTGTCTTTAGGTGGATGACATCGTATTATTCCATATCTAGAGTTTTGTGTTTCAGAGGCTGGGATAGGGATGCTTTCAGCAAAGACAGGAGATAGAATTTATTGTTTATTTATTTTTAAGTATGAAGGCCTACAATCTTCTCTTTTAAAGAAACCCATAGCAAAGAGATGACAAAATGATTTGGTGAAGGCGATCATCCTGAGAAGATAAATAGACTCTAAAATTGTTTTGGCCTGAAAAATCAATTCAGTTTTCTACAGGCTTCATGGGAGGAAAATCACCTTTGCTGAGGAAAATTTTATTTTTGCCTCTGAGAAGAACAAACCAACATCAGAGGAAGACTTTTTAAAGTGATGATACATCCCTCCAAGTAAGAATGAGCCTTTACAGAAAAACAGGGGATACATACTTATCTTTTTCAGCATTGAATTAAAACCTTGTCATCCTTTATTGTTCTCCCAGCTCCAGGGCAGTACTCACTTAGGTATACAGGATAGAGAGGCAGAAAGCTGTCTCAAACTGTGAGGGTAACAGACTAATGCCCTGATGAATAAAAACAAGAACACTTGAATAGAAGAGAATAGAAGAGAAATGTGCCTAAGAAGTATCTGCCGAGGAGATTATCTTGAGTGGAGAGTCAGCAGCCTGCTGTAGCTTTCTTCTCTATGTTAAGGACCCATAGGAGGAACACTTATTATAGGTTTTCTGTAAGGACCAGAGAGAAGCATGAATAATCTTCTAGCAACTTGTGGGAAAGGACTAGCCAGAAATAACTGACTTGTGATGGACAATTAAACTGGAACCAATTGCTCCCTTGGGGTGAAAAATGTCAGAATAGGAAGTTGGCGGGAAGGGATTAAGAGGATTTAGAAGATCCAGAACCCAGTTCAAGTGATCCAGTAGAAAAGAATGAATTGTTTGAGCCTGAAAACCAGCTAAGGGTTTGATAGAGAAGGTGGGAAAAGAATTGACATCTATAAGCATTTCCTATTTGTAAGTGCTGCCTTTGTTTTCCCATTTAATCTTAAGAATATCAATGTGAAGTAGGTAATGGCTGATGAGGGAGCAGAAGGCAAGCTGAGGACAAAGCACAAGCTGACACCCAGCAACACCAACTCCCCAGCTCCCAGGTGGGCTATGTGTGACATTCCTCAGGTACTCCTGGCTGCCCTAAAGCTAACAGGAAAAACAAATGTCTGGAAGCTCACAACTGTCTTAATGTTAATGTTTTGCTGGAGGGAAAAACAACCTTAAGGTGACAATGGCAAGGCCTCCATTATCTTGAAGGTCATCCTCTTTAGCATATGAAAGTTCTTTTGAAAACCTTCCTTTTACTTACTTCCCCCAACTCTCAAGTATATAAACAGTCACCCCTCACAACCCTGATGCAGCAGCTCCTTCTGCCCATGGGTCCTGTCCATGTGTTTTAATAAAACCACCATTTTTGCACCAAAACTACGTCAATACCACCATGAAGTAATGAGCCGGCTTTTGACTCACCTTTATTTATCCTAGAGCCTGTGGTTTCTCATCTATACCAGTCTATCTCTCAGTTACATTGGGGCAACCTTAGGAAGCTCATAGTCAGTGCATCTTTACCATTTACCATCTTTATTTTTTACCATTTCAAGAATTTCTCTCCTCTTCTGCCTTTATTCTCCATTAACCATGTATTCGGACTCCAGCATTTAAAAATATTTTCATCCACATAACAGCCCTGAGAGGTAGCTGTTGTTTCTCTTCGTGTTATAGATAGAGGAGACTTACTGGTCATTGTAATGGCAAAAAATAATGTTTTGTGTTACTGAACAAAGGTGTTCTGGAACTTTAGAGGTGGACTTCATTGCTTGTTGGCTTGAGGTAGTGGGTTAGAACCCAGGCATTGGAACTGTCGTACAGTAATTTTAATCTCCACTAGATGGCACTGTAAAAAAATGCTTTGAAAAGTATAGCGGCTTCCTCTGGGAGAGTTGTATTTCTTATTAAGCAAATGTGTTACCCACCAGGGAATCTGGGGCCCAATTCTCCTGAGTGGCTGGCATCCCGCTTTTACTCAGAGCTCTCTGTTCTGATGTTCTCTTTAACCATCATTGTCGGGAAGGGGAGCCTGAATGATTTATTACTAATGACTCATCATTAATGAAAATTACCAATGATTAATCTTTAAACCCTCTCCTTGGGAAGTTTGCTTTCTTCGTGGAGTTTATTCCCCATGAAAAGTAGCCATCTGTCCTGCGTAACCCTTCTTAATCCATGGGAAATACCCCCGACCTAGATTCATTTTGGAAATTTGGGAAATTTTCCCAAAGTCAGTAACTGGTTATCCACCCTCCTTTAAGTAAGAAAGAGGGTGATCCCTGGGCTTTACTGTCCAAAGATATGCCCTTTGTCAAGGAGTCAGGTTAACTCTGGAACCAAATTGCCAAGTTTGACAGATCCAGAAATCAGTTAAAACTTGCAACTGCATATAATCTGTGATGACTATTTTGCTAGTTCTCAATCATGTGTAAAGATGGTTTGTACTGTTTGTTTATTTTCTATTTTCTGTGATTTGATCTTATGAATAAAATCAGCTGTCTTACCTTGGAGACTTTGCCTGGAATGCTCTTGTTTTTTTCTGTTTGCCTAGATAAGGGAATAGAACATGCAAATCTCTGTGCCCTGTTCGGATCTCAGCCTAATTATCACTTCTTTCTATACCCTCTGTTACATTAGAAACCAATGTTATATTCTCCCAAAACACTCTGTATTTTCTCAAAGCATTTTGCACACTAATTAGTTATCTGTAATGTTTAAAACGTGTCTGTTTTCCCTAGTAGATCAGAAGGACTATTAGTGCGGTAACGCTTTTTGTCTTATTCACTACTATTTCCTTAGAGCCTCGCATATACCTTACATACAGTTGATGGTAAATAAATGTTTACTAAAACTGAAATGAATGTGTATTTTAGCTTTTTCTCATCAGCTGTCTGGGGAATAAGTATCATTTGATGAGGTCTATAGCATGTATTTATAAGGTACATTTAGTTTTGAAGAATATGAAAGCCTCACAGGGTTAAGAAGAGACATACATTCTCATGGTAATGGGATAGGGAAATTCCCTCCTGAACTGTATGAGTGAGATCCAAAAGAAAATGCTTATTTTTATGTTATTTGAACAAAGCACCAATAGATGACTATTTGTTGGAACTATTATATTACATTTTTATCTCTCGGGTTTTTGATTAAAATGACAATTAGCTAAATCACTTCCCAAATTCTATTTGAATTTTAGTTTTGGTATGATAAACTCATAAGTTCTTATTCTATCACCATTTTTTTGTTCTTTTGTTTTTAACTGGTATGTAGTTTGTGATGTCTGCAATAGGATTAACGGAGAGAATTTTGTACTATAAATAGAGCCCTAGGGTTCTACTCAGGGATGAAGACTACATGATCTTATTTGTGCCCCCAGAAATTGGGGGCAATTTCTGTGAAATGAAGAATTTGGTTTAACCTGAGTGGTGTGGCAGGTAGCTTTGGACAGGGCCCATAATTATCTCCACTCTTGGCATTCATAACCCTGTGTAATCCTCTTGCCTTGAAAGTGGGCTGAATCCAGTGATTTGCTTATAGCCAAAGAATTTGGCAAAAGTGATGAGATGTCACCTTCATAATCAGGTTTCAAATGATTGTGACTGTTGTCTTGTCAGCACATTCACTCTGCCTCTATCTCTTTGGCTTTGATGAAGCAAGCTAAACTATTTGAGAGGCCCACATGTCAAGAAGGAGGCCTCTGGCCAAGAGGTAGTGAGGAACTGAAGCTCTCATTCCAAAAGCTCCAGGAAACTAAATCCTACCAAAAACCACAGAAGTGAACTTAGAATAAGATCCTTGCCCAGCCTAGTCTTCAGATGAGAGTTCAACCTTACCCACCACCTCAGATTAGGCCACTGCAGCATTGTGAGAGACCCCAAAGAAAGTATGTGGGTAAGCCATGCCTGAATTCCTGATGCACAGAAACTGAGAAAATAAATCTGCAGTGTTTGAGTTTATAGGTTTTAAGACTTCTACATCCCACAGCCCAGGCCCTCCTTCCTTTTGAGGGGGTATGACTTAAAAAGGAAAAAAAAAATGTGTTGGGGGTGAATTTGTTACCCAGCAACAGATAACTAATACAAGTGGTTTTCAAACTGATTGATGGCCTTATGAACAGCTGACCACTGTCCAGAGATAGCTCCCCTCCTCTCATTCAGGTACAAACATGTGTGATACCTGTAGTACCTGTGATACTGCTTTCTTTAAGGCTAATAAAATGAAAATCTCTGATAAGATATGCAGTTATCAGAGAGGAGCAGCAGAGTAATGACAGGCGGGGTCAGAAGAGCTAATTATTAATGAGTCCTTGGGCTAATCAGTCAACTCTCTTAAGCCTCAGTTCCTCATTTTTAAAATGAGGATGCTGGAATGGAAATGGGTTCTCAAAGTGTGATCCCAAATCAGCCCCATTAGCATCATCTGGGAAATTGTTAGAAATGCAAATTTTCAAGACTCACCACAGATCTACAGAATCAGAAACTCTGGAGGTGGGGCCCGTGATTTGAGGTTTTAACCAGCCCTCTGGGTAATTCTGACACATATAAAAGTTTGAGAACCCCTGGGCTCAAAGTTCTCTAATCCCTTATATATCTATTAATACTGATCATAGTAATTACAAGAAATGTTTGTTGATCATGTGCCAGGAATTATGAAAGGACTTTATATTCATTATCTTACTTAATCATCACAATATCCTATGAAGCAGATACGTATCTTCATTTCCAGTAATATCTCTAGTATCTTGGCTTCTTAAAGGCAGGGGTGATTTTTTTTGCATCTCTAATCTTTTTAAATATTGCATAGGATTCACAGTTTCTTTGTGTGTGTGTGTGTGTGTGTTTCTGTGTGTATTTTAGTTAATTTGTACTCAGTAAATGTTTATAATGAGTGAATGAACAAATGGATTTATGAATAAAAATAGTAGGAAGGCATAGCTGGGATCATTAAGTACAGAGACTCTTTAGAAGGTAGCGAGATGAAAGCCTGGGGCAAGTTGGATATTCTCATATACTCTTAAATCAATATTAAGAGGGCATCAATCTGCTTACCTGTGAGGCTGATCTTGATCAGAAGGTAGCCAACCTCATGATTCCTACTGATTTCAATTTGCAGGCATCAGCTATGGAAGAATCTAATATGATATTTATTCATTTTCTCTGGAGAGTGACCCTGGGAGAGAAATTATTTTATAGAAATAAATTTATTACTCAAGGGGATAAACAATGATTTAAAATGGTATTTCAGACATATTCATTAGAGTAAGTCCTGTGCCTTCCAGAAACTAGGGAAGGGACCCTGAAACCTTAATAGGTACTGTTCCTTATTCCTTAGAACTTTTTATTTGAGTTAGCAAGGTTATTTGGGTTTGTCTCCACATCATTTCCAGACCTAGTCTTTTTGTCAATTAAAGGAAACAACAGGATATCTGGTACTGTTAAATATCTCAGTAATTAAGTATACATTTAGAATTTACTCTAAACTCAGCAGCATGTTGCACATTACTTAGAATTATTGTAATGTTACCCCTTGTGTGTGTGTGTCTGGGTCTGTTCATGCATGTACATGTGCACATGTGTACCACTTGTTTTTTTCTTCTCTTCTTTCCTCCATAATAGTGGTAAACATTGTTCCAATCACATTGCAGACCTTTTCTTAAAATCATCCTGTAAGGAAGATACAGCTGCTATTGTAATTTTGCAGATGAGAAAACTGTAGCACAATGAAGTTAAAGCATCTTGCTTTAAGTCACAGTGGTGAGCTGGGATTCAAACCCATTCAGTCTGACTCTAAATCCAAGGCTTTTAACTATTATTTTATATTATTTTATTTTATTTATTTTATTTTTTTAATGTTTTTTTATTATATTGTGTTAGTCAACATACAATACATCCCTGGTTTCTGATGTAAAGTTCGATGATTCATTAGTTGCGTATAACACCCAGTGCACCATTCAATACATGCCTCCTTACTACCCAAAACCAGTCTCTCCCATTCCCCCACCCACCTCCCCTCTGAAGCCCTCAGTTTGTTTCTCAGAGTCCATAGTCTCTCATGCTTCATTTCCCCATTCTGATTACCCCCCCTTTCTTTATCCCTTTCTTCCCCTACCCATCATCCTAGTTCTTATGTTCCATAGATGAGAGAAATCATATGATAATTGTCTTTCTCTGCTTGACTTATTTCACTTAGCATTATCTCCTCCAGTGCCGTCCATGTTGCAGCAAATGTTGAGAATTCGTTCTTTCTGATAGCTGAGTAATATTCCATTGTATATATGGACCACAGCTTCTTAATCCAGTCATCTGTTGAAGGGCATCTCGGCTCCTTCCATGATTTGGCTATTGTGGACAATGCAGCTATGAACATTGGGGTGCATATGGCCCTTCTCTTTACTACGTCTGTATCTTTGGGGTAAACACCCAGTAGTGCAATGGCTGGGTCATAGGGTAGTTCAATTTTTAACTTTTTAAGGGACCTCCACACTGTTTTCCAGAGTGGCTGTACCAACTTGCATTCCCACCAACAATGTAGGAGGGATCCCCTTTCTCCACATCCTCTCCAACAATTGTTGTTTCTTGCCTTGTCTATCTTTGCCATTCTAACTGGCGTAAGGTGGTATCTCAGTGTGGTTTTGATTTGAATTTCCCTGATGGCTAATGATTTTGAACATTTTTTCATGTGTCTGTTAGCCATTTGTATGTCTTCATTGGAAAAGTGTCTGTTCATATCTTCTGCCCATTTTATGATTTGTTTATTTGTTTCTCGTGTATTGAGTTTGAGAANAAAGGATGCTGTATTTTGTCAAATGCTTTTTCTGCATCTATTGAGAGAATCATATGATTTCTGAATTTTTGTTTCTGAATAAAATCTAAGACATGATAAATTTGCGAGTGTTGTACTNAGTGTTGAACCATGCTTGCATCCCAGGTATGAATCCCACTTGGTCATGATGGATAATCCTTTTAATGTACTGTTGGATTCTATTAGCAAGGATCTTGTTGAGGATTTTGGCATCCATATTCATTAGAGAAATCGGTCTGTAATTCTCCTTTTTGAGGGGGTCTTTGCCTGGTTTGGGGATCAAGGTAATATTAGCCTCATAGAATGAGTTTGGTAGCTTTCCTTCTGTTTCTATTTTTTGAAATAGCTTTAGGAGAATAGGTATTATTTCTTCTTTGAATGTTTGGTAGAATTCCCCAGGAAAACCATCCGGGCCTGGAGTTTTGTTATTTGGAAGGTTGTTTGTCACTGACTCATTTNGCCTGGAGTTTTATTATTTGGAAGGTTGTTTATCACTGACTCAATTTCTTCATAGTTAATTGGCCTATTTAAGAAATCTATTTCTTCCTGTTTCAGTCTTGGTAGTTTATAGGTTTCCAGGAAGGCCTCCATCTCTTCCAGATTGTTTAGTTTTTTGGCATATAGCTGTTGATAAAAGTTTCTAATAATCCTTGCAATTTCAATGGTGCTGGTCGTGACCTCTCCCTTTTCAGTCATAATTTTAATAATCTCAGTCCTTTCTCTTTGTTTTTGGACAAGTTTTGCCAGTGGTCTATCAATTTTATGGATTCTCTCAAAGAACCAGCTTCTAGTCCTGTTGATCTGCTCTACTGTAGTTCTGGTTTCTAATTCATTGATTTCTGCTCTAATCTTGGTCAACTGCTTCCTCGTTAGTGGATTAGGCCTGTCCCTCTGTTGCTGTTCCAGCTTCTTGAGGTGAGAATATAAAAATTGCATTTTAGAGTTTTCTATTCTTTTGAGTGAGGCTTGGATGGCTATGTATTT
>NC_048233.1:60818049-61034383 GCF_002007445.2 Ailuropoda melanoleuca | reverse complement strand
GTTGGTCTCCATAAATTGTTTAAATTGATTTTTGATTTCCTGGTTTATTGAATCATTCCTGAGCAGGATGGTTCTTAGTCCCAAATGTTTGAGTTTCTTCCTAATTTTTCCTTGTGGTTGAGTTCCACATTCAGAGGTGGTGGTCTGAGAATATGCAGGGAATAATTTCAGTCTTTTGGTATTNTGGTTGAGTTCCAATTTCAGAGCGTTGTGGTCTGAGAATATGCAGGGGATAATTTCAATCTTTTGGTATTGGCTGAGACCTGTTTTGTGTCCCAGAGCATGATCTATTCTTGAGAATGTTCCATGGGCATTTGAATAGAATGAGTATTCTTTGGCTCTGGGGTGTAGTGTTCTATATATATCTATGAGGTCCAACTCGTCAAGTATGGCATTGAAAGCCCTTGATTCTTTGTCGATTTTTTGCCAGGGTGTTCTGTCTATTTCTGATAGTGGGGTGTTGAGGTCCCCTACTATTACTGTGTTCTTATCTATATGTCTCTTTATTTTGGTTAAGAGTTGGCTTGTGTATCTTGCTGCTCCCCTGTTGGGGGCATATATATTAATAATTGTCATATCCACTTGTTGAATACTTCCTTTAAGAATAATATAGTGCCCTTCTGTATCTCTCTCTATGGCCTCTAGTTTAAAATCCAGTCTATCTGATATGAGAATTGCTACTCCAGCTTTCTTTTGAGGTCCATTTGCGTGGAAGATGGTACTCCATCCCCTTACTCTAAGTCTGAATGCATCTTTGGGTTCAAAATGAGTCTCTTGTAGACAGCAAATGGATGGGTCATGTCTTTTTATCCAATCTGCAACCCTGTGGCATTTTATGGGAGCATTTAGGCCATTTACATTGAGACTGAATATTGAGAGATATGATTTTAATGATGCCATGTTGCCAGTAAAGTCTTGGTTTCTATCGTGACTTGCTGCTCTGTATCACTCTTGGGGCCTTTTTACCTTTATAGAACCCCCCTTAATATCTCCTGTAGGGCTGGTTTCGTGGTTAGGAAGTTGGTTAATGATTGGCGATTTTGGAACGTCTTTATTTCTCCATCAATTCTGAATGACAGCTTTGCTGGATAAAGGATCCTTGGCTGCATGTTTTTCTCTGAAAGAGCTTTAAAAATGCCCCCCCAAGCCTTTCTCTCATTCCAGGTCTCTGTAGACAGGTCTGACGTAATCCTGATACCTTTGCCTTGGTACGTGAGAAATTTCTTTGCCCTGGCCGCTTTCAATACTGTATCCTTGGATCTAATATTTGCGAATTGCACTATGACGTGACGTGGCGTAGGTTTGTCGTGGTTGAGCTTGGGAGGGGTCCTCTCTGCCTCTTGGACACGAATGTTTGTTTCCCTCACTATATTAGGGAAGTTTTCAGCTACAATTTGTTCAAATATCTCTTCTAGACCTCTGTTTTTCTCCACCCAATCAGGGATGCCAATGATTCTGACATTGGAACATTTTATTGAGTCAGTAAACTCCCATAACCTACATTCTTGAGTGTGGATTTTTTTAAGTCCAGATTCTATTTTAGCTTTGTCTTCTACTAACCTGTCCTTCAATTTGCTGATTCGTTCTTCTGCCTCTTTCACCCTGGCCGTCAGAGCCTCTAGTTTCGACTGCATTTGGCTCATAGAATTTTTAATTTCTGTCAGATTCACTCTCATTTCCACCCTTAGAGATTCTATATTCTCATTAACATTTTCATTAATACTTTTTTCAAGTCTACACATCATCTTGACCATTGTTACTCTGAATTCCATTTCTGATAATTTGGTTATATCCATATCCATTAGTTCTGTGGCAGAGGCCACAGACTCATTGTCTTTTCTTTGCTGGGGGAGATTTCTCCTTCTCGTCATTCTGATGAGGAGAGGTTGCGGGGTTGTCCAGAGCCCAAATTATTGACCGGGACCCAGGCCGTGCGCCCTTGTTTTATAGGGATCTTAGGGATGTGGGCTTCTTGATTTTTCAGATTGCGTTCTGGGGGAGGGGCCTGCCGTGCCGATACTCAGACAACCCTGTTTGGGTAGAGTCTCCGTGTCCTCTGCGAGGGGGGTGGGGATGGGCATCCTGTGAGCCGGTATTTCTAGGCTCTTGTTCTCTGGCAGCTTTTCCTGGCGGTTTGCTGTGCCTCTTCTGAGAGTCAGAGCAGCAATGGCCGAATCTCAGCCTCTGTCTCAGAATACAGGGATTGCGTACCATTCTCCACTGATGTTCTGGGCACTTTAACTCTGTTTCTTTTGGTGCTGCTCTACCCTGCAGCGTCCTGGGATGTGCGCCCCACACCCAGCATCCCAGCCCTCACTTCCAGGGCCAGCGTGTCTCTGTCCTTTGTGTTTCTAACACCGCCAGCCGCTAGCTGCCACTGCAGGCTCCCGGAGCTCCTGGTCTCAGTCTGGTTCCAGTGAGTATAGCGGAGCTCCGGTTTCAGTCCAGTGGCGTGCTTTTCCCGGTTCAAGGTCTCAGTCTGCTCTCTCGTGGGTGCTGGTCCACGAGTCGCCCGCATCCCCGTGCAGGTGGCTACCACTTCCCTGCGCCTGAATGCGGCGGCTCCCTCCCCCTTCCATTTATCTTCCAATATTGGTGTGCGGTTTCACAGCTCCCCACTTCGTACCTCAATACTCAGCGCTGGAGATGTTCATTTGTAGAGATCCAGATGTATCTTCCTGCGTCTCAGGCTAATTCCGTGGCTGTTCAGGATGGTCTGGTACCTATCCAGCTCGACTCAGGGGACCATCTGAAAAAGGGGTCCCCTACTCCTCCGCCATCTTAACCAATAGTGACCTGTAGCAATCTCTTTTGTAGAAACTTGCCTCGTTTGTGAGTTAGTCATCCACGCTATTATCGTATCTAACTATTATTTTAAATACTAACCTGACTAGACCAGAATTTAGGATTCTGATTGAGCTATTTAACAGTGGATGCTGTCGCTGTCTCAGTATAGGTTAGAAATCCATGAACTTATAAGTGTGACTCTCTCATTCTCTTTATTTCTATATAGCAGAAGTTAAAGGTAAGTCTACATGACAGAATGCTTGGTATTTTCTCTCCCTGTCTCCCTCTCTTCCTTCATCCCTTCCCTTTCTTACATACATATGAAACTCTCTTGACTCTATCTTGGGCAGCTAGTGGTAAATTTGGCTTTAGAAGAGCTTTCTCCTAGGAAGACTTCCTCTTAGATTTAAGAGGTTTAAGCCAAGGCCCAGATTAGTAGATGGGTTTACACTTGGTATTAGGAACCAAGCCCAGATATAAATAAGATGTGTATTTGTTTCTTATGCTGCTATAACAAATTACTCCAAACCTGGTAGTTTCAATCAATATGAATTTATTTTCTTATAGTTCTGGAGGTCAGAAATACAAAGGAAGTTTCCCTGGGATGAAATCAAAATGTCAGTGGGGCCATACTCCTTTGGAAGGTGCTGTTTTCTTTTTTTTCCAGCTACTAGAAGCCACCTGTACTCTTTCGTTCATGGACTCTTTCTCCATCTAAATACCCAAGTTCACTGCTTATAGTTCTGCTTTCCACATAACTATAGGACAAATCCAGTGAATTTTCTGCCATTCTATTAAAAAAGATACCCTTTCCTATATTCTTACATATCCCTACTTACATTCTGAGCCCTCCCTAGGAGTGTCTTTAATGTCCATTTTTCTACCAGCAGTCTTTTTATGAAGGTTTAGGTATTCTCTAAGATGATAGAGATCTTTTTTATACCAGGGTCCTCATTTCCTTTGGAATTCTCACATCCATATTTCTTTTTCTTTTTCTTTTTCTTTTTCTTTTTCTTTTTCTTTTTCTTTTTCTTTCTTTCTTTCTTTCTTTCTTTCTCTTTCTCTTTCTCTCTTTCTTTCTTTCCTTCCTCCCTTCTTTTTCTTTCTTTCTTTCTTTCTTTCTTTCTTTCTTTCTTTCTTTCTTTCTTGATTTATTTACTTATTTCAGAGAGAGAGAGAATGCATGCAGGGCAGAGAGGAAGGGAGAGGGACAAGCAGACTCCACGCTGAGCATGGAGCCAGATGTAGTGCTCAATCCCAGGAGCCTGAGATCATGACCTGAGCCGAAACCAAGAGTTGGATGCTTAACTGATTAAGCCACCCAGGTGCCCCCACATCCATATTTCTATTAACAGTCTGTTCAAGGCAATGTAGATGTTTTCTATCACTCTGCTCAAAATTCTTCCAGCCTTGGCCTATTTCCTATTTCCAAAGCCATTTCTACTTGTTGGATTATTTGTTATACCAACACTCCCCTAACAGGTACCAAAATCTGTATTAGAGTAAACCAAAAAAAAAAAAAAAATTGGTGGTAGATATATTTTAAGAGACTTATTGCAAGGAATTGGGTTAACTAACTGTGGGGACTGGCTAAGCAAGTCAAAAATCCATAGAGCAGGCTGTTAGGAAGGGCAGGCTGGAACACTTGGGCATGGCTGAAGTTAGTTCTGCAGTTGGAATTTCTTCTCTGGGAAACCTCAGCTCTGCTCTCAAGACCTTTTAACTGATTGCATCAGGCTTACCCAGATTAGTTAGAAACCCCCTCCCCCCCCTTATTTAAGGCAAACCAATTATGGGCTCTAATCACAACTAAAGATATCTTCATAGCAACTTCAGGATCAGTGGTGGAGATTAGCCTAGCCAATCTGACACATAAAACTGACCATCACAAGACGGTACCTAAATGCCCATTTATTATTGTCCCTTGTTAGCAATATATCTTTTAGAGTCCCGAAGAGGAGGAACAAATGTCTGGACCAAAAGCAAGATGGGAACATTGCCTGTGTCCCCTAATCTTGATATCATCAAAACCCCCACCATTAACACTAAGCAATATACTTAATGCAAATATACTTAAAGCAATTAGAAAACAACATAAAATAACGTGTATTTAATGGTTATATTATATGGAAAAGACTAAATATCTCATGTGTGTTCATAAGAAGTTAACTGTTGATTATATCAAGAAGGAAAAGATTAATTGAGAAAGTAGAATATGATATAACAGGGCTTGAGTATAGGTAGAAAGAAGAAGATATGGCATATGAAGCAGGGGAATAGTTTGGAGATAGAAACAAGCAGGGTATATAGAAGAAACACTGTGAAGCCTGCTCTCTCTCACCCTGATCTTCAGAACAATTGAGACTGGCTGTATATATTATGGGGAACAGTGAAGCCTATGCCATGGAATTTATATTTGAAGTAATATGTAAGAAAGAGTCATGATGGAAACATTCTGCGAGAAAGGTGAATCTGGCAGAGGTGGGCAAAATGGACATGAAAGGGCAGAGATTCTTATCATTGGATTGGCATGATGGGTCAGGGACCATGACAGATGGAGTAGGGTTAAGAATGCAGAATAAGAGGCAGATATGAATGGCATTTTGAAGCAAGATACAAAAGGCATGTGATAGAGTGAACACTGGAGATGAAGAATGAGTAAAAATTGATGCCAAATATTTTGTATTGATTATATGTTGCTTTGAAATTTTATGCTAGTATAATCAGGACTCCATAATTTCTGCCTTAATCCATCCAGGTTTCCTGCTTCTGAGGCCACTGAGTAAGATACTAAAGCCACTAAGAAAGGAGGTAAGAGGAAGCAGAGTAAAACTATTATTAGCAGAGACTTCTGCTTGTAATTCCAGTACAAAATAGCAGTAAGCTAGGATGAACCACGTGGAAAACTTTGTAAGACACCAGAAGCAGCCTATATATAGCTTAGATCCAGAGCAGGGCAAACAGCTTTCTATGTTTATTAAGTTCAGCCTGGATAGGAGGTCTTCCACTGATGGTGTGGAAAGACCAATTCAGAGTATACCCAGTGCCAGAAGAAAAGTGCTGCTGGCTTCAGACATGAATGAAAAGAAAATATTCACAAAGGAGAGAAAGGGGGATTGCACGGAACATCTCTGAGCCTTCACCCTTTTGGCTGAGTTAAATAAAGGAAAAGAAGTTGCATCCTCAAAAGCAGTAAATGTTATTCCATTTGAAACTCCAGTCCTAGAAAATGTAGCAAACTCATCCTTGAACTTAACCAATCCTACTATTTTTTGATAGGTGACTTTTCTTGCCTTTTTCCTTGGCTCATCCTAAGAGATAAGTCTAGCGGTGCCATGAGAACCTTACTTTCCATTACAGAACATCATTTTAAGGCTGGTTAATTGACAAGATAGTGGCAACATTGATTGAGAAAAGGGATGGAGGAGGGGATTTTACTTGGAGTGAGAGGTTAGCATATTAGACAACGTCTATGCACAAGATAACATAACACACTCAAATTGAATGACTTTAAGTGAGTGGACAGGGTTTAAAGAACATGAGAGCTATTAACCACTTCTTGTCCTGAAAGATCAGAAGGAGAAAATAGTGGAATCCAAGAAGGATGGTTGGCTGTGTAGAGAGAGCAGGTTGAAGAGAGCTATGGCTTTAGGATATGGTCAACCCTGGTGACTCAACAGGTAGGGCACTGGGGGAATATGCACTCCACTCTTGAATCTTTTGTTGATGTTCCCATTGACTACTGACCATAAAAAGCCTATTTGTGAGGGTCCCATAAGTCAGCCTGTGTGGGCACAGAGAAAGGTAGAGGGAGGTTCTGGAGGGGCAACCAGAAGTTTCTAACATAGATAATGAACTAAATGGTGAGTGAGCTAATAGTTAGAAATGGCTCTCAGCTTGTAAGAAGAGCAGGCCTGGTGATAGAGATTTGGGATACAACTTATGGAATGTTTAATTGGGAAGAAAAGAAAATTTTTACTAAATATGTATTATGTATTAGGCAGAGTGCAAGGCATTTTCATATGTTACCTCGTTTATTCTTCACAATAACTCTGTAAGAGAAGAATTAACATTCTGAGAGATTTGCTAGTTCATGGGTCTCAAACTGGCAACTCAGGGGCTGAGCATGCACGGTGGTTTTTTTTGGCCTGCACGGTGCTTTAAAAGTCAGAAGGTTTCACATAAAAATGCAGGTTTCTGGCTTCTCTGGAAAAATCAGAAGACCTGGCAGCAGCAAACTTACATTCCTGCAAGCTAGAATTGTGTGGTAGCTTTCCTCTTCAGGTTGGACATGAATTTTGGCACATTCTCCACCACCCCTATTTGTGTTGTAACTTTCAGATTAATTGATTGAGATTATCTGCCAAGTATTTTAATTTGCAACTCTGATCTACTTGGAGAAATTGGATGACTTGTTCAAAATTTCACAGCTAGATAATGCCAAAGTTGATTCTAGAACTTGTCTTACACTCCTGCATCAAGCTATCTGTGAAATCTAAAAGTTGATTACTATAAATTTTACGGTAATCAAGGCAGTGTGGTGATGGCTTAAAAACAGACAAATACTTCATCAGAACAAAATAGAATCCAGAAATAAAACCACATATACATGGTCAACTGATTTTCAACAAATGTGCCAAGGCAATTGAATGGGGAGAGGAAAATCTTTTCAACAAATGGTGCTTGAACAACTGGGCTAAACACATGGAAAAAAGTAACATCTACCCCTACCTCTCACTATACACACAAATTAATTCAAGATGGATCATGAAATGTAAAAGCTAAAATTATAAAGCTTGTAGAAGAAAACATAGGAGCATGCCTTTGTGACTTGGAAAAAGCAAAAATTTATTGGAGAGGACACAAAATGTACCAACCATAAAATAAAACAAGTATTTAAAAGAATCATTGCACTTCTCGTATGAGATAATGTAAGAGGGCCAGGAGTGCTTAGTATGGGAATATGAGAAAGTAGAGACATTGAAGAAGCAGCAGCAAGAGATAAATAAAAAGTGTTGGCAGAAATATGGTGGGAGGTTAGGATATTCTGAATCTTTCCCAAGACTCCAATAACAGCCTATTTAAGTTGGGTCTATAAAGTTTATTTGGAAACTTCTTAAAAGCCTCTTCTCTTAGGCTTCAGTAAACTAATGATTCAAATTACTGAAGCTGTTTCTTTTTGAAATTTTGAATCCTTTCAGACGCTTTGTTTAATTCTCTATGACATGCTCTGAAGCTTAGTATCTTTCTCCCCAGTCTTAGTCATATGAGGGTTTCTGGCCTTGGTCATCAAACTCTGTTAAGGCAATAGCTCCACACAGCGTTGGCTTAAAACAATCCTGTGTTTATAATGCAGTGAAACCTGTACTCAGAAACACCCATAGTCTTTTTTTCCTGATTGGATCGATTTGTGAGGTACAAAAAAGGGTGAGTACAAAGTTGAATGAGGTTGTTTTTCATTTTCTCCTTGCCATTTAGATACCAGGTTTTTTAGCTGCTTAAGCAGACGTTGGGTTTCCTAATGGTGAAAGTTTCTTCTCTTCCCTCCTAAAATACTCACTTCAGTGAATTTTTGTATTTTTTTAAAGATTTATTTATTTATTTGAGAGAGAGCATGTGAGCAGGGGGAGGGGCAGAGGGAGAGGGAGAGAGAGAGATTCCTCAAGCAGATTATCTGCTGAGCACGGAGCTCATTGTGGGGCTCAATCCCAGGACCTTGAGATCATGAACTGAGCTGAAATCAAGAGTTAGCTGCTTAACCCACTGAGCCACCCAGGTGCCCCAGAATTATTGTATTCTTGATTCCTTTGTGGCAGCCATTGATTTATCTCTATCATATAAGAGATTAAGAGTAGAGTTCTTCCAAATGAACAAACGAAAAAAACAGACAAATACAGAGAACAAACTGGTGGGTGCCTGAAGGGAGGTAGGTTAGGGGATGGGTGAAATAAAGGGGATTAATAAGTACAAATTTCCCATTATAAAATAAATAAGTCTGGGGGCGCCTGGGTGGCACAGCGGTTAAGCGTCTGCCTTCAGCTCAGGGCGTGATCCTGGCGTTATGGGATCGAGCCCCACATCAGGCTCCTCCGCTATGAGCCTGCTTCTTCCTCTCCCACTCCCCCTGCTTGTGTTCCCTCTCTCGCTGGCTGTCTCTCTCTCTGTCGAATAAATAAATAAAATCTTTAAAAATAAATAAATAAAATAAAATAAATAAGTCCTGTAGATGAAAAGTACAGCATAGGGAATATAGTCCATAATATTATATTAAGGTTGTACAGTGACAGATTGTGACTACACTTACTGTGGTGAGCAGTGAGTAATATATAGAATTGTCAAATCAATATGTTGTACACCTGAAACTAATATCACATTTAATGTTAATTATACTTCAATAAAAAAAATCAATTTAAAAAAAGAGTAGGTTCTTTTTGGATTATGGTGCTCTGCTTCTAAAAATTTATATTAATGAAAACTTTTTAAAAATTTTTTGTTCTATTGCTGCCAAAATATACTAGCATTTTTTGATAGAACAAATCTACCATTTCCACTTATAAGTCATCTTCTGTTTTCTTTTTTCTTTTTTTTTTTTTTTTAAAGATTTTATTATTTATTCAACAGAGATAGAGACAGCCAGCGAGAGAGGGAACACAAGCAGGGGGAGTGGGAGAGGAAGAAGCAGGCTCGTAGCAGAGGAGCCTGACGTGGGGCTCGATCCCATAACGCCGGGATCACGCCCTGAGCCGAAGGCAGACGCTTAACCGCTGTGCCACCCAGGCGCCCCCATCTTCTGTTTTCTTAACATAGTCTCGTGTTCTGATCCTAAATTTGCTCTCTCTTTCTACTCCTTAGATGTTATCATTTCTGTGTTTATTATGCCCTGAAGATTTTTTCCAGGTCTTTTATGCCCTGAAAGTTAGTGAACATTTGAATTTGCATAGGAAGATGATGACCACAATTTAACTTCCTTTTCAACTTCATTTATTTTTTTAATTACTTTTTTGAAGATGGAAACTAATCCTTAGTTCCTTGGAGAAACTAAACAGCCAAATGGGAGTTCAGCAACTAGGGAAAAAATGTAAGAACACAGAATAACACACTTGGCATTTTTATGTTCCCCACACAGCCTCGTGTACCACTCACCTGATATCTTCACAAAATGGCTCTAAGCTAAGGTCATGTAAAATATGCTTTCTGATGAACAAGTTAGAAGGTATAAAATGAGCTGTATGCTGTCAGCCTTCTGTCATTGTAGAGCAGGCTGAAGAAAACATGAATTGTACAAGCAAGGACTACGGATCTAACACAGTGACATTTAAATTCTGGAGCTCTCTGTGGGGTGGGTTTTTGTGTCTGTTGAGCCTTGTGTCTTCTATTTGAGGTCTTGTATAGAGCTGCTATTACTGTTGTCATTTGAAATCACAGAACAACTTAGGATGTCAAAGAAAATGGAGCGAAGAACTTGTGCATTTACAAACAAAACAAGACCAAGCAGCAAGTATTTCTCCAGGTTCTATTCTCCTTCATCAAAATCTGACTAGTTTTCCCAAGGCATTTTTTGGTGTTCCCTAGTTTTGATAAGGTGATATACTACACTTCTTTTTTATTATATATTTTAAAATATTAAGGTAATATCACAGATAATTTGGAAAACAGGAAATCATTAATAAGTAAAAAGTATTATCCATGATTTTGCAGTGGGTTTCAGGCTCTGTAGTTTTGTCATTTTGTCATAAGAACTGCTGTGAGGTTTGGTATTCTCCTTGTTTTAAGGATGGGGCTGAGAAAATCGAGTAACATGTATAAGATCTGTCACTGGTCAAGTACAGGGCTAGCATCAAAAGCAAGTCTGTTGGACATTGAAGCACATGTCCTTTTTGTTCTTGCTGGGCTTCCTCATGGCTTATTGGTCCAAGAGTAAGTGGATATCCTGACTTGAGCTAAGTTCTAGGCTTACCAGTAAGGGACAGTTAGATAATATGAAGCTGACTTTCTGGGAATTATAGCAAAGATGCAAAATTTTTCTGAGCAGGGGAATGATAACATGTTGGAAAGAAAGTTCTGGAAAGATGAATGTACCATGCCATTATGCAAGATGGACTGAATGCAAGGACACTAGGCTGGGAGGCCATTGCTGTGATCCAGGTGTGACTCCATGAAAACATTTTTTACATGACCTTAGCTTAGAGCCATTTTGTGAAGATATCAGGTGAGCTGTACACAAGGCTGTGTGGGGAACGTATATATGCTAAGTGTGCTAAGCATTTTTTTTCCTTATACAGTTTTCACTGTTTCTTTAGAGGTCACTGCAGTTTTCACAAGGATAATATTGCTCTGAGACATACCATTTTGGACTTACTTTGCTTCCAATTTTTTTTTTCTCCTAATACGTTCTTTGGCCTCAGGGTGACTGCAAGTGAAATATGGTCCCTTAGCCACTCTTTTTAAATTCCCTGATCCCACTCATCCTTTAAGCCTGTTTAGTTCACTAATTAGAACACAGGAGACTCCTTTTTAGCATAGGCTGAGCCTCTAGTCCTCAGCCTGATAAGCCCTTTGCAATTACAGTTGTAGATGGAGGTGTTTGGAGACTTCTACAGGAGGTTATTTTCTATTCTGCCTGAGACCCGGTATCTGTCCTGCCTTGGAAATTATAAAACACAGCTCAGTTCCTTGCACTGGGGGACTGGGTCCCGGGCAGCCTCTTTGCCATCTCCAACCGCTCTTCCTGGCATTGCTGTATAGTATCAACCAGATGCCTCTGGGAGCTCAGGGCTGCAGTGGGCTGGCAGCAACATCTCCTATATCTCTCCTTTCCAGGCTCTAATTCAGGAGCCTCATTTACCTGCAGAGAATGGTGATTCGTCTGTCAGCTGGCAGCCTGGAGCTATACTTTTTCTGTCTGATTCTAGCAGTGCTCATTATTTACTGTTCTGTTTAGCTGAGTATTATGTGGAAATTTTGAGATGTTGCCGGGAATCAGTCAAGTCTTAACCTATCTAGGAGGTGCAAATTCCGTAGAGCTGTTTCCCAGCTTCATATGGTTAGAGCCCACAAGCCCAAATGCCTGCATCTCGGAGGAAACATAAACGTTAAGTTGAAAGTGTCTTATGCATTTGGTAAAGTTGAAGGTCTCCTCAGGCTGCATCTCTTCTTTGCTCTTCATACAGCCTTCCTTTTCTGTCACCATTAACTGCTAATGTTTCATCGAGGTGGTATCAGGCATATTAAAGTAAGAATCAGGGAAATCTGAAGAAGAAAACAGTATCACTTTGAAATGGATTTGGAAAAGCAAAGTGCAGCCATTGTTGGTCGCCCCCCACCCCCGCCCACGACCTGCACTTGGCATTTAAGAACTTACAAACTTCTATTTTTTGCAAGTAGCCTCCTCCTTCTTCTTCTCCTTAATGGATTCTATGCCTTCCCACATGATTGCCCTCTGGCATAACTACAGGGTTCCCTGAAAGTGTGGTAACACGGCACAATGCCCTATTTATCAAATTCTGGAGACACTGAAAAAATTCTCTATTTGCCAATTCCTTGCCCATTACATTATAAACGAACACAGTGAAGTTAGCTCCCTCTAGAGGGGTCCACTTGCAAATGGTGTTGAGCCACCGGGTGAGCTGGGGATTGGAAGCTATCAGAATTGGAGCCACTTAAGGCAGAATCCTCACGCCTAACAACTTTGGGGAATCCCATGGTGGTATCTGATAGGCATGGATTCAAAAAATGAATTAGCAGTAGAAGGAGATGCAAAGCAGAAATTAAAGTAAGACTGATATGCCCATTTCAACACTTAAGGTAAAAATACTACTCATTCCCTGTCCAGTTTCAGGGTCTGGTTACTCCTCCAGTGTCAATGCCTCCATATGCAAAATTTACTCCAAGCATAGGAATTAAGTAGAAGCTTTTGGAAAACAGTTTCGTTAAGTCTTCGGAAAGATGGACTTTCACCCTTGGGTCTAGGGCTTAGTTATAGTATATGTTTTATCTATGTGATGGTCTAGATGTAGAAAAGCAGACAGAGGCCGATGAACACTTTCATACATAAAATGGTCCAACTTGGAAAAAGACACCTTGATTCCTTCATTTCTGAAAAAAGAGGTTCAATTCCCCAACCCGCTCAATCTGATCAAGCCATTACACTAACCATCAGCACCATTCCCTGACTTAGGCTCCTCGCCAGGCTCAGTCACAGTTCTGGGTCTGTTCCTTTCCAAATGCACACTTTTGAGAGGACCAAATATAATAAGAATCGTAAGGGGAAGTAAAATTTTTGAAAGGAAAATGCTGAGGGTAGGGCTCACGCATATAAAAATCAACAAAGTAAGCAATCGACTTGGCTTATGAGACATTTTCACTGTTTTTATTTTCACATGCATGTGAGTAGGTACTTGGGTCTGGGTATCACAGTCATGTTGTCTTTATGGAAGTTTCCCTTGTTATTTGCTCTGAAATATGATTTGGCTTCCTATCAGTAGAAGGAACTTCAGTGGGGTTAAGTTATAGACAGAAACTAGTCTAGGCTCAGAGAGAATGAATTTCATGATTAATATGAGATTCCTGTCCTAAGCACAGGTCAGGGGTAATGGAAGCTTAGATGCCAAGTGTTCACCATCCTAGAACATCTTGTCCCTCTTTGAAATGACCTCTAGTGCATGTTACATCTAGTTTCATATCCAGGTTCTTCGGTTTGTTCCCTAAACTTATTGGGAACCCCCCAGGATAATATTAACAGCTACCTCCTATGTAGTGCCTATTATGTATTATTATGATCTAAGCGTCTTATGTGCATTTACTCTTCACCACAACCCTATGAAATTAGTTCATCGCCTCTGTTTTAAAGGTGAGGAGACTGAGGCACAGGAAGTTTACGAAAATTGTCTGAGGTCATAGTTGTTATGTGACAGACGCAGAATTTAAACCCAAGCAGTATGGACCTAGAGTCCCTGCATGTAACCATTACTCTATACTATTTCTCTAATAAGTGCAATAGGTATCCTGGTCTCTCCAAGGGAACTATCCCCTCACACACATCAACTTTAATAACTCTGTCTCTCTCTCTCCCTTCCCTCTTCTCCCCTCTCCTCCTCTTCCTTTCTGTTCCCCTTTCCCTCTCTCTCTCCCTCTCCCTCCCTCTTTCCTCCCTCCCTCCCTTTTCTTTTTAGAGAGAAACAAAAAGATACATGCAAACTATAAGACATCTCAATAATTGATTTCATTTTTTCCTATTAGACTTCCATTAACACTACTTTCTAAGGCTCGTGTTGTTCTAATATTAAAGTGCATAATAATAAGTTTATAAATTATGTGAGAGCCAAAAAGGAGATGGTCTAAGAAAGATTCAAAATCCTGTGCAGAGAGAGGAGAGGAAAAGAGGAGTAAGATAAAAGAGCAGAGTGAAGGCAAAGTAATTGGGTAAGTAGTAGAATATTACAATTTTAGAATTTGAGCATTTAAATTATAAAATTAATTAAACTATCAAGTATTTTGTGTCTACTATGTACCAGGCATAGAACTGAGCACTGGGGTTAAAAAGGTGGTTAAGGCATAGTCTCTTTATCTAAGGGCTTTATGTTTATCACAAGAAAATAAATATCTGGAAACAAACTCAACTTTATGAGTGAGCCTCCTGGTCCTGGCTTCTCTCTGCCCCCTGCCCACTCTTCCCCTGGGAAGAGGAGTGACTTTTCAATTTGGAACTGCATGTGTGTGGCTTACCCCTTTCTAGGCTCTTCTTGGTGTCTGTCTGCCTGGAAGAAGCATGCATTCCGGTCTGCTGTCTGGGCCATGGATAGGTTGAGTGGGGTAGATCTGCCCCTGTGAACTAGGCATGTAGTTTCCCAGCTCTGTCTGTGACTAGCTGTATAAGGTGACTTCTTAGGTACAGGATTAATAAGACCATTTTTTGCTACACATATAAGCCATGTGTTCCAAACCAATTTTAAATAGCAATGAAGCTAACATCTTAGTTACCATCTGTACCCCTATTCCTAACTTTCAATTATATTTGAACTCACAGAGGCCTATCTCTTGAACATCTTCAAGCCTGAACAGTTTACATAATGCTCCTGGAATTTTAGTGAACCCAAGCAGTCCCTCAACTCCTCCATTATAAAAACGGGCTGAGGAGATTGATTCAACCCTGGCCCAGCAATATCCTCATTGCCAAGGAGAAATGAGTAATAGTTTATGATTCATGGACTGATTGGTAATCACTATCAGAATTACCAGAAATTCATCTGGAATGTTTTGTAAAACTTAAAAAAAAAAAAAAAAACCTTTAGCATGTGTTTCACTGTTTTTAGTAGCTTGTCAACACCCTAGAAACTGAGGTTCTAGCTGACAAAACTTTGAGGGTGAGTGTGCACTGAATTAGGGTAACACCGGTACATTGTGGAGGTGGGAAGGGCTGTCATAGCTCTTCTTCACTGATCTGTCTTCTGTTTGTAAGCTCACTTGTCATTCAAGAGATAGGTGGGGTATCAACCATGGAGAGGTCCTCCGTGCTCCCCTACTGTTATTCCACAGCACCCTATGATTATAGTGCTGTGGCACAGTATTCCAATTGTGTGTTATCTTGTCTACATTACCAGAGGGTAAACTCTAAAAGGGCAGGAATTGTAATATGTTCACATTTGTGTTGGCTCTGAAGATATAATTATGGAAAGGAAGGAATATGCTAATTTAGTTTGATGCATCCTCAACTAGGATAGAAGCAGGTATCCAAAGGAGATAGGAGCAGAAGAAATAACCAGAACTTTGGGAAATAGATATCAAATGACAGAGGATAAAATGCGTGGGTATGTGTGTGTGATGGAATCAGAATCTAATTCATTTTCTTCACCAGTTCAAGTCCTGGAGTTTGCATACTGAGTACAACGTTATAGAATGAAAAGACTGTGGCCAGTGTGAACAAGTTAATTCCAGCAGCACTATTAGTAGAGATTAATCCAGCTGACTAAATATACCAGACAAGAGCCTCCAAGAACACTAGGTATAGTTTTGGACATGGGTATGTGGCTGTGGAATGTGAGAACTTAAAAAAGTTTTGGAGGATGGTATTAAAAAAGAAAAAACTGAAAAAAACAAAAAAAACACAAAAAACCAAGCCCAAGATGGAGTCATTTGCCTCTGAAGATAGCAAACCAAGATTTCATTATGGTTTCAACCTATCCCAGGAATGTGGCCTTTTAAAAGTCAGTCTGAAATTTCCTCATTTGCACTAGTGGGGTCATCTGTGTGATTTAAAGAAAACCCAAAAACCATTAAAAAAAACAAAACAAACAAAAAAAAAACCCTGACATTTCCTTCCCCTGCAAAAGAAGATGTCCTGGCCTGAACAATCCTTTCCTTTTTTTTTTTTTGCTAATAATTTCCTTGACCCACAGTCCTGCTTATAAAAACCTTCCATTTTGTACAACTCCTCAAAACAGCTTTATAAGCTCATTGACCATTCTTGCTAGATGGGATGCTACCCAATTCATGAATCACTTAATAAGCCAATTAGATCTTCAAATTTATTTGATTGAATTTTGTTTTTTAACAATGGATACCAGACCTGTAGAGAGGGATGAAAAACTTACACTTTCTCAGCATGAAAAAACAGGAGTGGGTAGTAATTCAATAATGACTCTAAAATACATGAAGATTTATTCTGTGGGGCTGCAGAATCCACAATGTATACATGGCTTGATATGTTACTCTACAAGCACTTCTCAGCATTTACCCTTGAGAGGGTTTAAGTAAAGTATTTTCACATCTATTTTGTAATACACATTATTGACTAAGTTAAAGAAGGGAATGGAAACTTGTGGCATATGGAATTTGATTTTGTGTGGAGCAGTTGAAATGATTGGTTGACTTAGTTGATTAGAAAGGACATAATTATTTTGGGTGCTAGGCTACTGTGACCCAGGCAGATAGTAAAAGCTTGATGCAGGAGGTAAGAAGGATTGGGTGATTATGAGAACTTTAAAGAAAACATTGTCATCCAATGTGAAAACAGAAAAACAAATGAAAAATGAAAAATTAAAAACAATGAAAACAAAAAATTAACCCCCACCCAGAAGGTGGTATTGTTAACATGCAAAAGACAACATGTTCTAGAAACTAAAGTTCTTAATGGTCATCAATGGCTGCTTATGATGTCATAGAAACCATAGGCTTATCAAACCTTCACATCTTGAGAGTTATTTTCCCCAAACCAATTGATAATCTCAGCAACTCCAAAATCCAGTTATCAGGAAATTGAGCCAATTTTATTCCGTTATGGCCTTAAGCAGTTACTGTTTCTTTGAGTGTACATTGTTGAGACCTTTCTTCATCCCTCTGACAGTGCTCCCTCGTCACTGTCTCAGCCTGTTCCCTAACAATGGTCAACATTTATTGAGTATGCGGTACATAGGCCTGTGCTAAGCCCTTGTGCTCATCAGCTCATTAGTCTTCATATTGTGCTATTGTTAATGCATTTTACGGATTAGGACAGTGAAGCTCAGAGAGGCTAAGAATTCATTCAAGGAGACAAAATTTATCAAGGAGCTGAGCTGGATTCAAACCTAAATCTATTTGACTCAGGATCTGTATTTCTAAAACATCAAATTATGCCACTCCCATACTTGGCCCCATGCCAGCACTTACCTGACTGTTCTCACCTACCACGGCTAGATTCTGGATAAGCCAGAGATTGACAGGTGCCCATAGTTTCTGTCGCACTAAGTATCTGGGTAAGCATTATCAGAGTTTTTATGTCTTGCTAATCTATTGGTGGTAAAACGATATCTTATTGTGGTTTTAATTTTCATTCCTCTGATTACTAATGAAGCTGACCCCTCTGGATACATTTGTTGGCTATTATTTGTGTTTCATGTGAAATGCGTATTTCTATCTTTGGCCCACGTTTTATTAGATATTTTTAACTTTTTTCTTAATTATTTGTAGGATTTCTTTGTCCATTCTGAATATATGTCAGAGAAAAGTTAAGCTGTTGATCAAGCCTATTTTTCTTCCATAATGGGCATACAGCTAGACTATTCCTATCCTCCTTTGCAGTTAGATGAGGTTATGTGCTTGACTTTTGATGAATGGAATGTAAGAAGAAACAAGGCACACCACTTGTCAGGCCTGTCCCAGAAAAGCCTTCTCTGTGATCTGCTATTCTTTGTCTTCCCCCGTCTGCCAGTTAGGCACTGATGATAGTTAGATACTAGAAGCCAAGTAGTGAACATAGCAGAACCTTCTGCAGCCTGGGGTTCCAAAGGGCTGAGTTAAGGAAAACCTTCCCAAGCACAGACTAGAATTTACATGAGTAAGAAATTAAGTGCTTTTGTGTTATTCTACCATGATTTCAAGATTTACCAGTTAAAGTAATCTTCATAGAGGATACTGACATTTTTCAAATTACATGAGGTACAGATATCCTAGATTGGAACATATGGCTATGTGTGTGGCAAAAATGGTCTTATTAATATTGAACTAAAAATTCACTTTACCTACTCAGTCATGGACAGAGCTGGAAAACTATAGGCCTAGTTCATAGGAACAGGACATAACACAAGACGTCTATTCATGGCTCAGAGTGTGGATCAAAATACAGTTAACCCTTGATTAATGCAGGGACTAGGGACTCCAACCCTCCACACAGTAGAAAATCCATATGTAACTTTTGACTCCTCAAGAACTTAACTACTGACAGCCACCGTTGACCAGAAGCTGTAACAATAACATAAACAGTTAACTAACACATATTTTGTAAGTTATATATATTGTATACTGTATTCTTATAATAAAATGAGCTAGATTTAAAAAAGTTTAGAGAATCATAAGGAAGATAAAATAAATTTATAGTACCATACTGTATTTATTGAAAAAAAATCTGTGTATAAGTGTACTTTGCTGTTCAAACCCATTTTTGTTCAAGGGTCAACTATACGTGCTTTTTCTAGGCGGACAAATGCCAAGAAGATCCCAGAGGAGGGTAAGCCACACAGAATGCAATTCCAAATTAAAAAGTCACTCCTCTTTCCAGGATGAGAGTGGGTAGAGAGAAGCCAGGACCAGGAGACTAATTCTGATGGAGATATATCTTCTCAGAACATGAAATCCGGAATGGAGGACTCCCCTCCATGTGAAACATAGATCTTGAAGGGCTACCAGCTATCACTATGATCATAAAAATTATGCTTGACCATGTAGCTATTGGGAGTTTGACTTTCTCATTTAAGGAGTCCTTGATTAACTCTTTATTATCCTTCACCCTCAAAAGGGAGGAAGGATATTGATGGGCTACAATGTAGGGCTGGATGTTTGGAATACATAAATAGAAGAGGCCTGAAAGATGGGAGAAAGTCCTGCTTAGCAAGTGCTATTAGTGAGGCTAGTTACCTGAAAATACAAGATACTTTTGTATTCATGAATTTTTAGGGGAATCTGAGTCTATGTCATGACTTCAATTTAGTTGAGTGCTCCACTATTTTTTTTTCTGAGGTTATGTAAAGCATTTAAAGATCAATATAGTTAGGGAAGTAAAAACCTGTGTTTTTTTTTGTTTTTTTTAGAGCAGGGCATTATTAAACTATGGTCATTAATGACAATGGTAGTTAGGAGTATGATCTTTGAAGTCACACACAACTGGATTCAAATCTGAATTTTGTCACTTACTATTTATGCAACCTTGGAAAAGTTACTTTCTTTCAGGCTCTGTTTCCACATCTGTAAAATGAGAGTGACATGGTACATACATTTTACAATTATTTCAAGGCTCAAATGAGGTTTGACAAGTACAGTACACTTTGCACAATATCTAGACATGGTGGGAACTTAATAAATGGTGGTCATTATTACTTTCAGTCACAGGTCAGCTCAAATGAGATAATATATGGGAAAAATAATTTGTAAATGAAAAAACTCTGGCTCTGTGCTCTTGGAACACTTTTTCCTGCCTCTATAAAAGCACTTTTCACTGTTTCACGTTATAGTTGTTAGATTGGCCTTGCCTTCCTCCTGTGGGCCTGGGACTCTGATGCAGACTATTGTTCAAGGGGAGGGAGCAGGTATAAGTGGGACTCTGCTATGTGTCAGGGCCCATGAGGACCACTGAGGACATCTAGTGGATAATGGGGGGGTGTATGCGCCAGAACTAATGAGACTATATAATTGATTACATTCCAGAATGAGCTGGTGTTGCCTTTGGAATAGGCCAACAAGAGAATGTAAAAATTTTGAGCCGTCAATGCAAAGAGCTTGGATCCCTAATTTTGGGCACGGACAGAAAAGGAACTCTACTACACACCTTTGTCTACTTGTTTTCCTCTAACACCATACATTCAAATATAGATGTCCAGTATCTATCCAGGACCCACATTGGGGCCTTCATGGCAAATATTATTCTTTATTCTATCCCTGGCATCCAGCCCAATACCAAGAAAATGATGAGTCAATAGTACATGATAATTCAGTATGTTAATTTAAACATATAAGATGTTTTGTGTTCACTTTGGCTAGACCCCTTGTTTCTTAGATATTCCTAGGGGGACCCTGAATTGCAAGAGCAGAGGCAACAGAGAAAAGCAAAGGACTATAGGGATTTGTCACTTCCACCATCAAAATGACAGAGAGATGCATGCCATGTTGAGAAAAGGAGCTATTCTAAAAGAGAATTGGCTCTTATACAAGAGAATAAGCTGTGGACAGGGTGGAAGGGAGGTACAGGTAGGGTGGGCATCAGGCAGAAGCTGAATGATCACCTGAGGGCAATGCAATACAGGGATGCCTGAGTCAGAGTTGGACCATTTCATCACCCCCACCCCTGGCTAAAGCAGACCTACCTGTGGATGGGATTTTTTAAAAATTCATTTCTGGGCTTTCTATTCAGAAATTTTGATTTAACATTTGAATTGCATCTAGGCATCTCTAAGTTTTAATTAACATACAGTAAAGGTACCTATTAAAGTGCAAATGTTGATGAGTTTTGATGTGTATGCATGCATATACCCATCATAATCAAGATAGAACATTTACATAACTCCAAAAATCTCCCTTAGATTCTTTGTGGTCAGTAGTTCCCTTCTCAGTACCAGGCCTTGAGCGATCTGCTTTTTGTCTCTATAAATGAGTTTGCCTGATCTAGATTTGATATGTGGCCTCTGTAGCATGAACTCTTCTGTGTCTGACTTCTTTCCTTGAGCACCATGTTTTTGAGGTTCATTCATATTTCCAGGTGTATCAGTAGTTTGTTCTTCTTATTGCTGTGCAATATTCTGTTGTATAGGTATTCCACAATTTATTTATTCATTCACTCATTGACAGGTATATGGATTGTTTTGAATTTTTGCCTATTATGAATAAAATTGCCGTTAACATTTCTATGCAAGTCTTTGTGTGGACATTTTTATTTCATTTGGTGAAAAACCTAGGAGTAGAATTATTGCATTGTATGGTAATATCTATATAACTATAAAAACTGTCAGATTGTTGTCCAAAGTGGTTGTACCAGTTACAATTCTTGCCAACAATATGTGGCAATTCCAGTTGTTGGACATTCTTGCCAATACATGGCCTTGTCAGTCTTTCTAATTTTATGTATTTAATTAAGTACGTAGTAGAATCTTATTGTGGTTTTAATTTTTGTTTGTCTTATGACTATGTTGAACATCTTTTTGTGTGCTTATTAACCATTTGCCTATCCTTTTTTCTGATGTGTCTGTTCAATCTTTTGCCCATTTTCTATTGAGTTGTCTTCTTATACAAATCCTTTGTCAGATGTAAGTAAGATAAAAATTTTATCCCTTTTAGTGTCTTGCCTTTTAGATTTTCTTAAAAGTGTTTATTATGGCTGAATCAAATCCTCCCAAAATTTACTCCCAGTACCTCAGAATGTGACAGTATTTAGAGATACAGTCTTAAAAGATGTGATTAAGTTAAGATGAAACAGGGTGGATCCTATTCCAATTTGACTGGTGTACTTATAAAAAGAGGAAATTTGGATATGCAGGGAGACACCAGGAACACATGGGTACAAAGGGAAGACCATGTAAGGATACAGCCAGAAGGCAGCCATCTGCAAGCCAAGGAGAGGGCTCAGAAGAAACCAAATCTGTTGACACCTTGATCTTGGCCTTCTAGCCTTCAGAACTGTGAGAAATACATTGCTGTTGTTCAAGCCACCCAGTCTTTTGGTATAGTATTTTGTTATGGCAGTTCAAGCAAACTAATACAGTATCTTTCAAGGAATAAATGAATTCAATTTTGAAGTCCAATTGATCGCTTTATTTTTTTATGGCTTCTGTTTTTTGTGCCCTCCCCCTCCCTATCTGAGAAATCTTTTTATACCTCAAATTTGTAAAGATTTTCTCTTATGCTGTTTTCTAAAAGTTTTATAGCTTTAGCTTCCACATTTTAGGTTCATAAATTATTGAGAATTAATTTTTGTATATGGTGTGAAGTAAAGTTGGAGTTCATTTTCTGTTTCAAATGGATATCCAGTTGTTCTAGCATCATTTGTTGTGGAGACTACCTTTTCCCTGTTCAGTTACTCTGGAAATCAATTGACCATACATGTGTCAGTCAGTTTCTTGGCTCTCTATTCTGTTACGTTGGTCTATAACAAAGGGTGTATTTTTTAATAAGCTCCATCAGTGATTCTAAGGCACGGCCAAATTTTCAAACCTCTAGAATGGAAGATCTCTAAGAAACCCTAAGTCTTTAATTCTATGAGAGCTCACTCAACAAGCAACTGCCTCTGAGTCAGTCCTAAAAAGGCAGGAACTGATAAAATAAATTATCTCCAAGAATCTTAAAGGATTTGTCTTCTCCCTTGGCACTTGATGTCACCCTGAATTCAAAGCAGGTATTGATTAAAAGAGATTCTCAAGTTAAGAATTGTTGTCTAGGGGCGCCTGGGTGGCACAGCGGCTAAGCATCTGCCTTCGGCTCAGGGCGTGATCTCGGTGTTATGGGATCGAGCCCCACATCAGGCTCCTCTGCTGTGAGGCTGCTTCTTCCTCTCCCACTCCCCCTGCTTGTGTTCCCTCTCTCGCTGGCTGTCTCTATCTCTGTCAAATAAATAAATAAAATCTTAAAAAAAAAAAAGAAAGAAATGTTGTCTAGTTGGAGAATATCAAACTGGGAGCAATCTTTCTTAGAAGCATGTGTTAAATGGCATTAGCATTCACTCATAAGCATCTGTTAAGTTGTGTTATGTTGATACAAGGTAAAATGGATATTACTTAGATGCAGAAAAATTTTCTTCCATTTGATATAAGAGGAGGAGCAAAAGAAGTTCTGGAGATAGAGGCAGATGAACAGAGGAATGTTTACCATAGAGTGTATTTTTAAGGGATACAGTGTCCCCAGTATGTAGAATAGTATCCAACACATATTTGATGCTAGCTAGTTAAATGAATGTGCTAAGGAAACAGAGGGAAAGGGTTTAGAAAATGTGTAACAGAATCTGAGTAGTGAGGTATCCAGTCAATAACACAAATATCTAAAGGATAGCAATTTAATGATGTAGTTAAGAGAAGAACCATTAGAGTCAGAAGAGTCTAAGTTCAAATCCTGACTGTTTATCAATGTGACCTTGAAAAAGGTATTTAATTTCTCCAAGCATTAGTTTCTTCTGTGAACATTGGGATAATGGGCGTTTTTGTTGCTGTTGTTGTTGTGAACACTAAATGAGCAAAGATTTATTTATTGTTTTTCTTTGTAGCTATAAATTCCACTCCTTAAAGGAAAGGATTGTGTTCATGACCTTATTTTAGAGCATAGAAAAATGCTAGATACTTACTTCATAAATATTTGATAAATGAGTGAAAACATATGAAATAGTTAATACTGTGTTTTGCACATAATAAGCCCATAGTTAATAATAGCCCATGGTTATTTTTCTTTTCATTCCATTGCAGGAAGGACAATATTACAGTCAGCTAATTCCCCCTTGATGACAGCAACTATCTGTTATAAAAATAAACAATCCAATTAGGACTGTTGTAGTTAATGTAGGTACAATTCATTAATGGTCCACCTCTTGATGGATATTCATAGGGTCACCAGCTGTAACTGTGTCATATGCAATTTTCATGCTGATATTTGAAATGGTCAATTATTGGTTCAAATGACATTTCTTTCAACAGGACACATTTCCATGGATGGCTGAGCACTGATGAATGCATTCCAAATAGAATTAGCACCACATCTTGGTTGTCTCCATTATGAAATGTGCATGAAGAGAGACATCAAAGTCTCTTCCCTAATGTATGTACGGCTCTAGTTTCCACAGTCATTAATAAAATTTAGAGCAAACAGCCCATTCTAAAAGGCTAAGTGGCACGAAGTCTGCTTGTGCGTAATAGCTGGTGGATTCTGAAGCCTCAACAAGTGCTTGGACAATCTTGGCTCTCACTTTGTAATTACATATTAGCCATTAAATAATCAGATCAGAAGCAGAGCTCAGAGGCTTTGTAAATTCACGTGACTCTTAACCTCAAGGCACAAAACAGAGACCACGTGAGTGTTTTCTTTGGTAAGGTAGCACAAACGTATTTTCAGGGAAATCAAAATATTGGCATTCTATTCCTCTTTTTAAAGTTAAATATTTGAGAATCAGCAATGCCAGGAGGGCCACATGTTAAACTCCATTATTCTAGCAATTTATGGGATAGCATTTGCTGACACATACACAATGTTTTTGGAAGAGTGGGTCTGCTTTACTGGTTAAGTGGGGTTGAGTAGAACAGACCATGAACACTGGTTGAATAGACCCAAATGCTGTGATTTGAGGGCCGGCAGAAGAACTTGGTAAAAATCTCAACCTGTTCTCTTCCCTTTCCTTTTTCTATTCCGCTCAGTTTGGCTCAAGAACCAGAAATGCTTACCCTTATGTACACCTTGACCTAAACCTACTGAAATCTCTTAATGAAATACAAATATATGATCTTAAAGAAGCTGGTATTTTAAAAATCACTAATTAATTATTCAATCACTGGGAACACAATTTGGCGCTCTTGGTTAAGGGGCTGACTCTTGGTTTCAGCTCAGGTCGTGATCTGAGGGTTGTGAGATTGAGCCCCACATGGGGCTCCATGCTTAGCGCACAGTCTGCTTGGGACTCTTTCTCCATCTTGCTCTGCCCCTCCCCCCTGCTCATGAGAGTGCTCTGTCTCTCTAAAATAAATAAATAAAATCTTAAAAAAAAAGGCTAGGCTTTGGAATCAGAAAAATGATCTGAGTTCGGATCTTAATTTTGCTACTTTCAAATTGAGCACATTACCAAGAGATTCACATTTTGTAATGACAAAAATTCTGAAATTGAGCTATTCTTGACAAGAGAAAACTTAAGTCTTTACACTGAATAACCAAAGATCCTTTTGATTACTGATTCCAAAAACTGTTCATGCCTCATATCAGGTAATGTCTGTGAGTCTTAAAAAATCTGAAATGTTAACTTCAGTAGCCTCTTAAAGGATTGCCTTCATGAATTTGTGTTTTCATGTTATACTCTTGGTTTTTGTAGACTGCTACATACTAAAGCTAGCTGTTAGATTAGCTTGGGAAAACACTACCTGCCATGCTCCTTCCTGTTTCCTGTAAGAGGAATCCACAGGAAAAAAAAAAAAAGAAAGTCCTTTAAAATCCAGCACCAGGGGCGTCTGGGTGGCACAGCGGTTAAGCGTCTGCCTTCGGCTCAGGGCGTGATCCCGGCGTTAAGGGATCGAGCCCCACATCGGGCTCCTCTGTTGTGAGCCTGCTTCTTCCTCTCCCACTCCCCCTGCGTGTGTTCCCTCTCTCGCTGGCTGTCTCTATCTCTGTCAAATAAATAAATAAAATCTTTAAAAAAAAAAAAATCCAGCACCAGCCATACTTTGTTTCTTCTAAGGAAGAGGTATGCTTACTTTTTCCTAATATTGAAAAACACATATTTACTTTTGTCTTTCATTTGGCTGTCACAGAGGCAAAGTTAAATATTAATTCTATCTATTGTATAAGTCCTTTATGACTAACATATTTGTGTTCCTTACTTGGTCTTAACTTTACTCCTCTTATATTTTTATTGCTTACCTGAATCCAACCATTTTTAGTTTATTATTGTATTTTTTGAATTCTATTTTTAAGCTGCTTTAAATAACAAATACAGTAAGTGAATTATATCTCATCCTGTTCATTACAGTAAAAGAAAAAGAAAAAGAGAAAGAATGAAAGAAAGAAAGAAAGAAAGAAAGAAAGAAAGAAAGAAAGAAAGTCTTTTAACATGAAATGGTAGACCAGGCTGTCAGTCAAGGTGTATTAGTTATCTATTGCTGTGTAACAAACCACTACAACATGTAGTGGCTTAAAATAATAACCATTTAAATAATAATAATAATAACCATTATATCTTTGCTCATGTATCTGTGCATTAGCTAAGCAGTTCTGCAGTGAGCTGGTGGATCAACTAAGATTTAATAGTCCATGACCTCCTTCATGTGACTAGTAATTGTCAGGTTGGTTAGGCTAGTAGGCCTCAGCTGGGTGACTTATCTCTTTACTTGATCTCTTATCCTCCAGGAGACTAGCTTGTGCTTCTTTAGAGGATGTCTCAGGGCAGCAAGAGAGGACAAGTGACCTTGAGCAAAGAGTTTTCTTGTCTCTGTCTATGTCACATTTGCTGATGTCTCTTTAAGTACTTAAGCCACAGATTACTTAAGCCACTGTCAGTTTTACAGGGTGGAGAGAGAGAGATTCCACTTCTTTATGGAAGGAATGCATGGGGCATGAATACAGAGATGAAAATAATTTGTGGCCAATTGCAATCCACCACACAAAGTCCAGATAAAATAAAGACAATAGGTCGTCAATAAAGAACATATGGGATTGTTTCCATATCCTGGTTATTGTAAATAATGCTGCAGCACACATAGGGATAGATGCATATGTCTTTTCAAATTCGTGTTTTTGTTTTCTTTTTTTTTTTTTTAAGATTTTATTTATTTATTTGACAGAGACAGCCAGCAAGAGAGGGAACACAAGAAGGGGGAGTGGGAGAGGAAGAAGCAGGCTCCCAGCGGAGGAGACTGATGTGGGGGTCGATCCCAGAACGCTGGGATCACGCCCTGAGCCAAAGGCAGACGCTTAATGACTGCGCCACCCAGGCGCCCCGTGTTTTTGTTTTCTTTGGGTAGATACCCAGTCGTGGAATTATTGGATCATATAGTAATTCTCTTTTTAATTTTTTGAGGAACCTCCATACTGTTTCCCATGGTGGCTGCACCAATTTGCATTCCCAGCAATAATGCACAAGTTTTCCCTTTTCTCTACATCCTCACCAAAACTTGTTATTTCTTGGGTTTTTGATTTTAGCCATACTGACAGGTGGAAAGTGATATCTAACTATGGTTTTAATTTGCATTTCCCTAATGATTAGTGATGTTGAGCATCTTTTCATGCGTCTGTTGGCTATCTAATAAACTATGTTATATACACAATGGAATATAACTCAGCCATAAAAAAGAACAAAATGTTGCCATTCACAACAACATGATTGAACCTAGAAGCTATAATGCTAAATGAAATAAGTGAGTCAGAAAAAGACAAATATCCTATGATTCCCTTCATATGTGGAATTTAAGAACAAAGCAAATGAACAAAGAGAAAAAGAAACAAAGAAGCAGATGCTTCTACAGAGAAGGGTGGTGGATGGGTGAAATAGATAAAGGGGGTTTAGAGTACACTTATCTTGATAAACACTGAGAAATGTATAGAATTCTTGAATCATTATATTATATACCTGAAACTAATATAACACTGTACGCTAATTGTACTTGAATTAAAAAAATAAATACATAAAAAAAGGAAGAAATGAGAATCAGTTATCAGTGTTCACTGAGCACTTACCGTGTACAAGCTATTGAATGTGTCAGTGACAGGATTTTCCATGACATTGTCTGGGCAGGATTCCATGTATCTGCTTTATAAATTCATGAACTCCAGTTCTCCCTTCTCTGTCTCAAGATGGGTCTTGGCATCTGGCAACTGAGAGATGGTGGAAGGTAAAATAGTTGGAGTAACAGACTGTGAAGTTCTCAGGCTACTATAAAGAAGAGGAATCTGTTGATTTCAGGAGGTTGCAGCTGTGGTTTTGCTCTGTGTATGATTGAAGAATCTGCCAGTCTAGGGATGTGGGAAATTAAAATTCAGCACAGACAGTTTATGGTCTGTGCATTAAGGATCAAGGAATTAATAGGATCTCAGAATTGGAAAGAACGTCAAAAGATCATAGAGTCATATCCTGTTTGTTGCCCTGTTTGGGTTTATGACTCCCACTTGTGTACCTCTTTCTTCCAGGTAAACAGCATGCCCCTGGTTGGGCTCTCAGTTCTGATTCCTGACTCAACTGTCTGTCCCTGGCTTTGAACCAGCATGTACCAATGCTTCCAGACCATTTCTGGGGCTCTCACCCCCATTTAATGGGATGGGCATGGGGGATCTGCTGATCAAGTCTTAGTGAATGAGGAGAAAGATAGTGTGGAAAGAAGGATAACCTTTTCTTCGACTACTCAGTCAGTCAAGGAGAACTTCAGCTCTGATCCAACAGTTATTGAATGCTTTCTCTGTGCCAGACTGTATGCCAGATGATTCCATATATCTTTTGATTTAATCCTAACGGCTCTCTGGCCAAGATCAAGTGCAAATTCCAGACTAAGCTTGTCACTCTTATTTTTTTTTTAAAGATTTTTTTTTATTAATTTATTCGACAGAGATAGAGACAGCCAGCGAGAGAGGGAACACAAGCAGGGGGAGTGGGAGAGGAAAGAAGCAGGCCCATAGCAGAGGAGCCTGATGTGGGGCTCGATCCCACAACTCCGGGATCACGCCCTGAGCCGAAGGCAGACGCTTAACCGCTGTGCCACCCAGGCGCCCCAGACTAAGCTTGTCACTCTTAGTTTGCTATGCAAGGGGAAAAAAATACATTAAAAAAATCCGTTGCACCTAACACTTCATATTTTAAAACAAAAATACAACCTTTTTCTCTTCAGACACTTTGGATTCCTTCTTTTGGGGGTGGTGTGGCAGGGTTTTTGCATTCTATCATAGGGTGAAAAAGGAAGATATAAACTGGGTACAAACTGCGATAACTGTGAATCAGGCTTTTTTAGGCTGTATTCAGTGTGCATGAACACAATCTAAACTAGGCTCTTCATTCAGACACAGAAACCTTGATGGATGAATATTCAAAATTCATTGATGAGTTCCATACCCTCTTTTCAAAGATAAGTGCCAAGTCCTTTCCTTAATTATACTCTGAACAAAATAAGATATGTAGAAGAAGAGAATGTATTTTGAATTTCTATTCACTCTCATCCCTTCTTCTAATTACACAAAGCATCTTTTATATGGGAAATCCAGAGACAATTTTCTGCTTGAGAATGAGGGCAGACTTTTTTTGCAAGTCAATGCACAGTCGTTATGTTGTTAGGTAGAGACAAAATGACACTGTACAGCAAAGCATTTTGTTACTCTATGCCTGAGAAGTTTTAAGTTTCATATCAGCTTCAAAAATTTAAATAGGAAGTTATGTTCATTTGGGTGGATTTCATGAATTACAGGATGTGAGAGGTGTAAGATGGCAATGATGGGGATTCATGTGGGCCAGAAAATAGAAGAGACCTTGTAAGGATTAACAAGTAGAAGAAAATTTTCTAGAGAGAAGTCATCCAATAGCCCATTCTCCAATGGATGGAGTAAAAAATTCAACAGCTCCTGTAACCATCCATTACTGCTCTGGATAGTGGATGCTGTTAAACACCAGACCAAATTTTTGGGAGTAGTGAGCAAGGAGAGAAGTACTCATGAACAAAATGTTAGAGAATCTTGATTAGAGCACCTACTGCAAGTAAGAAAGAGATATAAAACAATGAAAATGGCCTGACACAGAAAACCATTGGGAAGAACATAAAGAGATTCTTGAGAAGTGTAAGCAATATGAAAGAGTTGGGGGAAATCAATGTTACTGTCCGGATAAGTCCTCAGATATGTCTGTGTACAGTTAAGACTATCAATACTTAGAAAGGGTAAGGAGGAGGGATTCCAAGGTGATGTAAGTCACCTTTAACATGTTAACAAACAGAAAATGTCAAGCAAAGAGAAAGCATAGACACTAAATTGGGAAGAGAAGCTGAGAACTGAGATAGGTACTCTAGTGGGTCATAAAGGGCAGTGGAGAGGGCAAAAAAACGGGAAAAATGTGAGTTTCAAAAGAGAGTATAGGGAAAGGGGACTATATAATAGCTGACAGTGATTGAGTATTATTGTGGGCTAGTTTCTGTCACAAAACAATATGTTCACTTATTCCTCGTAATTCCTTCAGGTAGGTGTAATTATGATCCTCTGTTTATAGTCCAGGCAACTATGGTGGAGTGAGGGTAAGTAACCTGCCCAAGGTTACATGGCTAGCAGGTAGCAGAAACAAGAGGAGACTGGGTCCAGAGTCTGTGTACCTTCCTACTATACGACACTGTCACTGTTATAATCACTCTTGATTGTCATGCCATTCATTTCTGCGTGCCCCTACAACTCAGGTGAGCCAGGAACATGTTCTTAAAACAACCTCATAGCGTTAGACAGATGTAATGTGGTTCCTAATACCTTATAAGTTGTTTTACAAACTTTAGAAAAACCCGAGTTTTCTAAAGTCAAGCCCAAGTTGGATTCATGTGAGAAGCAACAGAGTAAGGAGAGAGTTGGCATCTGCAAGGCCAGGACTTATAGAACCAACATGGTGGTTAGGTTGTTTACCTTTCTCCTCCAGAAAAGGTCAGTTGTTCCCAAAGCTCCAAAGGGATATAGGGTGTTGTGTTGTCCCTAGGCTTTGGTCAGCATCTGTGGATTCTAATCAAAGAGGTTGGAATCCTTGAGCAGTTTCATTACAAGGAGGTAAGGCAGCACATTTGGGTTTGTGCAGAGGCCAAGTCAACTGGCTGTGTAAAGGGACAGAGTCTACCCTTGTAGGTAGGAAGTAGTAGGGTTCAGGGACACAGCCTGCTGAAGAGGTGACCAGCTAAAGACAAAACTCACATATTTTAAAATCAGAGCTGGATTTGGATTCTGGCTCTACTCTTTATTAGTAAACTATTTAACTACTTTGAGCCTCAGTTTCCACATCTCTAAAACAGGCATAATAATGTCTATGTTGAAGATATGTCATGAATATTAGAAAAAGAGATATATATGAAGCAATCCATTCCTAATACACAGAAGATGCTCAATAAGCTAGCTATTATTATTACCATGGTGATGACGATAATGATAATGATGTTGATCATCATGATTCAGAGCTGTGTACCGTTCTTAGTGAAAAGCATGGTGCAAACCAGGAATAGAAGTGAGATAGCAGTGGAGGAGGGTATGCATAAACCCAGCTGTTCTATTTGGGCACCCATGATGGGGTTCAGGAGGGAGGTCAGCCTGGAAGACAGCCCAGTATTCAAATTATAACCCCTGCACACCCAGCTCAGGGCAACAGATTGAGTCTTGCCTTACATTTCCCTATATCATGCATAGTAAAGCCTCTTCCATGACAATACTAGGTCTAGTTCTCATCAGTTTAGAAACAGACAGGCGTAAGTTGCATGTAACAGGGCTTCAGTACCCATAATCAGGGCAGGGCCAGGAGTAGCCAGGGACTGAAAGATTAGTCCATTCCCATCTCTCCTCTCCTTCCCCACCACCCCACACTGTAAGGCAGGTCCTCTACTAAAGAACATGCTGTCAATTAATAAGTAATAAAGAACAATATCTCCAGTAGCATCTCTTGTGTGGCATTGTCTTTTAAATAACTCGAAAGACTTGGTGAATGTTGTATGCTGGTCTGAGATATTACCAACAATACCAACAGTATCGTGTATCTTATCGCTTCCTTAGTTCACAAACAAAAAGTTCCTTTTAAGGATAGATGTTATTGGCTAACATTGATATACAAAGACAGATTAGTACCAGAGGGACATAGTGGAAAACAGAGAAGAGAGATGATTTGTATGATGATCTTGGTAAAAATGTAGATAGTTAATAATAATAGCAATAGCAATAATAGTGTCATATTTTTTCCGATGCTAAGAAACCATTGATAGTGAGATTTACTGTCATTTACAGAACAGCTTATTCTAGAGATGGCTAGTGGTGAAGGAGTTGTATATACTAATTTCAGAAGTAGTAAAAGGAAAAATATCTTAGTGAATGTAATAGCTAATATTTTGTGAGCCCTTACCAGGTTCCAGGCACTCTGCTAAGAGCTTTACAGGACTTATTTAAATATCACAACAACTCTGATTAGCTATTATTATCATTATTATTATTCCCTTTTCATAGAAGAGTTAGAGGCTTAAAGTATGTATTATGTAAGGTAATGCTTTAACAGATAAACCCAGAAATCTCAAGGGTCTCTTTGAATAGAAAAAGTCCAATGTCAGAGAAAGAAGGTAGTGGTGGTGGTGGTAGCGGGGGGACCTCATAGTCATGCAGAGATCTAGGCTAAGAGAAGTTTCACCACCCTCAACACATGGATTCTGTAGTTGCTCTGGACATCAATATTCCCCCAAGGATGATGGAAGGGAGAACATAGAAGTTGATTTTATGGGCCAGTACAGAAAGTATGCTCTCTTGACCAGAACTCATTCCCATGGCCCTTTCTATATTTAATAATAAAGGATGAAAATGCAGTTGCTGACTGTGCAACTGCTTCTCAGCACAGCTCTACTGTAGGGAAGAGAAGGATAGAGCAGCAGCAGCCAGCCCTGCCACATAATGGTTTAGTGGATTTCTGTAGATCACACAATTAGCAAGTGACAGGGCCAGGATCTCAACACACCTCTGCGTGATAGCAGAACCTACATTCTTAGTATCCCAGCTGCACTGGGGTGAGAACAGTTGATACAGAGGGAAGCATGTAGGTGGTGGTGGTTGTTGTTGTTGTTGTTGTTTTAAGTTGCCTTTATTCTCACCCGCAACTTGATGAGCTCAGAAAAAACACTATGCCCTGCTGCCTCTTTCTTAAAAAGACAAAATTGCCTAGATGATGCACTGTTTTTTTGCAGTGACTCACTCAAGATTGCTTTAGTTCAGCAAATTGTATCACATCATGAATAGAATGACATCTTTGAAGCCAGAGCACCGTACTTCTTGAAGTGACACATAGGAAATGTAAAATGAACCTCATTTTCTGAAGAAGCTGAGAAAACAACTTAAAAAACAACACAAAGTCAAATGAAATTTTTATTAAGACATACCCTGTTCGGTCATTGCTACCCTAGTTTTTCTTTAAGGTTCATTGAATTCTCTGCAAATTTTTCTGACTGATTCATATGACTGCTATGAGTGAATTTTTTACATATTACTTTGACAACTGTAGGATTAGGAATAATGACGGTAGGAAGTAATGAGTGTTTACTCTCAACCAGAATCTTGTCTAATTGCTTCTCATGCATTATCTTATTTAATATTCTATAAACTATGATAAACCCTATCTCAATTAAAAATACTTCATGAGATAGATACTGTTATTATTATTTCCAACTTTAAAGATCAGGAAACTGAGACCCAATACTGTTAAGTAGCTTGTCCAAGGTCACAAATTAAGCAATAGCGCTAGGATATGAACCCAGACATTGTGACTGTAGAGTCTATACTGTTAGTGACGCTCTTGAGGGCCCCTCCTACCACTGGTGGGTACACGATAAGTAACATGAAGAGAGGAGGGAATGGGAGACCTAACATTAATGGAAGGTCTACATGGTTCTGGGCATTTTATGCATGTAAACAGGGGCCAGGTGTTCTCCATAGTCTCTTATAGTCTAACTGTGTCAACCCTACTCCCACTCATTTTCAAAATTTAGCCCTTCATAAACTTCCTATCTCAAAGTGTAAGCTAAGGTCCGTATAGTGGTGACATGGCCCAATACAGCTAAATTCTCTGCTGTCTCTGGCTTCATCTAGTTTTCTCTCCCTCATTTCCTTCACTCTAACAACCTGACTTCCTTGTCATTCCTCAATCACACCAGGCAAGCTCTCCATCAGTACCTCTCCCCATGCATTCCCTCTTCCTGGAATGTTGCAGGTGACTACATGGCTAGCTCCCATTCTTCTTTCAGGTATTTGTTCAGATACCACTTTTTCAGCAGTTCTGCTTCTATCCATGATGTAGTTCCTTATGGTAAATCCTACCGTAGATAACAAATAAGACTTAATACATTTTAGGCACAGGAAAAGTGATCAAAAGCAAACAGATGCTGAAAAGAGATAATACACGAAAAAAGAAAAACACTGACTTTCTAGTTTTCAGAGATTTTCATCTGAGGGCAGGCCTCAGTCTGCCCTGTGTAGAGTAACTAAAGCTCTGAAATAAAGCCCACAGTCTTACTGGTTTGAGGCAACTATAGTCCTTCTGGAGCATCCCCGAAAAACAATACAACAACAACAAGGGAGCCAGAGAAGGAGAGCTCAAAATTCTGTGAATAAACTTTGTCAAGATCTCCAGTAGGCCTCTGAAACATGCAAGCATGGGGCAGACTCCAAAAAACCCACTTAACTCGAAAAGGACTGAACTGAGATTTGAGCTGTAGTGGAGACAGCACTTTACAGTTTGCACACAACCCTGTGCAAGTGAACCACCTGCTCAAAAACAAATCATACTCTATGCAGGAATATTTCAGAGTCTCTACAACATGTCATTCCTAATGTCTAGGTTATATCCCAGAATCATCGGACATATGAAGATTCAGGACAATGTGACTTATTCTGGAATGAAAAGGAGATCAATGGAGACTGACACCAAGATGACTCAGATGTTACAACTGGTAGACAAGGGTTTGAAATTGGCTATTATAAAGATGCTCAAGCTTGGAAGGGAAACCATGTGCCTGCTGAAAAGACAGAAAAATGATAAATTTCTGTTTAGAAATAGAGTAGTCTTCCACAGAGAAATAGAAATTATGAAAGAAACAGAATTCTAGAATGCAAAAATACAGTATCTGAAATTTAGGAAAAAAGTGACTGGCTGTACTTCATGGCAGAATGGAAAAAAACAGAAGGGTCAATAAATTTGAAGAAAGGTTAATAGAGATGATCTAATCCAAAAAACCAAGAAAAGTGATTTTTAAAATATCTAACATATGTGTAATTGGAGTCCCAGAAAGAGAGGAGAGAGAGAATGGGACAGAAAAAATATTTGAAGAAATAGTGACTAAAACTTTCCCAAATATGATGAAAAACAGTCATTACCTTCTCAGTGAGGCCTTCTCATACTACCTTTGAAAGATTAAAACCTCCATTTCCCTCAATATTTCATATCCTCCTTTCTGCTTTGTTTTTCTTGAGATCACTTATCTTCATCTAAAATACTAGATACTGTACAAGATTTAAGTTCCATGAGGATGAGGACAAGCATTTTTATGTACTTGTTCATTGCTGTATTCTCAGTACACAGAACAATACCCATCATATGGCTGATACTCAATAAAAATTTGATGAATGTTGGTAAATGAACCTCACTTATATTTCCAACTTAGAATACAAAGTACCTAAACATCATCACTGAGTATATGATGCTTCTGCTCAAATGACATTCACTCTGTGGGTGTGACAAGGCAAGGGAATACAAATAGCATTTTTTCCCTCTTGTTTCCCAAGGTGCTTTTCAGACCTCATCACACTGAAGTCAGTGAGCTGAGGATCCTTTTCTGGATTCTGCCATTATAATTTGAAAGGAGACTGAGTAATTCACCTGAGTACCTGAATCCTTGTCTATTCTTGTTTATAAATCTTCCAAATCACATATATAAAGTTTGTGTTCAGATGCGTATTCCTAACATTGTGTTACAAGTCTCACAATTCATGTGTCAGATAAACCCTGGGAAGCAGATGAGCACATGCCTTACCTGACAGACACCTTCCACCTCATCTTTTTCCTCAAATGTATGACTTGGGGCAGTAACAATTAGGTGCCCAGCCTTGCCTTGTTTTCAGATAGATTTTTCTGAGTGACACAACGGGGTCTGGTATCCCTGCTGTTTATTAAGCCCATGCATTGTTGCTGCTGAGCCCTCACTCACCTTCTGTGAAAACATACTTGTTTTCTATTTCTTTGGAGTTGAACTGGCTTTGTTATGGCATTCTCCAGGTGTGATCATCAGTGTGGTTTCATCCATCTTCTGACCCATGTTCCTGCTCACTCTGGTCGTCAACCCTCTCAATGCTCCTTTTCTCACAGTTTGCTTTGTGTGATACGTAATTGTGCCTGGGAGCCAACGTTGTCACTCTCTTTTCTACAATCTCAACTTGCTTTTTGGTTTTCTCCAAGTCAGAAAATGTAAAAATGCTGGCCTGCTGGAAAAGTAGGAGATGTTGAACTCTCGTATAGCTTTCCTTCCATCACCTTGTGATTTCGCAGAAGTCTAATTGAACTTACTTCTTAAGATGTTTTGAAACTTCTAATTGAAAATGAAGGTAGGATTCATGATTTAGAGGCTGGGTCATTCCAAAATAATCCTGACCCAAGAAAAATGAGGAAATATGAAAATCACTTTTAAAATGTGTGGTTCTGGGGTGCCTGGGTGGCACAGCGGTTAAGCATCTGCCTTCGGCTCAGGGCGTGATCCTGGCGTTATAGGATCGAGCCCCACATCAGGCTCTTCCGCTATGAGCCTGCTTCTTCCTCTCCCACTCCCCCTGCTTGTGTTCCCTCTCTCGCTGGCTGTCTCTATCTCTGTCGAATAAATAAATAAAATCTTTAAAAAAAATAAAATAAAATGTGTGGTTCTCCTAAATGCTTAGAAAGAGGTATATATCCTATACCCTAAGGGACCCTGATCCAATACCATACCCAACTCTCCTCCCCTCAGAGGTCTCTCTCCAAAGACTCTGGGACTATAAAGACTTGGTACTAGACCCCAGTCATTGTGTGTTGCTCTTCGTTCGCCCAGATTTAGTCTACTCTGGACTTCACAGAGAGACAATGGGTCATGCTGCTCTTTCACCAGCTATCTTATGTTTCTGGAAAGGAATAGGGTGGATTAGCTCAAGACTGTCATAATCACCATTTTTGTCATTATTGTTACCTCTCATCCCTACCTACCAGCTCTCCATACACTTCTCTAACGAGGAGGCGAAATTTCCCCATGGATTTGGTTCTAGGCCAAGAAGAGCTGTTTTGTTGCTAAAGGGACCAGGTGAGGGGATGAAAGATGAAAATCAAGAGTAAAGTCTGATTGGCCATCTCAAGAGGAAAATATTCTTTAAGACTCCCTAAGAGAGCAAATTTAGGCTGTATCTATAGCTGTATTCATTTCAACATGTCTTCCGATGTTCACCCAATTATTTATTTTTCTCTGCATAAATTGTCCATTTATATAAGAAATAATGATAAGAACAAATTCATTTTTCTGGAGAATTTTGAACTTTTATTGAGAAATGTTTTTTTCCCCTTTGTTCTTTCTTTTTTAAATGTTCCACATAGTTTATTGGTATGAACATGACAGGAAAGAGATTTAATTTTTATACTTAAGAGATTCATTTTGGTAGGATTTGATGTATTATAGTATATTGAGAACCATTTAACTGGATACTTTAGCAACAATATGAATTCTAAAAATGAATTTTCTGACACTTTCTGACGAAAGTACATTACAGTAAAATTGCTCTTCTAAAAGATAACATTTTCCCCTCCCTAAATGAAAAATATTTGAATAATCTACTTCAGTTTATTAAAAGGTAAAACAGGCATTTGTTTTAAATTGGGACCACTCAGAAATAAATTTGGGTAATTGCAATATGAGTATAATGAGATTTCAGCCTTCCACTGGTATTTTATTTTTTATTTTTTTATTTTTTTTCTTCCACTGGTATTTTAACTTTTTTTTAATCCCTATTTTTATTTCCCTCATATTTCAAAATAGTAAAGAGATCCAGGGAAGAGGAAATTAAGATACATTCAAATGTATAATCTATACTTACCTTATATGTCTATTTCCTTACGGCTTTGAGGTGGTGAAAGAAGGAAAGGACCTAGCTTTCGTTTATAGAGTGTGTCTGTACTGGGCCCTGTGCTGGGCCATTCCCAGACTTAATTTCATTTAAACTTTACAAACTGTGTATCAGATTTTATTATTCCCACTTTTCATGTGAAGAAACTGAGGTGCAAGTTCACACAGCTGGTTGCTGAGGAAGCAGGATTTGAAACCAACACTCTGATTTCAAAATGATGGAACCAAGACTCTGATTTCAAAACCAGGTGTTCTCAATACTGGACCAGTTTCCTCCCTTCTATTATTCCAGGTTATAACTCACTAAAAGTTAATTACTATTCAGAAAGAATCCCAATTTAATGAGCTGCAAGGGACATCAAAATTGTTAAGCTATGAGCATCTCTCATAAAAATGGAGGTTTAATGTAAAATGATACAGAGGGGAATTTCTCTTGTTTATTAATTTTTTTAGCATGAAGAAAATGTCTAATATCACTGGCATTTAAAGTAGATTAACAGAAGGAAGGTAAGATATAAGAAATAATGATTTGTCACTTCCCTTGTAGTGGTGCCTGAGTGAATAAATTGACTGTTAGATTACTTCTATTACCTTATTTAAAGTTATTATGCCTTTATGCCCCGAAATAATCTTTATAGTAGAAAAATTATACAGATAAACTACCATCCAAAGATAACTAATTCTAACATTGTCTTGTATTTTCTTCTATAGAAATAGGATATTTTATCTACTGATTTAAAGTATGAATTTTTCCCACTTAAGAACTTCCCCAACGTTCTTTCTATGCCATAAATAAACATCTATATCCATTTTAGAGATTCATTAGTATTCCACCATAGAAATGCTACTTAATTTATTTAGTCTATGTTGGACATTTATGTTGTTTCCAATGCCTTTTATTTAAAAACTGTGCTGTTATAAGCATCCATGTCCATGTATCTTTGTATGCATCCCTGATTATTTCATTAGGATAAATTGCCAAGTGTAGGTTAGACAGAATATGGAATTCTCATTTTAAATACTATAGGATAAATGTATTTTGAGGGCAATTGATATTCAGGATTTAAGCTGATCTATATAATGACAGGCGCTAGGTAGCTCAGGAAGGAAATAGCAGATATTTGAAGGTAACAATTTATTTGTGGTACTATATTCTAAGTCTGAAGTTTGAATCACTGACTTGAGCTATAGAGGACATTCTTATCTCACAGATGAGGACATTATTATTCATTTACATCTCTGTCATTTCTTAATATGTGATGTCCTTGGGAGCCAAGACCATGTTCTTTTCAAATTTATGTCGTGGCACCTAGCACCGTGCTTTGCTCAGAGCCACTGGTCAATAAATGTTCATGAAAAAAGTAAATAAAATTTGGGTCTTGAGTGGTTACAAGATTTACTGAAGGTCAGACAACAGTTCAAGATGGAGCTCACACTTGAACCTATAACTCTTGACTTCAAACTCTGTGCTGCTTCTCAGTTTTACCAGTGCCTCAGCTTGGGTTCTGCAGGAAGCAAAGGCTGAGGCAAAATTTTAGGTGCTAGTAATTCATGAGGGAGTGTTTTTATCCCTGGGAAGGAGAAGTGAGGGAAACAGGGAAGGAGGCAAGAAAGGAGGGGGTGTAATTATGAGGGTATGTTACCAAGGACACCACCTTTTGGTATGTAGGGCAACTGACTGCTTGGCATTATGGGATCATTTTCTGGAAAGATTTATAAACAACAGCACTTCAGGATAGTTCATTGGTGGGAAGAAGGGAGACAAACGCATCTTCCAGTCGCAATCTCCAATGGAACATTAATCTCTAGGTTATGCGTATGTGGGTACTATGCAGGCTACTCTGGATTGGGAAATGGATGACAAGACACATTGTTGGGTTATGCCCATTAAAGTCAGCTGCTGTGGAAGCTGGAATAAAACAAGTGGCCAACAATTCCAGACACATGTGGCTGAGAGGATCTGATTAGAGCCTACAAGATGTCTGACACATATGGATTTATTTAGTCAATACATATTAAACATCTTGTACATTGTGCTGAGTTAATGGCATGTATATACTGCGAAACCAGATGCAGTTCCAGTCCTCCAGGAGCTTACAACTTTAACTGAAACATGGTTTTTGCACTGATAACTAAACCCCTTTTTCTTCTCAGATCCATCCATAGCCTTTTCTCTCCTCTACTCTGTTTCTCATGGAACTGCATTTTCCTAAGGTGGTAGGGTAGGTTTGGCCAATAAAGACACTAGGGGGAGGTTGGAGAGTGGGAGGAAGAGGGGCATCTCTCACCTTTGCCATCCCTGCTTCTGTGGCATCTGTAGCAGCCACTGAATCTCTGGGGCTTCAGCTCACAGCCACCCTTGCTCTGATTCTGGACCCAAGGTTGGGCCTGCCTCCTGCAGTCCACTTACTCTCGGTGTCCCTCCAGTTCTAGGAGTGGTGGTAGTGTCTTCCTCTTGTTGTAAACCTGAGGATTGCTTCACTGTCCGCCAATTGATTTTTTAAGCTCCTTTATTATGTGGTAATCAGTTCCTAAGATAAATTCCTTCTGTATGAGACCTGGAGTGATTCCCTTTTTCCTAACTGGAAATCAGTGAAAACAGTTCATCCCCAGGAAATCAATCAATAACCCTTAATAGTTTGATTGATCATGAAGCAAATAATAATCCATTAAATTAATATTTAAAAGAGTATTTTCCTCATAACCAGTTAATGAAAATCATCAGGGAGATAGATTTTTTAATGTAAACCTGGTTGTTATAATTTTATATTATTTAAAGCTATAAGGAATTAATATAAAACTGTGATCTGGAGGGATGAGCATAATCTTTTTAGAAGAAACATTTTTTTTCATGAACAAAGAAAAAAGAACACTATTCTGCCATGAGGTCATTAGAAATCAAACACATATATTGAAATTCTGACTCTAAATCTGAAAGAATGCTGCATATGTAAGTTCACAAAAGGAAAAATACATTATTTCCTTTTGACATTCCAACACTTTCATTTTCTTTTTCTGAATATAAGGATGGACATGAAGGGAAAGATATGGAAAAGCTTTTCGAGGAGGTCAGCTTTCTTTCTCCACCCATTGTGCAGCCTAGAACAATCCTTATGAATATTGTAATTTAAGTGTTTGCCCAATGACCTATGCTATGTGGTCTTTAAAAAAAATTATGATATTCAGAGTTTTTAAAAACGTTAAGTAATATTAATATTTTTAACATTGTAATCTATATTAATATCAATCCTGTACTCTACTAGATACTTTATATGTATTACCTTATGAATCTTCATAATATCCTATAAACTCGGTATCATTTGTCCTATTTTACAGACATGTAAAATAAGAGAGGTCAAGTAACATGCACAGTATTGTGGAGAGAGTAAATATACATCTGGATATCAAATCCAAGTCTTTAATGAAAAATCCCTCCTCTTCTCCACACTGTACAACTACTTTCCTAAATAAAACTAAATTTCTATTTCAAGGTAAAGCCTAAAAAATAAGAGAGAGAGTGGTATTATATTTTTTAAAAATGATGATTTATATTTTTTCTATGTTCCTTGAAAGTAGAGAATGTGAATTACTTTCCTCAATTGTTCTCTTTCATAGGAAGAATTTCTTAGAATTATGAAATAGAGTCTATACAGAATGGATGGCCCAACCTCCTAATTCTATAGATGAGAAATCTAAGGTCCAGAGGCAGGAAATGATTCAGGCAAGGAAGCTGCTACATCTCAGAATCCCCATTTGAAGACAAGCATTAGGGAGTCATGAGACTTAAATGGGGAGAGGGGAATGGAGTTTAAGTGAAACATTTGCATAGTAAACATCTGTCAAATAAAACAGATGGAAATTTCCTTTTACATGTGTCCAGGGTCTCCAGTGTGGGCTGCTTCTTCTTGTCCCTTTGAGAACTCTAAGAAATAAGGACTTTGGGGAGGAGACAGGTCACTGAGGGTCCCAGTTATGTGAAGGCCCTAGTGGGTTTCCTCTTAGGAAAATCAACACTCATAAAGAAAAGTGATAGCTGATAACTTTCTGAAGGCTATCCTGTATTGAGAGGATACCTACCACAAATTTGGGAAAATGAAAGCACAGTTCCCAGTTCAGTCTTGGAAACCTAGTCAAGGAGAAAGGGGTGATTTTTTTAAAAGATTTTATTCATTTATTTTATTTATTTATTTATTTTTAAAGATTTTATTTATTTATTCGACAGAGATAGAGACAGCCAGCGAGAGAGGGAACACAAGCAGGGGGAGTGGGAGAGGAAGAAGCAGGCTCGTAGCGGAGGAGCCTGATGTGGGGCTCGATCCCGTAACGCCAGGATCACGCCCTGAGCCGAAGGCAGATGCTTAACCGCTGTGCCACCCAGGCGCCCCTCATTTATTTTAGAGAGAGAGAGTGGTGGTGGTTTGGGGGAGGAGGGAGATGGAGAGAGAGAGAATCTGAAGCAGACTCCACACTGAGCATGGAGCCTGATGCGGGGCTTGGAGCCTGATGCGGGGCTCGATCCACAACTGTGGGATCACAACCTGAGCTAAAACCGAGTCAGTTGCTCAAACAACTGAGCCACCTACCTGCCCCCAAAGGGTTGATTTTTAAGGTAATTGTGTGAGGTATCCTTTTATGACTCACCCCCTAAGGAAAGTTTTCTGAAAAGCTGAAAGTACAAATTAAATATTACAATCGCAAGAAAGACCCAGAATGGGGGCGCCTGGGTGGCACAGTGGTTAAGCGTCTGCCTTCGGCTCAGGGCGTGATCCCGGTGTTATGGGATCGAGCCCCACATCAGGCTCTTCTGCTATGAGCCTGCTTCTTCCTCTCCCACTCCCCCTGCTTGTGTTCCCTCTCTCGCTGGCTGTCTCTGTCTCTGTCGAATAAATAAATAAAATCTTTAAAAAAAAAAAAAGACCCAGAACAAATGAAGCATTTATGTGCAGCCTCAGAAATGTGAGCTGAGACCAACTAGAAATATCTTACTTATATATGCTATAACCCAATCTATCAGATTCTGGTTGTACTGCTTAATACATAGACTTTAGGGTTAAACAGACCTGAATTCTGAATTGCTCTTCATTTTTGTCTATGACCTTGGAGGTGTTACCTACTTAACTGATATTAGTCTCAGTTTTTTAAATCTCTAAAATGGGAGATAATGATACCTTTTGCTTGGCTAAAGTCATTAGAGGTGTCTAGCCCAACTCACAAAAGCTAAACTGCTTCCTCTGTAATTACATGATGTTGTTGCTCTGAGAAAAAGGTTACTGTGTCTCCCCCATCAATTAAGGCAATCAGTCACACTTGATTAATTCAGCCCATTTCAGTGCACTGAGCAGCTGGATATACTTACAAAGGGAGCACATACATACCAAAGGTATGTGCTACCCGTTGGGTAATAGTAAAAGAATTCAGCTAGTAGGCTGTCAATATATGAGAGCATTGTTATCCAATCAAATGTCTGTGGCTAATGGGGTTCTTGATATGCAAAACAAATAGATGGAGAAGGAATTTTCCCTTTATTAATGAATAATCACATAATTTTGTCATATACTCATTACAAAAATGACCACAGTAAGAAGGTATGAAAAGGACAGAATATTTGAATTAGTTTATGCTAAAGACAAGATCAAGTGATTTTGGATGTGGTATTTTGCCTCATGGATAACTTTGCCTCGCCTGAGCCCTGTTTGCATCTCTATTTCTCAAGACTGTTCTGTGGCAATTTGCTTCTGCTAAGCTCTCTTCCACTTTCCTATCCCAGGAGAAAGGAGAACTGTCACTGTATGTACAATAAGTCTCTGCTTTGACTAGAGTAGCCATCTAGTTACAAGACACTTGTGTCATAAAACTCAAGGTCGTGACATTTTCCCTTTTTTCGTTGATGCTATTTTAATACGTAAAAGTAATTCACGCACATTGCATAATATTTAGAATAAAGAATTGTGGAGCAAAATAAAATCATTCATAATCAGGTGTGGTCATTTCTAAAACAAAAAATGATTTGAATCTAATTCCAGGTTTGGAAGCATTAAACCAAGAAAGAAACAATATTCACAGACTAATGATTTATAGTATGGGTTCAAAATGATAATCAAAGTGAAAGAAAATGGGGAAATTGTCTGAAGAACAGCACCCAGTTTTGCTAAGAATCAAAGCTATTTTAGTGTTTTTAAATCAGAAATAGGAATAGCATCATAATAAATCCAATGTAATATAAACTAAGTATAAACAGAACCAGAGTACTGAGATCAGAACACTTACATTTGGTATAGCAACATAATTACTCCAATTACAAATAGAAAAACCATCAAGTACACTAAATTAAAAATATAAGAATTTCCTTGCACAGTGTTTTTTAGGTTAAACAACTTAAATTTGTTCCTGGCATTCACCCGTTAGTATATTTAAGATGTAATTACTTGGCATTATTTATTACTTATAAAAGTAAATCTCTCCCATTTGAGAGATGAAGAGAACAAGGTTTAGTCAATTTCCCCAAGCGACACAATAAGTCTCTCTCTCTATGCTGTGTTGCATATTATGTTGCAACTTACATCAATATTTCCTAGGAATAGCTTAGATGAATAGGACATATAATTGAATGTTATCCAACTTCTGTAATCCAAGAATATTTTCTTTCTTTTTTTTTTTTTTAAGATTTTATTTATTTATTTATCTATTTACTTACTTAAGAGCATGAGTGGGGTTGGGGAGGGGCAGAGGGGGAAGAAAAGAGAGAAACTCAAGCAGACTGCACAGAACATGAAGCATGGAGCCCCTCATGGGGCTGGATCCCAGACACTGAGATCATGACCTGAGCTGAAATCAAGAGTGGGACGCTCAACCATCTGAGCCACACAAGCATCCCTCCAAGAATATTTTCTTTTTTTTTTTTTTTTAAGATTTTATTTATTCATTTGACAGAGAGAGAGAGCCAGCAAGAGAGGGAACACAAGCAGGGGGAGTGGGAGAGGAAGAAGCAGGCTCCCAGCAGAGGAGCCTGATGCGGGGCTCGATCCCAGAACACTGGGATCACGCCCTGAGCCGAAGGCAGATGCTTAATGACTGAGCCACCCAGGAGCCCCACCAAGAATATTTTCTTAATCAAAGTTGTAGGAAGAATCCAACAGCTGAGAAAGAGACATATTGATAAAATGGAAAAGAAAACATGAGCTGGGCCTAGTTGGTACCCTCATCACCATTTCAATCTCTGAAGTCCCTCAATAAAATCCCAAGAATGAGGTAAGAATTGTTCACATCATTTGACTTGTTGTTGTTATTTATCTGTTTAAGTGAGAGACAAAATATGCAAATGGACAATGGCCAGATATGTAAAAATATACATATAACTCTGATTCACAATATACAGCAACAAATCCATTGCCTACAGTGACCAGTCCCAGAAGCTCGTCTACTATCTATAAGGCAGACATGGGAAGTCAGACCACCATGTCTTGCAACCTGCTCGGGATGCCCAACAATAACTCTGGGACCTTTCAGCTCCCAAATGGCTAGTGCTTGATTAATAACTCACAACTTTCCTCATTTTTGTCTTTGCTTCCAACTTAAGACCAACCCGAGAAAGCCAAGTGTGTACCCCCAGCCCATCAGATAGGATGCCCCGCTACTAGTTTGCCCAGCTCCAGCTTCCTCAAGCCAATGGCCCCCAACCAGGGCACACCTAAAGCCTTCTCTTCACTCTAAGGCTTTCCCCTTTCTCCGCCTGCCTTGGAGTGACTGCCAAAACACATGTGGTTGGCTGATGTTCTTGCTATCACAAGCTTTGAATAAATAGGCTTTGTTTTTCTCATTTGGGTAGTCTTTTGTAAGATTTCCACACAAGAAAAGCTTTATTATTTTTATAAAAATGATACATTATCATTACATTAAAAAGTTCAAGTGATACAGGAAAGAAAAATAATCTCATCAATCAGTTAACTACCATCTCCATTAAGTGAATGTAATAGCAGGTATTTCTTTGGTCTGCAGATAAATAGCCAAATAGATAGATGGACAGATAGAAGATTAAGTGGGTACATCGATGACTGGAAATGATTTTCATAAAAAGGCATCCTGGAATACATTCTATTTTCATTATATTAAATTATTATAACAAATAAACAAAATGAGTTGAGCGCCCAATAACTATTTCTCCCCAGAGCATATATTAGCTTCTAATAAACTGTCCTAAAGGTAGGTAAAAAATATTGTGAAAAAATAATTTGTGTCTGTCACATTTCTGAACTCTAGATTTCAAGTTGAAATGGTATTGAATGCCTTCCTACTACAAAGAATAGGAAACATTTAGATTTACATTTCTCTCTCTTCCATTTTTCCTCACAATCATATTATTTATATTGGTCTGTTTTGTTAAAATTGATAATATTTACATTATTTTCTATGAAAAGATCAACAGCTGAGGTTTATTGAAATCTATAGATTCCAAACACAGTTCTAAACTTGCCTGCCTGCCTTTTGTGGGCTTTATGATTCTCTCTCTCTTTCTCTCCCTCTCCCCACCTCTTGTCTTTCTCTCTCTCTCTCTCTCTTTTTCTTTTTCTTTTTTTCTTTTTTTGCCTGAGAGTAGGGGCAGAAGCAAGAGAAGGGGATGAGTTCATCAGCTCCTGACATAACAGTTTTCTTTGACAAAAACCTAAAACCATTAGGATTTGCTCTCTCTTCTGAGATGTCAAATATCCTTTACTATAGTTTATTTCACTTGGTTGGACGAATATCCTATTTTTCTGGTAGAATACACTAAGCCTTCAGTTAATTCACTCAATTCAAAATGTAGCTTTGGAAAATTATGTCCATGCTGGCATTTCTTGCTCCTGCTCAGTTACCATCCAGCGTGACACTTACTCTTAAGAATTTGCCTTAACTGTTTTTCCTGCATTCCTACTTATCCCTTTAGCCCACTTCTCTGAAAATTGAAGAGATTAATGAAAATCTCAAGATCTGGAGTGCTCACCTTCTTTCCCCAAGATGGCTCTCAGGAAACAATAATGGTAGTAAATGTTAAATCTGTACTAAGTCATACTAAAATTTTCTACTTTCTCACTTGGGCTACTGCTTTTTTTTTTTCCTTTTTTAATTTTTAGAGAGAGTAAGAATGAGAGAGAGAGCTGAATTGGGGGGAGGGGCTTAGGGAGAGGGAGAGAGAACCTTAAGCAGGCTGCATGCTCAGCACAGAGCCCAACACAGGGCTTAATCTCATGACCCTGAGGTCGTGACCTGAGCTAAAATCAAGAGTCAGAGGCTTAACGGGTAGAGCTACCCAGGCCCCTGGAGTACTGCTTTTTAAAGTTGATAGCATTTACCACTTTTGAACTCCGCCCCCACCCTCCCCTTTTTCCTGTGTTCTGCCATTTTGGAGGTTTTCAAATGCATATGAATTCAAAAAATTTTATGCAGGCTGAATAAAAATAGTGCTTATATACTTATATACTACTTATATTTCAAATGAATCCAGGTGCTGTTTTATGGTGAATAAAATAGAAAGTAATTTAAATGCACTACTGAATTCTTTATAGCTCTTTGTCATTATGTATTTAGGTGAGGCAATGTAGCAGTACTAAGAGGCTGTAGACAGAAAGCCATGTCACCGTGTAACCTTGAGAAAGTTGTTTAACTACTGTGAGCCTCACTGTAAAATAAGTTGGTAAGAGTGTCTACCTCAGAGGGTTGTTATAAGGCCTAAATGAAATAATCCATGCAAAGCATTTGCCACGATGCCGGCCACCTAATAAGCACTCAGCCTTAGCAGCTACGGTTGCAATCAATGGGTCCTGTCATAGGAGGATCTAATAATTGTTTAGAAGGGGTTCTTCTCATTTTAATGTTGGGAATCACAGCTGGACCAGATATGCTTCTTGACTCTTTGGACATGGCTTATCTGCTTCCATTAGGTTAAATCACATAAGTACTTAGCTCGAAGAAAAGGTATTGAACATGCCTACAGAAGAAGAAGGCTGATGTCAGTTGAGCATGCAGCATCCATTTGGATGCACGAGGTGCCCCAGCTTGGTTTTCACAAGAAGCAGACACTGACAGAGATTAGCATGAGGACATTTATTTGGAGGGCACTCTGGATCAACACTTGTGGAAGAAGAGAGAAGAAAGTGGGACTGGCAGAGGGAGAAGTTGGGTGTGCCGATGTAGTTCCAAGGAAAGCCACAGCTGGCTCCCACAGGGAGCTCGGCAATTATTGGGGCCTGCCAGAGTGGTCTCGAGTTGTTGCAAGGAGGGTTGTACCTTTATATTCCCACACTGACCAGTGATAGGATGGGTACGTCTGGGGAAAGAAAGAAAGGAATGACCTTGTTTGAGGCAGCTTCCCCCAGTTGAGGGTAATTTCTGGCAAGAGCTTAGCTTTGAGGACTGGCGTTGGCTGGCAGCATCCAGCATCCGGGGGCATAAGTTCTTTAGGTCTGAAGGGGGATTTGACTATGCAGATAGAATCCACCCTACAGCATGCTACCTACAGCATGTTCTTTAAAAATCATATATTTCTTACTCGAAATAGTTCTGAAATGCCATTCAAAATAAATTTCAGAGATAGTTTACCACCTGCTTTAAAAAATGCATCTAATTTCCATTTTTATTGTATCCTCTGATGTAAAATAGATAATGAAAAATATCAATGCATTCTAGTGGAAATGTATTTTAATACATTTAATTCAGGTGACTAACATGGTTTGGGACATTTTACTTAGATATTTATTGCACTGCATCTGATCAATCCTGACCATCTATGTTTTAAAGACTATGTATACCCATGTGTGTGTTTGCACACATATATATTCATTTCTGTTTTTTGAGCAAGTTTGATCTTTACATATTCATGTAAGAGTGGCATGATTTTTCCGGAGTCAGGGTAAGGCACTGTAGGAAACATAAAGGACAAGAAGCATGCCAGTCCTCGGGGAACTGAGAGGAGATAAAACACGTGCATGATAATTATTTATAGCAGACCATTTTTAAAAGGAGTTAAGTGGCCTGACATTGACCTGACAGGATAGGCAGAAGAGCAGAGTATTCAGGGGCACAGAGTTCCTAGCCAGGCCACTTGGGTTCAAATCCCAGCTCTGCTGCCTCCTACTTCTCTGACTTGACATTTTTAAGCCTCGCTTTTCTCATCTGTAAAATGGGTTTAATAGTACAAATACCACAGGTTAGGAAGGTTACATGAGGTAACCTATGGGTAAGAGTTTTGACTACAACCCAGTGCAAGAAACATGATCTTCTTTTTCTATAAAAACAAACAAACAAAACAGATTAATGTACTCATAACTCCCCCCTTCCTGATTAAAAACTGAAATTTGTGGGTTTGTGGGGAGCCTAGGCTCATATAAGAATCACAATACTTGGGGCGCCTGGGGGACTCAGTAGGTTAAATGTCTGTCTTCATCTCAGGTCACGATCCTAGGGTCCTGGGATCGAGCCCTGCATTAGGCTCCCTGATCAGCAGGAAGCCTGCTTTTCCCTCTGCCTCTGCCCCTTCCCCTCCCGCCCCCCAGCTCATGTTCTCTCTCTCTAGTAAATAAATAAAAATCTTTAAAAAAAAAAAAAAAAGGTCACATACTTGCTACAGTGCACCCTGGTCATGGCTGGTACATGAACTTTCTCTGCTTCCAACAAAGAGGTGCTTGGATCTTTGCTGCGGCTAAGAACTGCCGTGTCTAGTCGCTGAATTCTCAGGTACACCTTACAGTCATTCTCATCTGAGACCTGAATCTCCCCGGTTGTAGAATCTGGAGATTCTCCATTGCTTCTGGACTTTTAAATATCAATTCCCCATTCTCTGGAAAAACTCTTTCAAAACCTTTCTTCTCTAAGCATAATCCATTACCTTCCCCAGCCCTGAAATCTCTCTCCTCAGATAACCTAGTTCCATATTCTCTTATGAGCCTAGACTTTTGAAAAAAAAAGTCCTGTTTGGAATTGTGCTTTTGGGTATGCTTGTGGGTTTCCCCCCCTATTTCTGGGAAAAGCAAAGACAAAAAACATTGCAACCTTCTTTAGACAAAAGAGGTGTAAATTATTTAAAGCAGTGAGAATAAAATGCAAATTAATATCCCAGTACATTATTCTATCACACAGGGCTTGCTGTATGTTAAATAGAGTTTATTTCTTCCTATTTAACTAGTAGTTCAAACTATTATAAAACCCATTGCCTGTATTGATTTGAAATGAGTTTCAATATTTGCAGAATTCAAAAGTAGTAATTCCAGCAATCTGTTGTTAACACAAGGAGTGAAATATCAAACATAACCTTTTTGGTTTCACCCTTTCTCTTCTGTTTATTAAATTGTCCACAGATGGTTCAGATCACAGGGTTTCAATTTTTTATTGGAAAAGCAAGTGTACTCTTTAAACTGTACTGCTCCCACACCTGTATCCCATTTACTAAGCATGTTCTCTAGTGTATTAAGATATTCAGATATGCTTCTGTCATAATGATGCTATCACACTCCCAGAGATAGAGTACTGAGTAGGCTGAACGTGAACTCAAAGAAGATAAATGCTTTACTGAGTGATAGGAACGGAGGAACCCTGTAAAATAATGTTTTTAAAGAGTTATAACATCAAATGAAATCTTAGATTGTCCAGATACAACTCAAGTTGGACTAATTTGGAAAATTAAGAAATTTAGAAATAACAAGAGTATTATTAACGGAAAAGAAATAATGGAATCCTAAATATTTAGGTATAGATTACATTATGATTGCTACATCAAATACTTTGGCGAGCACCTTAAACACTGTTTAAAAATAAAATTCTATTATACTTTTACTAAAGAATTTTTTTAGAGGGACAATTTTTAGAAAAAAGGAATTTTTGCAAGCTCCTAGAGGAAATACAGCATAAGGGTCCTGTGAGTGGCGGTTCACGACATTTTCATCAACCAGTCAGTGTATAACCTTGTTTTATGTGCATTGCTGTTTAAAGACACCTTACTTAATACATATTTTTGATTTATTCACATTGAACTCATGGCCAAAAGCACTATAACTCATGTCTGAGCCACATGTCTTCTCAGACTTAGGAACACTAGCACTACTTTTGGGTGTCATTTATTTTATTATTTTATTTTATTTTATTTTATTTTTTTATTTTATTATTTTTTCCACATTATTATTTAACATAGAGTGTAATATTGTTTCAGGCATACAATTTAGTGACTCAGCACGTCCATTCATCACCTGGTGCTCATCACAAGTGCCCTCCTTAATCCCCATCACCTATTTCACCCATCCCGCTACCCACCTCCCCTCTGGTAACTATCAATTTGTTCTCTGTAGTTAAGAGCCTGTTTCTTGGTTTTCCTCTCTTCTTTATCCTCCTACGTTCATTTGTTTTGTTTTTTTAATTCCACATATGAGTGAGATCATATGGCATATGTCTTTCTCTGAATGACTTGTTTCACTTGGCATAATACTCTCTAGCTCCACCCATGTTGTTGAAAATGGCAAGATTTCATTCTTTTTTATGGCTGAGTAATAATCTATCACACACACACACATCCCACTGGGGGCCATTTTAAATAACAAAATCACCAGCAAAAAGTAAAAAAAAAAAAAATGCAAATAATGTGGCCCTAACTAGACTGCAAAAAGGACACTTATTACAGTATGAGAACTGAAACAAGAAAGCAGAAATTTGCCTGAACTTTGTTTGGTTTCAGCTGCGAACACATATATTGTGTGACTCCGACTTTTCACTGCAACGTGCACATCCATGAATGCCCATGAAAGCAATGTGAATATTGGATTTGGGGGATTATAAATTAATTTAGTGAGTAGGCAAATTCACAAGTACAGAATCTATAAACAATGAGGATCCATTGCACTTAGAAGTAAATGTTTATAGGGTGCTATAAAGGAGTAACCTAACCATATTTTTTTAGAGGTTGAGTTATTTAAACATTTTAAGACACTTTTGATTGGGTAATAATTATTTAGTCTGGAACATTATTATTGGGAGGAATCTTAAAGATCGATCTTTATACATAAAGAAGATTGATCCTAGAGAGGTAGGACACCTTTCCCAAAGTTGCATTATAAGTCACATGGTAGCTAAACAGGACCAAAATCTCTTATCCCTTGATCCTAAGCCTGTCTCTCTTTCTACTGCTTTACCCCATACAATGCAGAATGAATATGTCAGGAGTTCAGCTCAGCAAAAGCAATGAGCATTGGTAGTCAGTCTTGGTGATTTCACTATCATCAATGGCAGATCTTCTCGGAGTTTAATTTTTATGACTAGCATGCCATTTATTTCACCATAGCCACAAAGATGCACACTCTCTGCATACACACAAACCAGTTTCAGTCTTTGGCACAAACTATGAGTAAAGTCAACCAGGATGGATCTTAAATATATTGTGAAAATGATAAAAACTAAATTAAAAAATCTTTTAAAACACATACAGTATCAAAAACTAGATATTTATTCCTAACATTTTTATGTGATATATTCATCATGTCATTTAAATTCAACAATGTCACATTCACATAACTCAACCTCTAAAAAAAACTATGGTTATGTCACTCTTTTAGGGCACTAGTGACCCAAGAAGCATTTATTTTCAAGTATGTCTATTTTGAAATTAGGGGTAGTTTAAATATTGAGAAGTTGATTCTAACACAGATGGATGAATGAAAGAAAGAAATATAAGTGTCTGAAACAAAAATATATTTAATCATATTTTATAACATATTCCATTGGAATGTCTCAGTACCCAAGACATCTTTGTCTTTGGGATTAATGATTTTCATTTTGTTCTCAATTTGCTACAGTAACCAGAGATCAAATTTTAATATTCCATTGAGTTAAAGTCACTAATTATTTCAAAAAGGCAGAGAGAAGGGATTCTGTCAAGAATTGGTTTGTGAAGCCTGAGCTATATTCTGAAGTCATAAATATCTCTTCTTTAGTGTCCTTCTTCAAATTTGACTGCAAATTTAAATGGGTGCTGTTGCTTTTTCTAATGGTTTGGCATGGGTCATTAACTGTCCCAGCACTTTCAGTATTTCCTGCACTAGGAAATCGAGGATAGAGCTGACAGCCTGCTAGACTGAGAGTCAAAGGACCTAGAGTCAAGAGACCACTGACTAATTGAGGGAAATTCTGTTTGAGGATGGGAGTTACTGGACAATGGATAACTATCCATCTCGTGTAAAGCCATTAATTAATTTAAACACGAGTGACTTCTTTGAAGGGCTATGTTCCAAAAATAAATAACAATAATAACATAGAGGTTATTGTGAACAGTGCAGATGTAGAGTCTATAATTTCATGTTTATAAAAATATTAGATTCTATTTCCTATAACATAAATGTTGGCAAAACCTAATGTTTTGCTGTGTGATAGTTACTCAGGCTTCCAAGATCTGGTTAAAATAAAGTCCAGGAATAAGTTTCAAAAGCAGATTGAAGTTCATTCTTGAATAACTTCAGTAATTCTTGTTTTAATTATTAAAAACAAAGCCTGCACAGAATCAAAAGTAATCTCAAAAATGAACCAACAAAAGAAATTGATATCCTAGCTAAGAAAGATCATGGGCTTTGAAGTCAGGCAAAATTCACTACCGTTTTGGGTTAGTCATTTGATTTCTTCAGGTGTCCTCTATAAGTCAATACAACAATATCTATCATAGGGTGGTTATAAGTTCTAAATGAGATAATGTCTGTAAAGTACTTTGTAAAACTGTTATTGCCATGTAAAAATTACTACCAAATTTAGTGGCTTGAAACAATACATATTTATTATCTTACAGTTTCTGTGGGTCAGGAATCTGGGCCAAATTTAGCTGGATGCCTCTGGCTTGAGTTCTCTCATGAGATTGCAGCCAAGCTCTTGGCTGGGTCTGAAGTCTCATCTGAAAATCTGACTGGAGAAAAAAATTTCAAGCTCACTCACGTGTGCTTCTATTCCACAGGACTGTTAGATTGAGAAACTAATTTCCTTGCTGATTGTTGGCCAGAAGCCTCTCTGTTTCTTTTCGTATGGACCTCTCCATAGGGTTACTTGATAATATGGCAGGTGCTTTCCCTAGACTGAGCAGTCCAAGAAAGAGAAAGAGAACATTCAAAACAGAAAACACGGTCTTTTTATAACCTAATATCAGAGGTGATATCCCATGACTTGTGCCGTGTTTGATTCATTGGAAATGAATCAGTAAGTCCACTCAGGGGTGGGGGATTACACAATGGTGTGAAAGCCAGAAGGTTGGGGTCATTGAGGGTCAACTTGGAGGCTATTGAGAGAACGGGTACAGTGCCAAACAGTTGGTTTTAAACACTCCCTGACCATGGCAATTATAATAACAGCAACCTTTATATGGAGCTTGTTATGTGCCAAGCAGTGTTCCAAGTGTTTTAGTACATATTAATTAACTTAATCCTTACAAATTATCATGCTTCTTTTGAAGATGAGAAAACAAAGTTATAGAGAAATTAAGATGCCCATAGTCAGAGAGCTTCTAGTGTAGATTTGAGATTTGAATTCAAGCAGTTCCAAAGCCTAGGGCCCTACATGTTATGCTGTACTATGTCACAATCAGTGGTCCCTAATTTTTATGACTCTCTCATGAATCTGAAGAATGCTATGAACCCTTTTCTAGAAAAATATACTAAGCTAGATTTTCTATACCATTTTAGAGGGTTTTCAGAAACCCTAAAGTCCACAAATGGACACCTGATTTAGAACCCTTGTCTGTAATTCTCCAACTTGAATAGAATTCAATAAAGTCTAGATTTCTATATAGTATAAATTGGTATAGTAAGGAACAGACTGTGGATCAGTAGAATTGAGTTTGGATTCTAGCTCAGTAGGCAAGTCATTTAACTTGAAGCCGCAGTCTTTTTATCTATAAAATGAACATAATCCTTTCTGTGTGTAAGAACTAACATACACTGAGTGTAAAAGCGCCCATATACCTGGGTGGCTCAGTCAGTTCAGTGTCTGACTCTTGATTTTGGTTTAGATCATGATCTGAGGGTCATGAGATCAAGCCCTGGGTCAGGTTCCACACTTAGCTTGGAGTTTGCTTTGGAATCTCCCTCTCCTTCTGCCCCTCCCCCTGCTTGTACATTCTCTCTCTCTCTAAAATAAATAAAGAAAATCTTAAAAAAAAAAAAAAAACCTCACATATATTACTCTGTACCCTGCACTGTTCCAAGTGTTTTTCTTAGAGCATCTAACTTAATACTGATACATCCTCCCCCTTCTCTCTGTGAGATCGGTATTATTACAATCCTTTTTAGAGATAAGGATACTGAAACCCAAAGAGGTGAAGTACCTTGTCTAAGGTCACATGGTAAGGGGCAGAGTCAGATTCTGAACTAAGTCAATCTGAGGTTGAAGTCTATATTCTTAAATGCTACACACCGTCACCCCTGGGGCCACTGTAAGAATACAATAAATATACATATATGAAAACATTCCATAAATGGCAAGGGCTAGAACATTTGAGATACATAGCTGAAAGAGAAATGAAATTGATTTAAATTGCAACCATGTAACTTCACAGCTATATGACCTTGAACAAGACTTTTAAACTCTCTGGACCTCTGCTTCCTCAACTGTAATAAAGGAAAACCATACATCTCTTCCCTTTCTTAAATAGATACCTACAGGGAAGCATTTAGGAAACTGTGTAAAGCATTAAATTAATGTAGCTTTTTATATGCATTTATATTTCATCTGATTCCATTGATAAAAGTCTTTAAAGTAGATAAATGATATTTCAGTGAAACAAAACCTTGAGTTTCTTTTATAGAGAATAATCTTCAGAAAGTAGCAGGTCTGGCTACATTTGCTAATGTCTCAAATATATGTATTTTTAACCAGGTACCAACAAGCACTTGACTTGTCTTTTGAACACCCGGACCCACTTGCAGTTGGAATATTCAAGAATTGGTTTGGCTTCCTCTTTAAAATTTTCTGCACTTTCCATCACAGAGGACACTTCTTAATTCTATTTTTTCTTAATTTCAAAAGACATTAACTAAATATCAAATAAAATGAGAGTTGGATTCCAGTTTGATAAATGATGCAGTATCACTATATATATAATAAAAAAGCATCATGCTAACAATTATCGGGAAAAGAAATTAAGAAAACAATTCTACTTACAATAGCAACAAAAAAATAAAATAAAATACTTGGAAACAAATTTTACCAAGGAAGTAAAAGATCTGTATACTGAAAACTATAAAACATTGATGAAAGAAATTGAAGAAGACACAAATTGTTGAAAAGATACCCCATGTTCATGAATTATAAGACAATATTGTTAAAACATCTGTACTATTAAAAGTAATCTATAGATCTAAAATAATCCCTATCAAAATTTCAATGACACTTTTTACAGAAATAGAAAAAAATAATCCTAAATATTGTGTGGAATTATGAAAGACCTCAAATAAGTAAAGCAATCTTGAGCAAGGAGAGCAAAGCTGGAGGTATCACACTTCCTGATTTCAAACTTTATCACAAAGCTATAGTATTCAAAACAGTAAGGTGCTGGCATAAAAATAGATACATTGATCAATGGAACAGAATAAAGAGCCAAAATAAAAACCCATACACATATGGTCAACTAATTTTCAACAAGGTTGCCCAAAATACACAATGTATTGAAAAGTGATATTGAAAAAACTGAATAGCCACATTTTTAAAAATGTATCTTATCTTATACCATAAGCACAAATCAATGTAGATTAAAGACTCAAATGTAGGAGCTGAAACTATAAAACTCCTAGTAGAAAACATAGGGGAAAAGCTTCTTGACATTGGTCAATGCAACAAAAGCAAAAATAAACAAGTGGGACTGTATCAAAGTAAAAGTTTCTGCACAGCAAAGGAAATAAACAAAAATAAAGAAAAGAAAAGAAAAGAAAAGAAAAGGCAACATATGGAACAGGAGAAACAATTTACAAACCATACATCCAATAATGGGTTACTATTTAAATTATTTATGCAATTCTTACATCTTAATAGCAAAATAAAGCCCCCAAACAACCTCATTAAAAATGAGCAGAATACCAGAATAGACATTTTCCTAAAGAAGATGTATAAATAGCCAACAGATATAACAAAATGATGCTCAATATCACTAATTATCAGGACATGCAAATCAACATCACACTTAGATATCTCCTCACACTAGTTAGACTGTCTATTATCAAAAAGACAAGAGATATGAAAGAAAAAATACAAGAAATAACAAATGTTGGCAAGGATATGGAGAAAAGGGAATCCTTGTGCACTCTTAGTGGAAATGTAAATTGGCATAGCCATTATAGAAAACAGTATGGAGGTTCCTCACAAAATTAAAAATAGAATTACCATGTGATCTAGCAATCCCACTTCTGGGTATATATCCAAAGGAACTGAAGTCAGTATCTCAAAGAAATATCTGTACTCCCATGCTCATTTAAATATTATTCATAGTAGCTGGGATATGGAAACAGCCTAAGTGTCCATCAGTGGGTAAATAGGTAAAGAAAATAAGATATACATGCATGCATAGGAGCATGTGCCTATGTGCATGTGTGCAGGCACTCACAATGGAACATTATTCAGCCACAGAAAATAAGGAATAAGGAAATCCTGCCATTTGCAAGATGAACTTGGAAAGGATTATGCTAACTGAAATAAGCCAGAGAGAGAAACAAATATTGTATCGCTTATATGTGGAATCTAAAAACAAACCAAAAAATGTTGAACTCATAGTGACAAAGAGTATAATGGTGGCTACCAGGGGCTGGAGGGTGGAAGGTAAAGGAAATGGTGAGATATAGGACAAAGGATACACATTTTCAGTTATAAGATAATCTAATACTAACCATGGTGAGTTAGTTAACAGTACAGTATTGTGTACTTGAAATTGGCTAAGAGAATAGGTCTTAAGTGTTCTCATTATAGAGAAGGTAATTATATGAAGTGATGGATATGTTAATTAACTTGATTGTGGGAATCATTTCACAAAGTGTACGTATAGAAAATAATCACACTGTACACTTTAAATATGTTACAATTTTGTCAATCACATTTCAGAAAAGATGGAGGAAAAAAAAGATATCATACAAGAGTTTAAGAAAGTTTCCAATGGACTCAGGAGGCCTAGGTTCAAATCTCGAGTCTATCACCTAGTGTCTGTGTGACCTTAAGCAAGTTGCCCAACTGCTTCACATCTGCTTGCGCATCTGTAAAATGGGGATAATAACAGTACTAACTTCATAGGATTGTGATGTGGGTTAAGTGAGCTCTGTACATAAAATATTTAGAACAGTGCTTGGCACATATTAAAGACTCAATAAATATGAGTTATTATACTTGAAAGACTGCACTCTCTTCCCTATATCTCATTTTAATACCTATGAAGTGGGAATAAGGCTGCATTTTATTTCTGATTAGGATTGTAACACATTTTCAAGTTTCTTGAAAAATGTTTTAAGCTCTGTAGGTGCTATAGATCTACAAAGGGTAACTGTTGTTCCACTTCTAAAAGGGAGAAGATAATTACTATGTAGTCTTTTTTCAGGAGGAGCATTAGTCAACAAAGTGCTTNTTTTTTTTTTTTTTTTTTTTTTTTTTTTTTTTTTTTTTTTGCGCCCACATTGTTGCAAGCTACTGTGGGATGATTCAAGTGATTTAGAAAACTCAATTCTGGACTGAAGTGGAATGTTTTTCTCATATCAGAATTTTTGTAACAGCAATATCAGAGCAGGAGAATATCAGTTTTCATGTGGGAAAGAAATCCTTTCATAAGAAACACACAATATTTTACAAAGAGTTAAGTAAAGAAGGAATCTATTTTAAACTGCTTCTCCTCTTAAGAAAAATAAACCCACGTACTCTTTGCATATTATGTCCATGACTGCCCTCTGCTTTATCAGAAGCTCAAAGGTATCCCAGGCACCTATCAGGTCAGCCTCCCACCAAGTGCATTTCTATTTTTGTTTCCTTGTGGGAAACAACAAAGCTTACAGGCTTGTTTTGGATTAGAGTTTTTCCCCTGTCACTACTGAGGACTAACTGAGCCTAAGCCCCCTACCTTAATGGCACTGACAGAGACTGGCTCAAGGGAAAAGTCAATTTGAGTTTTATGAAATCAACACATAAATATCTATTTAAAAAGATGGTGACATAGAATCCTGTCGTTCGCAAGACATTTAATTAGAGGAGGAGAATATCATGGGCTCACTTAGAGCATCTTCAAATCTTCTCCAAAGCACACCCCCAACCCCCAACAACTGAAATTTAAAATCAAACAGAAAAAGATGCTCACTTTTTTTCACTGGTTAAACACAACTGGAACTTGAGCTTCTTTTAATATTTCCTGAGCCAGACTCAGATGAATCACAAAGAATGGACAGGGTATATATGCTTATTAGGATATATATTGTGCAAAAATACAGAAGGAAGTTGGGGAAGCATTGTAACATCCTAAATATAAAATGCATCCAGTTTAATAAACAAAGATCAAATAAATGTCTCTATGGGCCTGATAGAAGTATAAAACCCAGAGGTGTGAGAACCAAGATAGCTGCTGTTTGTCTTTCATGGGTCAAGAAGACCCCACAGCAGAGATTAAAGAGAAAAGTCTATGCCATAGCCTGGATGAAGGGTAGAGCTGTATCTCAGAGCTTAGGAATGGCAAGGAGAACAGAGTCAGGGCGCCAGTTAGCAAGGATGAGGAGGGGAGACTGAAAATTTCCAGAGTGAATTATTGCCTCTGTCCATTAAAATGGATGATATACCAAAAGGCCATGAATACTAGGAAAGTCATGGTTTCGTCATATTAGGATGATAAGTAATTTCCCTAGGAATTTAAATAACCCCTACGAGAAAAGGTGAGAGAAGAAACACGAAATCTGACTACCCAAAAGAAAATGAATTTCAACTAGAAGTGTTTAAGTTCTATTTAACAAGGAAGATTAACTTTTTGCCTCTTGAGCAGAGGAGACAAATACAGTTACATTGGTACATCTGAATGTGGTACGATAGGCTCCATCACAGAGGATGAGAAAAAAGAAGAGGAGTGTTTACCTCAATGTGGGAAGAGCCAAAGCGTCCAGAGAAAGGAATTTTGAAATTAATACACTGTAGATTCTCATGGACAAACGTCCTCTCACTGGCATTCTTATCTTCTCTCCTTACTTTGGGAGAGGACTGGAAAACCAGTTGCTAGGGCCAGTTAGTTTTGGAAGCCCTGATGAAAATTTGGCAAGGCCTGAAGTTGACCGCCCATTTTCATGGTGGAAGCACAGTTCTATATATTGATTGCACCTCACAAGTTTAAAATAGATTTGTGGCAAACAACATGGCTTTATTTTAAAATCTGAACAGATACCAGTGGTGGGATGGAGATTGGCAATGGCTTAGAAAATGGTGCTTCTGAGTTTTTAAAGCATTGAACTCCTATGTTTGCTTACATTTTCCTTTTTTGTTACCCCCGTGGCCAACTGCCAAGACAACAACTGAAATGAAACCAATACAGTTCCCAGAAATGAGGTCTGCTGTGTTTTCCCTGGCAAGGAAGGGTTATAGGGTATGAGGCCAAATGTTGGAATGCATCTTAAGATTGATTGATTCAAACAATTGCTTGTTTTATACATTACAATATGGGTCAATTGATAAAACCAAGTTTAAGAAAAAAGACTAGAAGAAGAATCAGGAAATAGAATAAGAACAGTAATTTAATGAGATCAATTTTTGTTATGATTTAATAATTTATATATTAAAGAGTTCTATTTTTAAAATACAGAGAGAGCAGGTAAACCAGTGCTGTCAAGTAGACAGCTGGGAGACCAGAAGATTATAGTAGATAAACTTGAGGTCAAGATAGATCTCTATGTGTTAATTAATCTGACCAATTTTGGTTGAACATTTATCATGTACCAGACACTGTTCTAGGCACTGGGAGATAAAAAGTTGTTGCCCTCAAGGTGAGAGAAACAGACAAGAAAGCAAAAGACGCCTAAGCAATTGGGGAAATGTTATCACTGACTGGTGGTGTTTGGGTGAGGTGCCTCTTCAATAGTTACTTTGTACGATTTCCACTTGTTCTTGTAAAAGTCACATATTCTTGCCATGCCAACAGTGGAAGAAGAGGCTGCTCTGCCGCCACTTCTACTCTCCACTCTGCTGCAATCCTCTGTGCTGATCTTCCAAATGGGGCAGGGAGGAGAGCAGCCATTACCTTATATAAGCAGGTATCCCAAATGGGAAGGAGATGCCTCCCTCGCTTTCTGGCAGGCATGCTCAATGTCTTAGTGGTTTTCTTAGAACACCCTCCTCCATGTCCTGCGTACACACACACACACACACACACACACACACGCACGCACATTTGTTTTGGGGATGGGAGGATGGGAGTATATACTTGTCACCTCTCTCGTGAACATTAAGGGGATAGCCTCAGCACTTTCCTTTAGAATGATGTCTTATGATCTCATGGCCCTGTAATTTTTCTCTTCCCTGAAGTCTTCTTTCATAGGCTAGGAAGTATCGAGTAGCATAGGAGTTTGGAAGGCTTTAGGTGGATCTTGCAGGTATCAGTCCCAGTTAGACTGTTTCCTAATAACACGTGCAGGGCTATATTGCCTGCTATTGCTTTGTCACTTTAGAGGGATTCTACTAATTTATTTTCAGAAATTTGTGTTCTGGTAATTCATTTAGGAGCCACAGACAGAGTCCCACTTATCACCCTATTATAAATAATCTTTGAAAAGGAGAAAGTTATTTACTTTATATACATTTCTCATGGAGTATAATAAAATGACAGGCTAACGCACTTAGAGAAACTCTACTGAAAACATAGGTAGCAATACCAAAATACTGAATAGTATACTAAAAGCAACTTCAACCTCTGAACTGGATTGAGGGTGCTGACCCAAGGGATTGCTAAAGCCCTTTGACAGACTGCTGTTAGTGTGAATTGTTTTAATCTTGGTCTTTATGGAGCACTTGGGTGGCTCAGTAGGTTAAGCCTCTGCCTTGGCTCAGGTCATGATCCCAGGGTCCCCGCATCAGGACTTCTCCCTTCCTCCCTCTTCTTCTCCCTCTGCCACTCCCTCTGCTTGTGCTCTCTTGCTCTCTCTCTCAAATAAATAAATAAAATCTTTAGAAAAATAAACTTGGTCTTTACAAACCCTTCCAAGATTTGATTGAACCTTCAAACCAGGGACCTGATTATAATAAGAATAAAAATAACATTAACCATCATGTAAAAACAATTACTGGTATCTCAAATTTAAATGGTGTTTTGAAAGTTTACCAAATACTACCATATTTATTATGCAATTTGATTTTTAGGGAAGGCCTATTATGATGGTAAGAAAACGGTCGTTGTACCCTGACTTTGCAGATGAGGAAAGTAAGCTTCACTCCACTGGAGGTTAAGCACCTTATGTAGAGAGAATGGTCCTGGATGCAGGACCAGCATTAGTTTCAGTTCAACACTGTGGCAACATCCTATCGTGTTGGGATTCGATTCAAAATTTAGAACTTATGGCAAAAATTGAGTAAGATCAAGATGACTTTGAAAAAAATTCGATAATCATCAGCACGATCTTGCTTCTTTAAAAATATATCATTGTTTCATAGATGCAAATGCATGTATGAGGCAGCTCTACTGAATTTCTGTAATAATGCTGAAACCAAGGCCATTATTATTTATTTTGCAGAGAATATATTGTCTCATGTTCTATAAATTCCCTTAATTTCTCCCCTAGGATAGTTCTCCTCCGCTTAAACAGAACTTCTGTTGCTCTAAATTTCAGAGAAATCCTAAGGGTTCTAGGATTCAGAGCTTATGATCATCAAGTAGGCTCATTATTGTAAAGAAAGAATGACTCTATTGTCTTAGCTTTGAGATGACTCTCTTGTCTGAGCTTTTGTTGCTCAACAATTCTTCACAGCACGGTTTTCCTTCCCATAGTATTTGGACTTCAGCTCACCCGCATACTTTCTGGGAACTTTCCCAGATCTTTAAACATATATAATAAAAGCAGAGGATTCACATATTGATTCTTTGCTGTTAAAAATTCAATGGTAGAAAATTTGCCACATGGCTTAGTTTCAGTATCTGATGTCTTATGAGTAAAGCAGCTAGGAACAATTGCAACAGAAAGAAGACCCTCCCATCCTACTTTGCTTACCAAGGAATTATAAGAAATCAGAGGGCAGAGATTTTATTTTTTGAGTTTTTTTCCCTCCTAATCTTTTAGTATCCTCACCATTTTGAATCCTAAGCTATACCATGGTAATTTATGAGAACTTTTAGTTCTAAAAAACATTTCTAACAGATGATTGAGGGCTTAAAACCAAGCCTATTTTTGAGAAATCCAAAGCTATTTCTAAAGCAATTGTCAATAAAATTGACAAAATAAAACAATTAGAAGAGTAATAAAATCAATTGAGGATTTTAATTGTGGAGTTTAACTCTAATTTTTAAAATGTTTCAAATTGGATGGTGTCATGGATGAGGATAGGTTTGTAAAAAGCACTGGAAGAAAAACACCCAGATTCTAAAATTACTGGCAGAAGGGTTTTGGCAATTTACTCAAATTTTCCAGACTTCAGCTTCTCTCTCCTCTCCTTTTTCTCCTTCCTATCAAAGAAATGGGGCAAATAATCTAATGGGAAATGGTGATTTTTTTTTCCTTCAATTTTTACCTTCCTCCTCAATTTAAGGTAGTCACCATGCTTTGTAATTTCTTGCTTTTCAGAACATTTGTAATGTGTTTTGTAGAAAGCAAAGCAGAAGCTGGGTCATGCTTTTTCTGTTCTGTTAAACTTTATTTTTTATGATCTTAAAGCCATAAAGGATGTTAGTGTCCTGAGAGAGGGAGAGTGGGAGCAGGTGTAGAGGTCAGAAATAAACTGAGCAGGGAGGGAAACTTCTGAGAAATTGGGAAGACAGGAAATTTTGTCTCCCAAGAAAAGAGGGCAACTATGCTCAAGAATTCAGTTGTTTTGGGGATGATGGTGAGATCTCAGATGATAATGGCTGCTACCTCCTAGGCCTCCCAGCCCTGCTTAAGAGTCACATGCTTCAAGCCTGACATCAAAGCAGCAGGACAACCTCTCCTGAAGTGCCCATGTGGACTGGAATCATCATGGGTGTCTCTTTGGGCACTAGTATAAATGGTGACTGAAGACCAGATAGGCCTTCCCAAAGTCTTGGTGCCATTTAGATCCTAGTGTTTGCATCACTCTGGAGTGGAGCATGGGGAGTGATCCAACAATAACAGGTTAAGTGACCTTCAGTCCACTAAACTGGAGACCAGAGTGAATATTAGTTTGACTGAAAACAAATTTTAATGTGATATTTCTCTCATGCCTTATAATATGGGCTGAGAATCTGACAAATAACTTGATATATAATTGACCTTTGAACAACATGGGAGTTAGGGGTGCTGACCCCCCACAGGGTCAAAAATTCACTTATAACTTTTGACTCCCCCCAAAACTTAACTAATAGCCTAATGTTGACTGGAAGCCTTACCGGTAACATACACAGTTGGATAACACATATTTTGTATATTATATGTATGATGTATTCTTGCAATAAAGTAAGGTAGAGAAAAGAAAATGTTGTTAAGAAAATTATAAGGAAGGGGCGCCTGGGTGGCACAGTTGTTAAGCATCTGCCTTCGGCTCAGGGTGTGATCCCGGCGTTCTGGGATCGAGTCCCATGTCAGGCTCCTCTGCTGGAAGCCTGCTTCATCCTCTCCCACTCCCCCTGCTTGTGTTCCCTCTCTCGCTGGCTGTCTCTATCTCTGTCAAATGAATAAATAAAATCTTTAAAAAAATAAAATTATAAGGAAGAGAAAATACATTTATAGTTCTGTACTGTGTTTATAAGAAAAATCCACATCTAAGTGGACCTGCACAGTTCAAACTTGTGTTGTTCAAGGGTCAACTGTACATTGATTTCTGCACTCCTCCTTCCTTCCCTCCCTTTCTTCCTTTTTCCTTCTTCCCTTCTTTTCTTGGAATCTTCCTGCAGCCAATATAAATCATAATTATTGCTGACTTTCTGGACTGACTAGCTCAATGGATTAGAGCATGGTGTTAATGGAGCAGCAGTCCCGATTTATTCACTCACTGTCCAGAAAGTTTTAAATAGAAAAAAGCCCCACCCAACCACCACAAACAACCTTTTTATTGGATTCCATCAGTCACAAACTCCCTAAATAGGAATTGATTGGTCAAAGGGAATTATAGAAGACAATTTGATTGCATAATCATAACTAAAAAATATATGTACTCATGAGAATGAGTTTCCTGCCAGCAACAAATGTCCCCATAGAGATAGCAGCATTCAACTTTGTTCAAGGTAGAACGAGTCATAAGTTTCAGAAATGACAACTTCTTAATGTAAGTAGAAATAATAGTGTCTTTCCCCTTAATAGTCTTGATATCAATTAAAATGAAATGAACTGTTGTGGATCTTGGTAGCTAAAGTTTTTGTCAGCTCAGAAGTCTTGTGTTTTATCATCACTCCCGCTTTCTGCCGACAGAGTCCTCTTTCTCATGGGGAATCTTTTCCACATATTTTGGTGCAGAAGGTTGGCCACAGAGCTAATCATAAGACCTGACCAATCAATACATTGCATCCACTCACCATAGCGATTGGTTCATGGATGGCTGCAAGACTGATAACATCAACTGGAAAGTTCAAGAAAGAATTTTACAGTTGTATCTCTAACTCTAAGGATGATGTCATTCTTGCTACCACATGAGGAGAATTTATCTGAAAAAAGACAACATTTGGGGCGCCTGGGTGGCACAGCGGTTAAGCGTTTGCCTTCGGCTCAGGGCATGATCCCGGCGTTATGGGATCGAGCCCCACATCAGGCTCCTCTGCTATGAGCCTGCTTCTTCCTCTCCCACTCCCCCTGCTTGTTCCCTCTCTCACTGGCTGTCTCTATCTCTGTCAAATAAATAAATAAAATCTTTAAAAAAAAAAAAAAGACAACATTTGAGTCTCTCATCCAGCCTAGATTAGGCTTTATAATCTCCTGGACTTCTTAGGTCCATTAGTCAATATAAATTACACCGTACATTTTTTTCCCTAAACTTTTTTGAGATGGGCTTCTGTCACTTGTTTTCAAAACTGCCTGATTAATACAGAAATCACATCAAGTCAGGAAATAGCTATACTCTATAAGGGAAAACAAGATTCATTGAAAGGAATTCAAAACATTTGTAGCAAAAGGGCTGGTCATGGTAATAGCGTATTTTAAATAATATAAACATTAACTCTGTCTCTCAGTAGCATGTCTAACCTTGTTTGCTTGTAAAGGCTTCCAGTAGGGATAATTCCGTAGAACACAATGGAATTTTCTCTGCTCTTCTGCAAGTTTTGTAATTTTTGAAGCAGGAATTATTTCCATGAAGAAGGCTGCTGTGAACCCACAGTGGTTTTCATAGAAGATAATAGCTTTGTATAATTTTTTAGTTGTAACCAGGAGAAGTTTATGGTTGTTAAAAATGCGATGTGTTGTTAAGTCACAGAACATTATGTAACAGTACACAAACCTAGATAATGGAGGGTATTATCTGCCAAGAAGTGTTGCCAGTGCTCTGGGTTCTTTCACCTGAGAGAGATGGCATTTTGTTCATTTACTGGCTTTGTTCTATGAGTGATTGTATCAAAACAACATATGCTAATTGATCACCAAAAACCATTTCTTGCTACTTGATAGGAATAGGTGACATTATTTTGTATTTGAAGGGAGAATCTTGACAGGGTTTTATTTTTGCAAGTGCTAAGAAACTAATAAATTTACTGTGTACTCTTTGGATTAAAGGAGGAAAGTATTCTGCTTGCCTAGGAGAAAAATCAAATTATTCCTTAAAACATAGTGCATTTAGTTCTTTTAGCTTTTGTATTAGTTGGACCATGGTATCAAGCTATGGAAGTTAGGTCATGGGTGGAAAGCTAGCAAAAGTGTGGCAATTCATCAGAAGATTTAGGAATATCAGAATGAACACTCAAACTGCAACAATGTCAGGGAATCTGTTGGACTTCAGAAATAGCTGACACCAATGATGAAAATTAGAATTTTATCAAAAAATTTTTTTAAAGATTTTATTTATTTGACAGAGATATAGACAGCCAGCGAGAGAGGGAACACAAGCAGGGGGAGTGGGAGAGGAAGAAGCAGGCTCATAGTGGAAAAGCCTGATGTGGGACTTGATCGCATAACGCCGGGATCACGCCCTGAGCCAAAGGCAGATGCTTAACCGCTATAAAATGTTTTTATAAGAATTTATTAATAATTGTATCTGTTTTGTCATCTATCTAATTTACATTAGTAGATATATTATTAGTTAGAGTAGACTACCATCTGTAACATACGGCCAAGGAGTATAATAATTCAGATGAAAGTTTATTTTTATGAGGACAAACTGGAGAAATTAATAAGTTAAGGCAATCTTCTTCCACATAATTGTTCAGCTATCCAGATTGACAGATGCTCTGCCATCTCTAAATTTAGCTTCTGAGGTCCCAGGATCATTTCTATTCCAACTATCTGACTGGGAATAAGAGCATGGAGCAATACCTTATAAAAGATACCTGGCACGTGACACTTTCATTCACATTTCATTGCCTAAAACCTGATCACGTAGCCACACCTAATTACAAGGGTAGCTGGGAAATATAGTTCCAGTTTAGACAGCTAATTTCCAGGAACAAATATACAACATGGATAGGAGATCAAGAATTTTTAATAGACAGTTGTTCATCTCTATCATAACATTCTAATATAGGGTCAGCTTTGATTTTATGGAATGAACCACACTTGGTAATAATTTATTATCCTTTTAAGGATATGAAAATTAGCATTTCTGTTCATAAATGAGTGAAATTATAGTTTTATTTTTCTATGCTGAATATTTTATTTTTGTTATCAGTATGCTTTGGTTTCGTATACAAGATTTTGGGACACTGGAAAAGTCTAAACATTATTTCAGTTTGTAAAAATTCATCCATGAAACATCTTCTTGCCTAAGTGCATTTCTTAAAAGCATTTTGCTGAGTTTTATTGAGACATATATTATATATTTTATTGAGATATATATATCTCAATAAGTGTGACGTACATATGTATCATACTTTCTTTATCCATTCTTCCATCAGTGGACACTTAGTTTATTTCCATATCTTAACTATTATAAATAATGCTCAATGAACATGGTGGGGAGCAGGTATGTCTTTGAGATAGTGATTTCATTTTCTTTGGACAGATACCAGAAGTGGTCTTGCCAAATCATATAGTAGTTCTATTTTTAATTTTTTGAGGAAATTCCATACTGTTTTCCATAGTAGCTGCATGAATTTACATTCCCACCAACAGGGCAAAAAGGTTCCCTTTTCTCCACATCCTCCCCAGCACTTGTTATTTCTTGTCTTTCTGATAATAGCCATTCTAACAGGTGTGAGGTAATATCTCATTGAGGTTTTGATTTTCATTTCTCTGATGATTAGTGATGTTGAACACCTTTCATGTACCCCTTGACCCTTTGTATGTCTTCTTTGAGAAATGACTATTCAAATTCTCTGCCCGTTTTTTAATAATATTATTTGTTTTTTGTTATTGAGTGGTATGAGTTTTTTTAAAATATGTTTTGGACATTAACCCCTTATCGGATAGATGATTTGCAAATATTTTCTCCCACTCCATAGGTTGCCTTTTCATTTTGTGTATAGCTTCCTTTGCTGTGCAGAAGCATTTTAGTTTGATGCAGTCCCACTTGTTTATTTTTGTTTTTGTAGTCTTTGCTTTTGGTGTCAAATTCAAAAAATCATTGCAAAACTGATGTTAAGTAGTTTATCCCTTATGTTTTCTTCAAGGAGTTTTAATGGTTTCAGGTCTTACATTCAAATTTTCAATCCATTTTAAGTTGATTTTTCTGTATGGCATAAGCTAGGGATCAAGTTTCATTCTTTTGCATGTGGCTGTTCAGCTTTCTCAACAAATTATTTTTTTAAAAACAAAGTTTTTAATTTCTTCTCTGTTTTTGTCCCATTTAGGACATGTATATCTATTTGAGTCAATTTTTTAAAAATTTTGTTTAAAAAGTACTTATGTCATTCATAGAATTGTGCAAAATATTCTCTTATACTATATTTTAACTTTTTTTTTAAAGATTTTTTATTTATTTATTTGACAGAGATAGAGACAGCCAGCGAGAGAGGGAACACAAGCAGGGGGAGTGGGAGAGGAAGAAGCAGGCTCACAGCAGAGGAGCCTGATGTGGGGCTCGATCCCGTAACGACCCGATCACGCCCTGAACCGAAGGCAAGACGCTTAACCTCTGTGCCACCCAGGCGCCCCTATTTTAACTTTTTGGTACTGTGTTCTTTTTCCTTTAATCATTCCGAATTTTGTGGATTAGTTATGTCTGCATTTTAAAAAATTAGACTGAGTAGTTATTTACCTTTTCATTGTTCCCCTACTCCTCTCACCTCCCCAGCCCCATCCCCATATACCCATTTCTGCCAAAGAAGCTATTCTTAGAGTTACTTATAAATTTTCTTTTCTCTAATTTATTCTAAATTATTTCTGCTTTTATCTTCATTCACTCCTTTTGATTTTATTTGAATTAATTTATTTTTCTTTTTCTAAATTCTCAAGTTTAGTTTTAAAATCAGTTTAAAGGAAAAATATATATCCTCCCTCCCTTCCTTCCTTCCTTCCTTCCTTCCTTCCTTCCTTCCTTCCTTCTTTCTTCCTTCCTTCCATCTGTCCTCCCTTCCTTTTTTGCTATGAAGTGTCCTCTGAGTACATCTTGGACTATAGTTCATAATTCTGAAATGTACAATTACTGTTTTATTTTCTAGTTATTCTGCTTTTACTTTTGATCTACTTTTGACAGAATGTAGTTAGTAGACAATTAGCATTTTCCACTTTCTTTCAAATGTCCTGGGGTACCTGGGTGGCTCAGTCAGTTAAGTGTCTGCCTTCAACTCGGGTCATGATCCCGGGGTCCTGGGATGGAGCCCTGCATTGAGCTCCCTGCTCAGTGGGGAGTCTGCTTATCCCTCTCCTGCTCATGCTGTCTCTCCCTTGCTCTCTCTCTCTCTCTCTCAAATGAATAAATAAAATCTTTAAAAAAAGTCTTAATGTTTGTGGTCAGAAAATCTAATTTGTACCATTGCTGCTTTGGGGAAATATATTGTTTTCCTTATGGCACTTGAGAAGAGGGTGGATTTTTTTTTTTCATTTTAAGACCTACTGATAATTCTGACTATATTATTTATTCCTTTATTTAGTTGCTTATTTTTATCTGTCTTCTAGATTGAGAGAATGTGATAAAAATAAAATACACTATATTTTGTTAAATTTAGAAGTGTTTTAATTTCCTAGCTCTCTACAATATAAATAGTGCCTATAGGTAGATGGCAACTATATCTCATGGATTGGATCCTTCATCATTATAAATTCTATGTGTCTTATTTCAATTTGGTCCAAACTTTTCTGTTACAGACGATACTATTCAGTTTGTGGCATGAGCCTTTTTCTATTCAATATTTCAGTGTTATAGTATCTTTGCTATTTTTACTATTTTTTTTTTGCTTGTTTTGTTTAGTTTGGTAAGGCAGTTTCTCTTAGATTTAAATTGATCAGCCATCTTTCACAGAAGTTCCTATAGTATGATATAATTTTAAATGAAAGAAAGGAGAACATAAAATTACATGCTCACTATGATACATAAGAAAATGTATACAAATGGGCAAAGCATGGATAGGATATGGAAAATTTAAGTGGCCACATTAAAGCATGAAATGTAGGTAATCGGTAATAACCACCTATAATTATAAAATAATAATAATAAATCCCTGTGTCATATATGGGTGATATAAATACTTAAATGAATCAACCGATGACACTGGGGCTATATTTGATGTCAATTTCCCCTCTCATCACTCTCCCATGTACTTACCCCTGGAAGGGTTTGCTTTGGCTAACCTACCTCTCATTCCTCCAAGATACCATTCCTGTTTCTACACTGCCTTCTAATTGGAGCACCTTGCAAGAGCCCAAGTGGGAGAATCACAGTCTCAGATGTCCTAGGGAGGCCAAGAGACAGGTGGAGAAGAAGTGTGGTATTCATGCACTTGTGTAATCTCAGTCTTTTGTGTGTGGACAGCAACTAATGACTTGATTCTAAGGAATTGAATATGAGAGAAATGGGATGTCATTCCCTATGACTTCCATCTTGTCCGCTCTCTTGCTTGCTCTGATGAAGCCAGCTGTCATGTGGACAGGTCCATGTGGCACGCATCCCAGGGAAGCCCACAGAGAATAGGTTTTGAGGAACTGAGGCCCTCAGTTCAAAACCAGTGTGAGAAAATGAATCCTGCCAATAACTACTGGAGTCAGCTTGGAAATAGTCTCCTAGTTAAGCCTTAAGTTGACTGCAGCCTTGAGGCCCTCTTTTAAGCTCACTGAATTCTAGGCCCAAAGAAACTGTGAGATAATACACCTGTGTTGTCTTAAGTTGCTAAAAAAATACTTAAGATGTTCCCCTGTAGAAGGATGCCACCATTAGTGATCTATTTTTATTTTGAATTTTACTTTACAATTAAGGGTTTAAAGGGCATTTTCCTCTTTAGATTTCAGGTTTGAGACTGTGGTCTGGCCCTGTTTTTTCTTTCTATATTCATATGTACCTTTTTACCTTTGAAATAGGAAAAATTACTATTACATAATTTATATACAAAGAAGAATTTCAGTACAGGGTAAAGTTATTCATCTGTAACTACATGAAAACACCAATTAGTTCCTTGCTTCTATGAATTCTGAGCCTAAAATCCCTTCAACAAATCTCTGATCTTTTTTTAGCTAAGACTTTATAAGTAGCTTAATTTTTTTCATTTATCAATTGTGCATTACATAGAAGAACTTGGACCAGGGAGTACAGAGACTAAGAGAAAGTTTAAGGTCTGACCTTAACCCTTGGCTCTAACAATTTTGTTGGGGAGAACAGACACAGTTCAATCCAATCACATTCAACCACTGTACTTTAGGAAGCTGAGTGTGTGAAAGACAGGGCAGGTGTACAGATAAATAAGAACGGTCCTTCTCTTGAGTACATGCTGCTGGAAGTTGGACAGACAGTAAGTATCACTGAATAAAAATGTAGATTTAACTGGGACTCCACTTAGGGAAGACTTCCTGAAGGAGGCAGCACATGAGCTGGATCGTGAGTCTCAAGTAGGTTTTAATGGCTGAATATAAAGGTAGGAAAACAAGAGAGACCGTGTATTAGGAATAGACAGAAGAGCAGGAGACAATAAGAATCTATTCTAGGCAGCAGGGAAGAGTCTGAATTAGCAAAACAGAGTAAGAGGCAAAGCTATAAATGTAAGAAATGATAACAGAGATGTGATTGGAGTTCTCAAAAGAGGTCAGAGCTAGAGGTATTGGACTAAGAATTGTCTGAATGGAGATGCGAAGTGGACGATATCCCTGAAAAAGGAAGTAAAGAAAGGAGCTGAGGATGGAGGCATGAGGACCACCCAGCTTTAGGGACAGGGTGATTGATATATGGAAGCAGCAGAACAAGACAAAGGGTGAAATGTTTACTAGTTTTCTCAGGAGTAAGAACCCTTTTAATCCCTCTTCTGTTTCTCTGAGAATTATGTTTCAAACCTTACAGCCTTACTTCTATCTATAACCTCTTTTCTTCAAACAAACATCCTAGCCACTAGCTCTCCAGTTTTCATTTCTGTCCCCATCATAGATCTGAGTATGTTTGTCAAATCACTTGGAATCCAAGGTGTAAGTCTCAGAGCTGCCATATTAAGCTGTGCAGCTAAGCGCATGTGAATGCACTTCTCTGAGCATCAGTTTTCTCAGATGACAAAAGCTTACAATTATGTTTTCTCTGTATGGTAATTGTGCGAAATAAGTGAGATAACATGAGGCAGTGTCTAGCACAGCACTTGGCATATAGTAAATGTTCTTTGAATCTAAGCCTGAATTGACAAATGAGCTACCCTGTGGTGGCATGATTCATCTGTAACTTTTGTCTACAGCTGAAAGATTTACAATTATACCACATTTACTGGGGAAGAGCTATTTATCACAATGAAAAATTATGCTTTTTATATTCCAAGAGAATTAACTTCCCTCTAGATTTCATTTCCTATTCTTTTTTTCCTCCCTTGTCTTGGCCTTAGTGTATCATGGGAAACACTTTTTCCCTTGCTTATGCCTCAGTTCATGATAGGCTCTCATGAGCATATAAACACAAACCACAAGAATATCCGGAAAATGTAGAATTAAAGAACTAGAGTTCAATCAAATTCAGAACTTTGGTTTAAGGGAAGCCTTTATATCTTTTCTCCTTGGAAATTCCAAATTGCAGGGTGCATAAAGGTGACTTGCTCTAAGAGTTTAGGAAAGATTAGATAATTTATTCTCTGCCTATCTCAGCCTCTGCTTTTTGTTCCATTTTATTCATAAGCTTTTCTTTTTTTTTATTTTTTTTAAAGATTTTATTTATTTATTTGACAGAGATAGAGACAGCCAGCGAGAGAGGGAACACAAGCAGGGGGAGTGGGAGAGGAAGAAGCAGGCTCATAGCAGAGGAGCCTGATGTGGGGCTCGATCCCATAACGCCGGGATCACGCCCTGAGCCGAAGGCAGACGCTTAACCGCTGTGCCACCCAGGCACCCCTCATAAGCTTTTCTTGAACACCTATTTATAATTGAGAAGTTACGTGGCCCCTTGTATACCTTTTATTGGCTGTTGAATTCACTTGAAACCTTCTCTGGGAACCAGCCTGAAAGTAATGCTTTTTTATTTTTATCTTCAAGATACCCAACCCAGCTGGAAGGGAGAGAAAAAGCATGTCTGTGGGATCCTGTTAAATTTCTATCCCTTCCCCTGTAGTTTCATCAAGATCAAACAGATTTTGCATAGCAGCGGCAACATGGAGCAGAGAGCAAATCAGATGCATACGCGAAGCTGTGATAAAATAGAGCTTGATAGAAAGAGAAGAAAGACCTAGCAGGCATGCCTACCTGGCAGCTGAAGAAAGTATTACTGTCATTATTAAAGGGAAATGAATATACTGCCAAAGATCTGAGAACATAGTATCAAGTGTTGCCTGTGGACCCAATGCTGAGTGACTCATTCGTTTGGTCTTTCTGTACCTGGGAAAGCCAAGTGCGCATTTAGAAAATCTGTTGATAACAAGGTATAATGTAAAAAACTTAGGTAACTGTTGAGATTCAAAAGATCCTTACTTTGTTAACATTCACTTATCTAGTCCTAGCAATAGCTCTGTGCGGGAGAGGCTAGCCTGAGTCCCATCTTATAGGTGAGAAAACAGCCCAGAAAAGTTAGGTAAACTGCCCACAGTTTATATTTGGTAAATACCAGAGCCACTCTTTAAACCTAGGCCCATTGGCACCAAAGACTATGCCCAATCATTCTGCTAAAAAGTCCACGCTACTTTTTAAATTTCTGATTACTTATGGACAATTCTATCCAACTAGGGTTCAATGTTGTAGGAAGTTAGTGCAACCATTAGAAACAGGTTATGTCATCTGTAAGTTTATTAAAGCATGTGTTTTAAAAAATTTATTTCAGGTATTTATTTTATCATATTTTAAGGTACTAATCTAGTTTCATGTTTCTCATCTAGTAGGCCTTATAAGTCTAAAAATGTATTTTGATTACTTATAGATTGAGCACAATCAGAATTATATTTGATCCTTTTCTTCCCTCCCTTCCTTGCCTCCTTCTTCCCTCCTTTCCTTCCTTCCTTCCTTTTTTAATTTGACAAACACTTATTGCACACTTACTAAGCTTTGGAAGTAGGACAATGAAAATCTTCCTGCATTTAAAAAGCTTTCATTCCAAAAAAATTGAACAATAAATAAATACAAGTCTTTCAGATAATGATCAATGGCATGGAGATCATAAAATAGTACACTGTGATGGTGACTATGGTGGGCTTCCTTTAGATTGGGTGGGCAGGAAGGGCCTGTGACATTTGGCTGATGACCTAAATGATAAAGAGGAGTCAATAACCGAAAGAACTGAGGTCAGGTCTCGCAGGCAGAAGGAACTGAAAAGACAGAGGCCCTGGAGAACGAAATGAGCTTGATGTATTGAAAGAATCTAAAGACCAATATGATTGGTCCATGATAAGAGTGAAAAAGAGCAGTAGGTACTCAGGTCAGATGGAGGCATTGTCTGGTCCTTGGAACCTTGTGGGTCCTTGTAAGGAGTTTGGAGATTGTTCCCAATACCTGGAAAATTCAGTTAAATAGGGTGGTGACGTGATCTGATTTAAGTTTAAAAGGATAACTGCTGTGAGAAGAAAGAACTTAGGTGGATAAGAGTAGAAGCATAGGGGACACATTAGGAGACCTTTAGAATAAGGATGGTGGTGGACAGGTATAAGGCCACTCAATTTGTGATGCCATTTCTAAGAGGGAAAAAGCACTAAAGGATGGTAGTTAAGTAACAAACAATGTCCACTTTAGATAAGAGATGGTGAGATAAAGGAAAGAATCAGATTTAAGAAATGAGAAAGAAAATAACCTTGCTCATTCCAGTATCATTTATGGAGATTACTGTTTATTATGACAAGAAGGAAATTTCCTTGTGGATATCCTAATCTACTTAGAACATTATTTCATTTTCCTTCAAGTCCCCCACAGATAATCCCCAGTAGCATTATCTTCCTCCTCTTGCCCTCTCTCTTACCTCTCTTCTAGGCAACTTGGGAATTAGGAGGACTTAGTGAGGTCTAGATCTGAGACTCAATGCTAAAGCACACTTCTAATAAATGAGGTTCATATTTCCTTTAGAGGCTGGGAAAGTTCCATGTTTTAAAATAATCATCCTGGTAGACTCCACCTTAGCCCGGTGATCAAAGTTAACATCACCAGGAATACCTATGGACACCATACACCCCCAGATATGTTACACTAAGAAGGGCTCATCATTTCTGCAGTCTTTTATTCTTGCCCCAAACACATAACCTCAGTCTAATCATGAGAAAACACCAGACAAACCCCAATTGATGGGCATTCTACAAAACAAGCAACCAGTACTCTTCAAAAGTGTCAAGATCCGGAAAGAAAGAGGAACTCTTACAAATCAGAAGAGACTAAGGAGACGTGACGGTTTAATGCAATGTGGAATCCTGGATGGGATCCTGGAACAACAACAACAACAAAAGGACATTAGTGAGAAAACTGGTGAAATGTGAATAAGATCTGTGCTTTTGCTAACAGTATTACGCTAACGTTAATTTCTTGGTTTTGATAAAAATCTCTATTGCTTACATAGGATGTTAAGGATAGGGGAAGCTGGGTGAAGCCTATATGGGAACTTCCCATACTATCTTTGAAACTCTTCCATAAGTCTACAAATATCTCTAAAAGGAAAGATTAACTGTTAAAAAGAAACTGCATCTTGGTTTCTGAGGGGTGTCTTGTGGGAATCATGTAACAAAATTTGCTCCAGAAGTTCCCTTTTAATCGTCTCTGACTTCTCAGTACCTTTACTATTTTTGGTAATTCTCCAAATAAAAGATTCTCAAGGTTGACCAAAAAAAAAAAAAAAATTCATCCAGGCAATGGAATATTCTTCAGTGCTAACAAGAAATAAGCTCTCAAGCCATGAAAAGACATGGAGGAAGCTTAAGTGCATATTTCTAAATGGAAGAAGCCAGTCTGAAAAGGCTACCTACTGTACAATTCCAACTATATGACATTCCGGAAAAGGCAAAACTATGGAGATAAACAGATAAATAAACAGATCAGTGGTTGCCAGGGGTGGAAGGAGAGAGAGAGACATGAATAGGCAAAGCACAGAAGATTTTTACAGTAGTATCAGTCCTCTGTATGATATTATAACAATGGCTGTATGTACGTCATTATACATTTGCCCAGACTCATAGAATGTACAACACCAAGAATGAATAGTAAGGTGAACTATGGACTTTGGGTGATTATGACGTGTCAATGTAGGTTTATTCTTGGTAAAAAAAAAATGTACCATTCTAGTGAGTGATGTCGATGAGGGAGGCAGTGCATGTGTGCGGCAGGGGGTATATGGGAAATCTCCCTACCCCCCTCTCAATTTTGTTGTAAACATAAAACTACTCTAAAAAAAATGAAGTATTAAAAAATGACCTATCATAAATATATATATATATATTTTTAAAGATTTTATTTATTTATTCGACAGAGATAGAGACAGCCAGCGAGAGAGGGAACACAAGCAGGGGGAGTGGGAGGGGAAGAAGCAGGCTCCTAGCAGTGGAGCCTGATGTGGGGCTCGATCCCATAACGCCGGGATCACGCCCTGAGCCGAAGGCAGACGCTTAACCTCTGTGCCACCCAGGCGCCCCATATAAATATATATTTTTGACCATGTTAGAGTAGTTCAACTTTATTAACCATCCTTAATAATTAGGGAAATGTAGATTAAAGTCACAATGAGACACCATTACTCCACCATAATTACTAAAACTAAAAGGACTGAAAATTCCAAAATATCATGAAGGGAGGATGTGGGGCAACTGTATATACTCTCATACAATAGTGGGAATGTAAATTGGTTGAATTACTTTGGGAAATTGTATACACTATGACACAGCAGTTCCGTTTATGGTTCACACGCCCCAAAACTGAGTGCTTATAAAACATATTTACAAGAATATTCATAGATGCTTTGTCCATAATAGCCCAAAACTTAAAATAACCCAAATATGCATCAAAGTAAAATGAATAAATAATGATAACACTATACAGTGGAATAACACACAGCAATGGAAAAAAAAACCTACTGCATATTCAACAACATGAATGAATCTCATAGATATAATGTGAGCAAAAACAGCCAGAAACACACACACAAAAATCATATGGTTCCATTTATATTAACAGGAGATGGTATGCGGGAACCTGCTGGGTTCTAGAATTTCATAACTATATTTTTAAATGATAAAAGTTGTGATCACTTTTAGTATCTTGGGTTTGATACAAATAAAAATACTCAAGTGTCCTCATTCTGCTGAAGCACAAATAGGAAGAATTTTATCTTGTCTGAGGTAAAAGGTCATGTATAAATTAGTCCTGGCAGATAATTTCAAGAACATTTTTACTGTGTGCCTACAACATCCATGGTACAACATTTAAGATTTAGAAAGGCACGAAAGCAAAAGGGAGAGTTCTTTTTCTTATAATCAGTATTAACCTCACTAGCCTCGTGCCCTAATGTTCGACTATATTCATTATTTTTGCAAATACGTTCAACTTGACAAGGCTAGCCAAACATCTTACCAGCTTTCACATGCTCTGCTTATACTGAAGCTAATATTGCTCCCAGATTTCATTATTATTGTGCCTACAGGAGCATGGCTGAGTTTATTTGATAATCCTCTCCAAATTCAGTTAATTAAATGGAAAAATGTTAGTAAAATCAAACATTTGTTACTATAGTGAAAAGTTTATTTGAACTGAATTTTTCTTTTTTTCTTTTTTTTTTTTTTTTGGACTGGTGGTTTTGGCGTTGTAAATCTACCTTCCAAATTCACCCGCAAACACGTTTCTGTGGAAACAGAGCCACAAATAGAATCAGTGGTTATTGATTTTCTTTTGGGGCTACCACCTGGTTTCTGCAAAACCCTGGAGAGCATAGGCCAATTTCCGTGTGTATTTTACCCTTTTCTCCCCCTACTCCTTCCATACCTGCATGGCTTTAAAATAATCCAGGCCTATCTATTATTTATCAAAAGGCTACTGGATTGGCTGATAAAGCAGAGAGACTCTGATCTCTCCTTGTTATGAGAGTCTCCTAGATGCTGCCTCTCCTATGGCCGGCCTCTTTCTGTTTCTGGGAACCCCACCCAGGCTCAGGCAGAGCCTCCATGTTTGGTCAAACTCTAGTGCTGCATCCAACATGCTCTTCCTCATGCTCCCCGGCCTTTCCAAAATTTGTTCAGTCCCTTACCCTTTCATCTAGACCCTCCACCTGCTTGTCGTGCCTCTCTGTTCTTGGGTCAGCTCACTCCTCCCCATCTAATTGATTGTACTTTAGACATTTCTTCCTTCCAGAGGTTTTTCCTGACCTTTCTTTATACTAGGTTGGATGGGCCTGTTAAATATCTCTATAGTGCCTGTTAAATATTTCTGTAGCACCTGTACCTGGTGATGATAACATGTGTATTTTATTTTAGAAGATCTTAGGAGGCTTCGCTTGAATAAACAGAACGCTTGACATAGTGTACTCACTTTCTGTGGCTGTTTTATTTTTGTTTCTATTTCGTTTTTAAATACCACAGCTTTGTTTGTCAAACCAATAAACAGAAAGGTATGCTTTTACAGTTCTGAAGGGCAGAATTTCAAAACCAATGTGTCTCTGGGGAGTTTCTGTTCCTTGTCTCTCCCAGCTTCTGGAGGCCGTCAGCAGCCCTCAGCTTGTGGCTGCATCGCTCCAGTCTCTGCCTCCGTGGCCATATTGCCTTCTCCTGTTCTCTGGGGGCCTCTCCTGTGTTTCTCTTATTGGGATGCTTGCTGGATTTGGGGCCACCTGGGTAATCTGGGATGATCTCCTCATCTTGATATCCTGGACTTAATTATATCTGCAAAGACCTTGTTTCCAAATAGGGTAATATTTACAGATCTGGGGATTAGGACACAGAGGACATACCTCTTTGGGGGCTATCGTTCAGCCTACGACACTTTGTAACTGGAACCTAAACACTATAAGGATTAATAATGAGGATAATAAAGAACACGACTTACTGATAGAGATATTGAAGCATATCCCCACTGGTTCTCTTCAGACCGGTGTCTCACCTTAGTGGACTATGTCATGCTAATTCCCATGTCAGAGACTTCAGTCCTGAAATTGTCTTCGCTTGAGTTCCTTTTGCTACCCTTGTCTTACCCATTCTTTAAGGTTCAACTCAATTTTAACCTCCTCTACAACGCCTGCTACAATCTGATAACACTGATAATAAAAGCACCTAACATTTATCAAGAACTTACTACTTGCCAGGCCTGGTACAAAGAACATTAATTTCCCTATTGATATCTCCAGTGTTCTTCCTTCCTTTGACTTGCTATTACATTTGTATCTGTGCCACCATAAATATTATTTAATTACATACTGTCACATCTACTAATTGTAGGCTATGCATGTAGCCTGTATATACATTTTTTATAAAATATATTCCTTATGTGCTATTTTACTATTACCGCTACTACTATGGCTAACATTCATTAGAGTACTTACTATGGGCCAAGAACCGAGCTAAGCAACTAATTTTTCTCTTTTAATCCTCAAAGCAATTCTGCAATGTGTGTACTTCCTTTATTCTCACTTTTCTGATGAAGAAAAAGAAGTTTACTGTTAATTACCTATGGTCTAACAGCGATAGAATCAGAATTTGAGTCAAAGCCATGTAACTTCAAAGACCACAAAAACATATATTATCTTATATATTTGCTGCAATGTCACGTAAGGGTTGGCTTTGTCTTCTAAAGCATTTAGGTAGATTTGAAGCTTCTTAAGGCCATCCTTCTGCTTTCCATAATCATCTATTATGATGCTGAGTTCTTGGAATGAAAGTTTTGTCTTGTTTCTGAATGCACTCAATGTATGGGATTATTTAAAAAGTCCTTTAGCCAAAGGTTGTAAATTTGGTCTGCTGTGCAAGCAGGTAATAGCCCTAAACTCCTTTGTAATGCAGATGGAAAGTGTTGAGAGGCTCAGGTTAGAATGAGAAAAAATGCTCCCTCATCTCACCATCTCCTCCCCCTTTTAAGTCTGTCCTCATCACAGGTAGGGAGTCAAGGAAATCAGCATAAATTATTTTCCTTCTTGATATTGTAAAGGTCATTAAATTAGGTAGCATTAATAGCATCAGTAGGAGGCTGAGAACAGAAAGAGATAGACTCTGAACCCTGTGGCAAAGCTCTCCAAGTTCTAAGTAGAGGAAAAGAATTGCAGGGTCATTCAAGAATTTCTAGGACTGCTTTATTTGCTGTTCTTCAACAGCAAACTCTTTGTTCTTCCATAGACAGTGATCTAGTAAAATTTCCTTGCCATTAACTTCACTCCTTAAAAGGTAGAGAAAATGACAAGATTTTAAACATTTTCTTCCTCAGACCACATTCAGTTTGCTAGTTTACATCAGCTCAGCTGGAAAACAGCAGAATTATGAATTTTAACACAACACAGTAAAGCATCATTTAGTTTTCTCCAACTTTGATTTTGGTTTAATTTGTTAACATTCAGTTAATTATTTAGGGAACAACTGATCTCCTCTTGTTTCCTCTACAATGACATAATTTTTTGAAGAAAAAAATTCAAAATTTCCCTCTAACTCAATGAAATGATAATCATGTTTAAATATTACATTAAGAAGTATCAAAGTTTCTGTTAAAATTACCAAACCAATTGGGCAAATAAAAAAGTGAATCCTTGTGCTCTAGAAATGTTTACTTCATAAAGTGGATTTTAGGAATAAAACAGTGACCTCTTTTTTTATGGCATTCACTCAGTTCTATGTGGTGATGAGAATGATAGTTAACCATTGTTTATGGGACTGTTAAGAGATGAAAACCTAGTCTTAGAATTTTTCATCTTTATCATATTTGATCTTCACAACAGCTTTATGAAGAGGCCACTATTTTTATGCCCAATGGACTGATAAGAAAATTAAAAATCAGAGAAATTATGTAATTTCCCCAGAATCATACAGTTAGTAAAGGATAGTCAGTATTTGACTCTATGAAGAATAGATAAATTGTGCTGCCAAGTATATTGCTTCTCCAATAATAGCTGCTAATACTTTTTCTTTTATGAGTAAACACTTATTAAAACTGACAATTTGACAATGCTGAACTTTATCTGAGCCCTTTGGTCCCAGAAAACAATAATGGTTTGGAAATCCTCCCACCCTTTAAGGACCACCCTGCACCAGTATGTTTTGAGAGAAGACCCATTTCTGTCCTCTCTCAGGACTCCCATGAACTCTGGATGACTTTCTTGATTGCCACTAAAAAGCCCCAGGTCCCCTTCTGTTCTTTGAGACAGCCCCTATTAATGAACACTCTCCCTATTGGAATGGTTTAGAAAAAATAATCTCCTTGGCTGGTGCATTTGTCTTGCACAGTTTGGTGCTGTAACTCAGATAGGGCCAGATCTCACTTTGGGTCCCTGTTTACTTACCCAGGTAAAGAAACCTTTGTGCTCTGCTCCTGAGGAGTGATTGGTGACCCAATGGGGGGTCTGACTCCTGGTCCTGTGCTCTGGACTTGTGTCCATGAGGAGCAGGGTAAGGTGCCAGCTTGATTTCTGGGGGCAGCTTCTTTGGGTTTTGTGGTCTTCTTTTGCTGGTCTCTGTAAAGGAATTGATTATTTATAGAGATCTTGTCTCTTTCATGTGAAAGGCAGCAGAGACTGGTTTGTTAGTCTTTTCTGTTTTGTCTATTTGAGTTCAAATCTATTAAGAACTTACACCCACTGGGAAAGGAACAGCTCTTTAATGTGGATCAGTGAGTTTTGTATTTCTGTGTTTATGTTTGAACTATGACTGAAATTTTAGAATTGAAACTGTTTTCTTTCTCTCTTTGGATATTTATGTCCGTCATTCAGAAAGACTTCCACCTCTTATCATATAATGTATTATTTCCCTCTTTCAGATGGAATTACCAAATTTGATTATAAGATCTCTTTAAGGAGTTCTATTCTAAGGGCCTCAGAGGTAAACTGTTGCATATATAAATTGAATATTCCTAAAATTCCCAGAAATTAAGGAAATTGAATTACTAAGACTCTCAAGGTGCCGGATTTAAAAGATATCCTTACAGAAATAAAACCAAATACATTTTATTATTTCAAGTTCACATAATTTAGGCAAATCTTTGACAAATAACAGTTACATAATATTTTTAGTTTAATAAAAATAGCTATGTTTTCTCTGAGTTATCAGTGTTAAGTATGATAAACAGCAGGTACCGTTCTTATTTTGTAGATGAGAACGTCACATTTAGAAAACTTAAACTTAATCAAGTTTATACATCTAGTAATGGATGGATGCTTACTGATTTTAGAAGGTGGGCTTTTATTTAATTAATTAATTTTTAAAATAATTTTTATTTTGTTAAATTAGAAGAAGCCGGGCTTTTAATCTGTAATCTATATATCACTGTAAACAAGTCAGATTATTCTTTGCATATATCACATTCAATTTAGGAATGAAATATTCAATAATTTCCCCAAGTGGAAGAGAGTGTACTATATTTTTCTTTAAAACCAGAGCCAAAGTTCATCACTTGATGGATATACGCTGCCAGCCTGTTTATAACAGGAAAATTAATATGTTATTAAATATGTTATTAGTGCAGAGACTCTGCTAAACTAAGTTTGAAGCAAGTGACCAGACCACTAACTACATATACACTAGTGATAGCAGAAAGCCATGTGAACTGGAGCTCTCTTGAAAGATTTTGCCCAATACTTTGAATTGGTCCTGGATGGAAGAAACTGTTTCAGATTATCATATATCAAGCCCACTTCTCTGTATGGTGATTTTAAATTTTGGTTATTATTTAACACTATTTTAATTGTTTGTAAAGTTTGGAATGTCGCCCCTCCTAAGAATCCCTAATTCTCTTGCATTTTTTAGGAAGTCTCTTGCTGCAAACTCTACAGCTTCCTCACTAAATATTTCTGCAACATATTCCCAGGCCATAATGAACTTTGAAGCTCTAGTTTAGTCTCCTTTTTTATTTTATTTTTTTCTTCTGTGTGAACCTGAACAAATAAAACACTAAGCAATCCTGATGTTATTTTGAAGAGTGGCCCTTACATTTTTAGCAATGTAGTATTCTAAAATGATTAATAAAATAATACTAAAAAAAAAAGTGCTCTGCCTCTCAGAAAATGACTCTCTTGGTGCTTTCAACTAACACAGAAGAATATGCATGTGTAAAGCTATTCTAAGATGAAAGCAGTGGTTCAATATTGTCTTAAAAATAACTTTAATTTGGATCCAGTCAATTTTATGGCACTCTTATTCAAATTACCTGCCTTAAATACAGAAAAGTTAATACACTTAGTAAAATTTAAAAAACACCATAATATCTTGAAGAAATTTGCTATTGTTTAGAAAACTGCATGAACAAGTCCCATCTGCAAATGGTTATTTATTACTTAGTTATTTTTAGAATTTTTTTTTTTTTGGATGCATCGCTCACAGTAGCCTCTGGGTGCATTTGCAGAGTTTAATAATTAGCTTTCCCATTATAGCTTACACACAACATGCAAGACAACATAAACACAGGATGCATTCACATACGTCAGCACATATTCTTACGCATGTAAACAGGTGAGTGAGGATACCTTTAATCCAGACTTTATCAGCCAATGGGATTATTTAATAATTCCTTAAAAACCAAGAATCTTAAATACTTGACAGTAATCAAGGAGCTACTTCTTTGCTCAGGGATTGTGGTTTGTTTATGGGCTGTGTCTTGTGCCTATAAGCTTTTCACAAGGTTGAGGAATGTTTATTCTCTGAAAATGAAATTATTAGCTCTGAAATACAGGGGGGAAAACATAAAATACTGCAAAATGTCAGCATAATACTGTCTACTAGAGTTGCAACTCATTTGTAAAATAGTTGACATAACCTTTAATGTGTAATGTGTAAGCATTTTAAATATGCTAGATATGATGCCAGGAAGGTCCTCTAAAAGTAAGAATACCAAAGATTTCTCAGGATTTTAAAAACGATCTGGAATGTTGCTGTTAGAATGAGCGTGCTGGACTTGTGTTGGCCCCTGCTCAGAAAATTTCATCCCACCCACAAACTCAGATGAATGAGTTTTTGGGATATAGGTGACTTGACCAGTTAAGCTGGTAACTTGTGACTCCAGCAGCCTGGTTCAAAGAGATGAACTAAATCAATCAGATTCCTCCTTTTAGAAATGTTAAAAGTAAGCGTGTGAATTACCTTTAAATTGAAAGACTGTATAATAATGTTGATGAGGGAACAGAAGGCAAGCTTGAGCACAAAGCGGAAACTGATGCCCTGCAACCCGCCCCCCCCCATGGGATGTGGATGTACATGACATTCCTCAGGCACCCCTGGCTGCCCAAAAGCTAAGGAAAAGAAAAACAAATGGTTAACTAACAGAGATCACAATCCTGGGAGGTGTGAGTCTCCCTCAGTTTACGCATGTCCTAGTGATTTACAGGGAAGAAGCTTTCTTATCAATAGTCATTTCCAGAGTCCCATAATTCAGTTTCCTGAAGCCCTAACATTACCATCCCCTCCATAAAATCCAGGGAAGCTAAGGCAGAAGGAAATGTAAATAAAACGGAATTTCTTTCCGGACCTGCAGCCCATTGATAAGGACATGTGATAGGGGGAAAGTAACATTCTCCAGGGAAGCTCCCAATTATCTTACTATTAACACCTTCTAGACGAGCCAACAACCTTAACTTGACAATAGCAAGGCCTCCAGTATCTTGAGAGTCTTCTTTAACATATGAAAGTACTTTCTCAACCTCCCTTTTTCCTCACCTCCCCCAACCCTATAGTATATAATCAGCCACCCCTCACAACCTGGGGCAGCAGCTCTTTCTGCCCACGGGTCCTGTCCCCATGCTTTAATAAACCACCAATTTTGCACCAAAGACGTCTCAAGAATTCTTTCTTGGTCGTCGGCTCTGGACTCCACCTCACTGAACCTCACGTATATTCCCCAACCTCATCAATGTGGCCACATGCATGGAGACACTGTGGGAAAGCAGAGACTCATTGCTGAGAACAAAGGGGGAGGTGAGAGATTGTGTATACATACATATATATATATATAAATACACCTGACTAATCTTTTTTAAAAATCTTGGTTCTCCAGCTCTATCCTGGACTCCTGTAACAACAGACATATCTTTACCTAGCCCACTGTTGTATATGAGCTAGTTTGAGCTGTTTTTTTTTTTTTTATTCCTTGCTACCAAAGAACCTGAAATGAAACAGAAGTTGTAACGGAGGACATCACATCCTGCCTTCTAGAGAATAAACAGCAGTGCCAGACTGGGGATTGGAATCTGGGAACTACATTTACAAATCAGGACACCTGGGGATAGCAATCATCATTGCCTTTTATGTAAATGTGAGCGGTATTCAGATTGTAGATCTGTGAACACTTGCCTCTGCCCAGGGCTATCTTCCTAACCCCCTAGGACCCCCCCCCCCATTCCGGGCACTTAGAGGAATGGCTGAACCTAGGATTGGAGACTGAGGGAAGGAAGGAGGGAGAGGCATTTCTGGGATCCCAACTTGGAATGAATAGATAGTGGTTTGTAGAATTAAATCATAACAGGACTCTTGTGCATTAGGTCTTGTCTGTTCACTAGGATCCTTTTGGGAAAGCCTTTGCTATCTAACTACCATTGTCCCAAATTCTCAACTTTTGCACCACATCTGCTCATACCCTAGCTGATAGTTTTCCTTTTCTCTGCCCCAGATCTCCACATGGCAAGCTTTTTTGTCTCTTTGTTTATCACTACTGCTTAGTGCTCCCATTAATGCCTGAGGCAAAAGAGATGCTCAATAAAATTTTGTTGCATGAATGAACAAGAAATACAGTTAACAATATTCTGAATATTAAAGCTAATATTATCCACAACCATTTTACAAGAAAAAAATGCCAAAAGTTCCACATTAGTTTAGGGTGAGTTTTAGATTATGAAAGCCTAATAATATTTTACTATCATGTTAACAACTGGCAGGTTGACTGCAAACTTTTCAATTTCTTGAAGGAGAATCTATAAGAACCATTCCCATCCAACATGTTGCTGAGTTTCACGTACCTCAACCCAGTTTGCTAATAAAGATAATTTAAATATTGGTTATCTAGTCTTGAAAGTGTCTTAGGCAGCTCAGGCTGCTATAACAAAATACCATAAATTGAGTGGCTGAAACAATAGGAATTTATTTTCTCATAGTTCTGGACGCTGGAAAGTCAAAGATCAAGGTGCTGGCAAAGTAGGTTTCATTCTGAGGCCTCTTTTCAGTTGTATGTGACTGCCATCTAATTTTGTGCGTGGGAGAGAAATCTCTCTCTCTGGTGTCTCTTTTCTTATGAGGGTACCAACCCCTCGTGACCATCATGACCCTCATCTCCCACCCTCATGACTTCGTCTAACTACTTACTTCCCAAAGACTCCATCTCCAAATACCATTACATTGGAGGTTAGGGCTTCAACATGCCACTTTGTGGGGACACAAGGATTCAGCTCATAACAGACTGTTATTATTTTAAAGCAATACTATCCTCTGTTTATGCAGTAGTTTTACTGCACACATTTCCTATATGGTCCACACTCATGACCTTGAGACCCAGGACTGATGGTATAGTTCCCATTTTTACACATAAGGAAATGGATATTCATGAAGGTTAGATATCTTTCTGGAGGTTTTGCAGCCAGGAAGTTGGAGAAACAATCCTATAACCCAGTGTCTGATCCCTGCTTCAGCCCCTTAAGCAATCTAAGAGTAATTGCTTTAGTCAAATGTTTATTTTTTTCTCCAAGAGCTGCTGTAAATCATATAATTTCACTGTAAATATTATTATAAATTTACCTTCAAGTTCAAACCTATATATGAATTTGGAAAAGGACTCTTTCTAAAAAGCATCTGAAGGAAACTTAGTTTTTGCAGTCTCATGTGACCTATGATCTCTGTGCTTATTCAGAATAAGAGCTGGTTTGTGAAGTTCACTGAGGAATAAATTAGAGGTGCTTCAAGCATGTATAAAACCTGATATGTGATGCCCTGTTCTCAGCAGCTGCTGATGAGAAACCATAAGTTGGTATCCTATGACACTCATACTCTTAGTCTTGTTTATTTTGGCTTTTTATTCTAATATATATCAGTTGGGGTATATATGTAGACTGATCTGTACCCAGTAGAAATTTCTTCTACATGAGAACATCCTTCCTAAAGCTATGGCACTTGTTTGGGGGAAGCATGTGCTAGACAAGGGTTTTCTAACAGTCAACCAAATCAGAAGAAGTAGTCATGGGTCCAATGGGTGATGCGATCTTGGAGGAGGTGTGTAAACATTCAAGTGCTACAGATCAGAGGCTTATTATAGGCTTTGGTGATGCCTGTCCTAGGGAGTGAATAGTATAGATCAGAATCAAAATGGGAGAATGGGGGAAGGAGTCAACCCTTATGATAATATAATCTAGCCTGCCCTATGGTTATTGACTAAATTTAAAGGGGCTTTCAGAGAGTTTGTAACACAGTTTTGTCAGGAAGTATGTCATGACCTCTTATTTTTATGAAAAAGCTCGTATTTAGGTATATGGAAAAGTTCCTTGACATAAATTATTAGGAGTTACTACAGAAGGCATGGTGCTGGTAGTGTCTGTGGGAAATGAAATACCATTTTATACCTAAACCTTGCTTGATTCACCTCTGCCCCAAGTTTGCTCCTGATTGATTGTGCTAAGACATGGTTGTGGTGATTTTTATTTGCACCTAGGTTCACTTTAAGTGAGCCTCCACAATTGCCCTATTTTCCAATTATATAAAAGGAAAGCAGAACAAAGAGCTAAAAGGATGTCTCTACCTTGGTGGAGTAGATCTGACAGAGTGGATCTCAATAGCAGTGTCACCCCACAAACTTTGGGTCACCTCACTTAAAGAAGGACATTTTTGACTGATTTACATTTAGAAAACTAAATCAGAGCTGATTTAAGTTTATGCCAACTCAATTTCACTCACTTGGCCTCTGAGATACATTCACAGGTGGAAAAAAAGGGCTGCCATTGTAGCCAGGAAGCCCGGAAGTGCCTGTGACTCAGTCTAGGAGATGCCTCCACAGCTGTTCTGGTTTGCCCAGGGGAGTGTGTTGTGCACATGAACTACATCTGTCCTGTGTGTAGAGATGGAAGAAGGATTGTAAATGCTTTTATGCAGTGTTTTGTCACAGCCCCAAGTTCAAATTTTTGAGCATGGCACATCCATGCCCACCCTACTTCCCTTTCCTAAACGGTATTGGATCTGCTACTTACCTTTGCTTAGCCTCACAGGTGCCGTTCTTGTTCAGTTAGTCTTTGCCAGGGGAATCCTTCTGCCTCGTGGGCTTCTCTTTCTAGTCTCACTTAAGTACTGCTTCTCTCTGCCTGTTGTGTGACTTCTACCAGTTCCCTCATCTCGTACCCTCTAGACCGCAGCTGTCCAACCCAGGCAGGCAGTGTTGTCTTATTGTCCAATGTGCCGGGCACAGTGTTGTGATCAGAAAGTCAGGAAGAAAGTGGTCAGTCTTCCTCTGCAGGGGTGATATTTCCTCACTGTAAAAATAAAATAAAATGAAATAAAATAAAAGTAAATATGTTTTTCTTATGTCTTAAGACCTGACCAGTATTGGTACACATAAGATGGAAGAGGGAATAGTACTGAACAGTACATTGAAAAATCCACGTACAAGGAAAAACTGTCTGAGCGATCCACATTTTATAAGGAATTATGGGTGGCTCAGAATATCAGCATCCATAAAATCTGGGAATGGGAGGCATGGTATGAAGTTCCCCAGGACTTTCTTAGTTTCACATCCTTCAGAACTTTAAAAGTCAGATAGTTGAGAGGCTGGGAGTAAGTGGGCAAAAAAACAATCTTCTTGTTTTTCTTTTTTTTTTTTTTCCTCCCAACACATGCACTGAACTTTCTTGGCAAATGGAAGCAAGCCTCTTCCATTATTCATTCATTTTATTACATTCTTACCCAGTGCCTACTCTGGGTCAGGTGTTGCTCTGGTTGCTTGGGATACAGCGCCTATTTTCAGGGAGGTGGCAAGCTTCTTAGGGAGAGGGAGAAGTAAATAGAACACTGCAATTCACCAGGGACTATAGTCTCCAAAGAGAACAAAAACATTTATAATGGACTTAGTTTGTATCCCTCAGGGCCTCCTATCTGGCTTTGTAAAAGGAGGATCTACTGCCCTTTGACCCTTTCCATATAAACAAAGACTTCACAGAGTGGTCTGGAACATTTGTACCACCACTGGGAGAATTCAAAGCCAGGGAGAAATTATTTGTGGTAATAGATGTATTTGGAGGTGAGGAGCTTAAGGAATGTTGACTAGTTGATGACTAAGAAAGGCAAGAAAATAATTTGTTTTGCTCCAAGGAAAATTCATTTGGGGAATGAAACAAGGTAGATTTTTGTTGGTCATGAGCAAAGACTCTTTCTGCAACTGTTTATGGGAATTTCTAGGAATATTTAAGAGAAGAAAGGCAAGAAAATAATCTGTTTTGCTCCAAGGAAAATTCATTTGGGGAATGAAACAAGGTAGATTTTTGTCGGTCACGAGCAAAGACTCTTTCTGCAACTGTTTATGGGAATTTCTAGGAATATTTAAGAGAATTTCAGGGAGAGAAATGGAATGTTTCTTGTTTGCTTTCTAAAGAAATGATTTAAAAGGGCAAAGAGGTGTGTGTGTGTGTGTGTGTGTGTGTGTGTGTGTGTTTGTGTGATATGGGGGGATGCATAGAAGGCTGAAGAAGCAGACTGTTCTTCCCAGTTGGACCCCACCTCTCTTTCAGGTTCCAGTTACTCTTGGTCCACCCTGATGCCACATGCCTGCATAAACTTTATTCCCTCCATTATTCAGCCAATCTTCCCTTTTCTTGTCAAACCTTGCTCACTTCCCCCAAATTAGATGCTGCTCCATTCTTTGCATCCCTGGAACACCGCTTTCATACCTTCATCATAGCACATACTATGCCCCTTGTTTCATAATCTGTCTATGTATCCATAACAGCCACTCCTTTGTGAGGACAAATGGGCATAGAGCACATGGCGTCATCATCACTCACATGGGGTCCATCCTCCTTGCAGTCAGATGTTACAGGCCACTTCTGCTACAAAGGTAACTATATAACTGTTAGGCACGTTTGTTAACCATGGTAAGCCTCAAGTCCTTCTCTGTAAATTGTAAATATAATAGTACCTACCACATAAATTGTTCATTTATGCAGATAAAATTAGACAATATGCATGCACAGAGTTTAGCCCAGAGCCAGGGGCTAGGTGAGTACTCAGTAAGTGTTACTTGCCTTGATCAAGTCCTCAATAAGTCCTCCTTGTGGGACCTGAAGGACTATCTTGGTGAGAGTGGTTTTTCCTCAGCTGCATTCGAGCTGTGGTGCTTCAGTAATTTGGATTCCTGATACCTAAGAAGTACAAGTATTTATAAAGTCTTCAGGCATTTTTTTTTATTTTTTTTTTAAATTTTTTTAAAGGTTTTATTTATTTATTTGACAGAGATAGAGACAGCTAGAGAGAGGGGGAACACAAGCAGGGGGAGTGGGAGAGGAAGAAGCAGGCTCACAGCAGAGGAGCCTGATGTGGGGCTCGAACCCACAACGCCGGGATCACGCCCTGAGCCGAAGGCAGATGCTTAACCGCTGTGCCACCCACGCGCCCCTTCAGGCATTTTTAAACTTTAAAATTCTCTGGGCCAAGAAAGGAGCAAACAATAAATGGCACACATAGGCATAATTCATAACTTGTTCCAATGAAAATGTCCAAGCTTCAGTATAACTTGTACTTCATTCAATCTCAGTTTTCCTCTCTCTGAAACCTTTCCACAGTTGCTCCAGAGAGATCTCACAAATTGCTTTTGGGAAGGTAGTCCCAAGATCTTGTGCTCTCAGCCCTGCTTTCTACCATCCCAAGAAACATGGTTCTAGGAAGACAACAATAAACTCAATCATCTGCTTTTAGTATGTATGAAACTGCACACTGTCTACATCACATGAAGGAGATACAGAGAGAGAGTTTTAGGCAAGCGCAAGGGATCGTTTTTACTTTTGAAGAAATCCACCCTCCCTACTTGCTGGTGTGAACTATAATGGGGGAATGAATTGAGGCAATGAATGGAGGCAAATTAACCCCGTGTGGAGGTACCTTTCAATTCCTGCCCCCCACTCCCCTCATTGAGCCCAGAAGATCGCAGGAAAATTTACTCAGGACAAAAATTCAAGCTGCACTAGCTAGGAGAAGTTAGGGAAACCAGGTCCCACATCAGTTGTTTCTTTCTTTCTCTTTTTCTTTTTCTTTCTTTCTTTCTTTCTTTCTTTTTCTTTCTTTTTCTTTCTTTCTTTCTTTCTTTCTTTCTTTCTTTCTTTCTCTTTTCTTTCTTTCTTTCTTTCTTTCTCTTTCTTTTCTTTCTCTTTTCTTTCTTTCTCTTTCTTGTCTTTCTCTTTCTTTCTTTTCTTCTTTCCTTTCTTTTCTTTTTTCTTCCTTTCTTTGTTTTTCTTTCTCTTTCTTCTTTTCACTGATTACAATGTGAATGTTTTAGTTATTTTAAAAGATCTAAAAAAAAAAAAATCAACAACGAAAAGAAGTCCCCCAGGTGTCCTTCGCTGAGCCAGCCGCAATTAGGTGAGAGCAGGGCATATCTATAATTCAGCTCGGGAATATTTCTCTTAATAATTAATTGAGCGCCACAAAAGGAGGAGGCCCAATAGGGCCGTCAAACAAAGCTGCCAGCTGAGGCCGACAGTGGCCGCCTCAGCGCCAACTGACCCGCCCAAGGTCGGATTTACTCCAGCAGTCCCGGTGCGCGTCTCCACTGCTTGCTTGGTCCATCAGAGGGAGCTGGAAGAGGTGCCTGGAGCCCGGGTCGTTACCTGGCCTTGTATGTGTCTGTGTGTGTAAAAATTCACACTTTCCACTGCTAACCTTTCTTTGAGTGGATGAGTGGGAATTGCAATTTTACATCCATGTCTATGGGCATCTCAAACGCCTGCCACCTAATAAGCAAAGTGGGGGTCCATCCCGGGGTGTGCACGCTGCTGCGGCCGCACTCGCCTGCCCCGCGGGGTACTATGGGTTTTGTTTGTTTGTTTTTGCTGTTTAATGAGGGTGGGTGGTGTTAGCGATCCGACCACTATGATGAAGACCTCCCCGGAGCCAAACCCCCAGCCGCGTTGTATCCTTTTTGCAGCAACAGGTTCGCGGAGGGCTCCTTCACCCCTTCTAAAACCCCCCTCCCGTGGGCTGGTCTTGTGACCCGCTCAGAGCCCTCCGACTTTCTCCCGCTTGGTCTTGTGCCTCCCGTGCGCAACCCTAACCTGGGCCTGATTCCAATTTCTGCAACCCACCCCTCACCCGATTGGAGCACACTTTTAAAGTCGGCCTCCTCGGAGCCCCAGAGGCCCGGCCCCCGAGTGGAGGCTGACAAATTGTGCAAAGGAGGCGGAGACCAAGGGGAATCGGCACGTTCGTAGGCGACTGGGGGGCTACCAGTTAGCGGCCTCGCCAGAGATGCACCCAGGCTCCCAACCCCACAAACCCGTTTTGCGGGCTGTGTGTGTGTGTGTGTGTGTGTGCGCGCGCGCGCTGAGCTGTAGAGAAAGCGGGTCAGAGAGAGGAGAAGACGCGCAGAAGCACCCTGTTGGCAAGACTGGACCTCCCGTCGAGGTCTTCCCTCCCAGCCTCTCTCTTGGGATCCCGCTCTGCTGCGGGGACCCCTGTTTCAGCTCCAACGGATTAGGGCTTCTCCTCTGGGGGCGACGGCCGGCGGCTCCCGGAATCGTTCCCTCCTGCTCCCCAGCGTCGGGGGGTCGGCCGGGGGGGCGGGCAGTGGCGGCATCGTGACTGTGCCCGCCCCGCGGCGCGGGGAGGTGCCCCAGGCTACAGCCTGAACGCCACACCCTCGGCACGGCCCTGGCCCCGCCCCCGGCCGGCGCGCGTTCCCGGCCAGGGGAGGCGTGTGCTGCTTCTGCAGCCAGCGAGAGAGGGAGAGGGATGGATATTGGAGGAGGAATTCGGGCTTAACAAGTGATCGCTGCTGTCTAGGATTTTGTTTCTTTTTCTGGGGAACCTTGACTTCCTTTTCCGATCGAGGTCTCCTGTGCTGAACTCCAGAGGAACCAGAAGTCTTGGGGTCTTCCCTGGGCTAGCCCTGATCCCCACCCCGGGCTCCAGCAGCGAGGACTCTGTGCCCCCCTGGCCAGGCAGCAGAACTTGTTTCGTGGATATTTTGGAGCTTCCACCTGCCACACCGGAGTGATTCCTTCTATCCCCAGGAACATTCTTCCCCTCCTCCAGCTGTTGAAGCTTGAGGGGGAAAGACAAATCAAGCGGGGGATTTTCTTTATATTTATTTTTCACTCCGCCTGGGAACGGTAAGTATGATACCTCTCTTATCTTTTCTCCACTATCCTCTTTTGGTTGTTAAGAAGCAGTGGACATTTGAGGGATAAATAATATCGGGAATGTGACAGAAGGGCATGAATGGAAGGCGGTTAAAAATAAACCAGGAGGTGGAAGAAGGGAGGTGCAGATGCTGCGCGGCGCTCCGGGGGGCCAACAGTTGTTATTTTCCTAACCCCAGGGATGGGGTGCGTGCGCCCTGCTTAATGTGCCCAAGCGGGAACCTAGGTCTGGAGGGGAGGGTGCGATTAAAGATGTCGTTTCCCAACGAGGTGGGGTTTAGATTTAGCATCATTTTTTGCTTCATCCCAGACTCACCGGTTCCGTTCCTTTGGGAACAGCTGGCGAACGGGTTTGAATCGCTGCCTCTCCCAGGGTTTGGATTTGCGTGCATTTTCCGAGCATTTCAGCAGCACATAGGGACTGTGTAAATGGCGTGCGTTGAAGTGTATATTTCTCACGGTGTTGGTTTTTTTATTTTCTCAATCTCTCTCTTTCTCTCTCTCTCTGATAGGTTCAGGTACCACCCTAAGACAGTTGCAGGAATTAGCACTGAGGGATGAAAACAGCCTTGTTGCTGGGGGGTAAGGGAGGAGGGGAAGGATGCTTGGTGGTGGTTTGGGGGCACAGGGATTCCGGGGAATAGGTAGTCTCCTATTAGTTTAATGGTGTTAAAGAGGAAGGGACATTTCTATGCAAAGGTCTCCCCCTTCAAGGCTCCTGGGAGTAGGCTTGAATAGGTTCTTCTAAGCATGAATACCTAGGGAAGGAAGAGAGATTTTTAAACCAGTCTTGCTGTGTGGAAGGTTTTTCCTTTCCTTTCCTTTCCTTTCCTTTCCTTTCCTTTCCTTTCCTTTCCTTTCCTTTCCCTTTCCCTTTCCCTTTCCCTTTCCCTTTCCTTTTCCTTTTTTTTTGTTATTCTTTTCCTCCTTCCTCCTGCTCCCTCCCCAACCCCCCCCTTCTCATCTTCATCTTCATCTTCATCATCATCTTCATCATCATCATCATCTTTTTCTTCTTGGTTAGGGATAGTGAGGTAACTGGTAGCCAATTAAAAAGAAGGTAATTTGCTTTTTGTAAGGTGGGGAGGGATATAAACAAAAATGACCATATCCAAATAAATAGATAATTAATTGGTGTAGAGCAAAATGAGGGCAGGACTTGATCTCCTGCAGATTTGATGGTGAATTAGAAGACCTGCTAATTCATGACCTTCTGGGAGCAGTTAGTTGGGAGAGGGGTGTGCATAATATACAAATATACAGGCACTTTGGTTCTACTGGGGTTTTATTTAAACAGTGTATTCTAACTGCTTTGAGGGAGTTGGGGAAGAACTGAGCAAACTCTCAGGCTCTTTGGCCTGTGAAAGTCTTTAAAAGATGGTGGTGGCCTGACCTTCCAGAATAAATGTAACCCCAGGGTTTTTGGTAAATAGAGATTTGGAGACCTCCTAAGGGTAAACATGTCAGAATATTTGCTGTTGTTGGGAGTCAGGCAAAGGAAGGGGGTTGTCATTTGAGATACCTTCAGAGGTGTATTTTGTGTCCTAATCAAGTTCACCTCTTTCCCCAGGAGAATGTGTGATGATGATTGGGAAGTCCTCTGTTTGCCACTTCCCTGCTTTGTCACTTCATAGAACTTGGGTGGGTTTAGGCTTCTAGGCTGACAGGATTCAGCAAGGAGCAGCAGGTGGTCAAGGGCTCAATCCCGTTAATGGCTCCAGAAAGCCATTTCTCTTGTGCTCCCCAAGTGCTTCCAGTTATAGAAACTGGTAGATGCCCTGAATTCTGACTGTCATTATCCTCCCCAATTCTCTAGGCCACTCTGCATTCTTGGAAGTCCTGTTGGACAGAGTGAATGCAAAAGCATAGGAGACAGAAGATTAGGTCAGTTTTTACAGGTCCTGGCTGAGGAGATGAATTAGTTGGACCTAGAGAGAGCCAACTAAGAAGAAAGGCCAAGAATACCAAGTGACAGTGGAGACAGATCGGGGCTGCAAGGAAGATGTGATCAGCAAGTGGCAGATTGGAAATAAAAGTATGCAGAGAGGCAAGGGAGACAGGGGGAGGGTGTTGGGAGTTTGTAGATAATGGATTAAATTATGGGGGGAAAACATGATAGGCTGAAAATAAAATCCACAAAAACTGGGATTTAAAACATAAGGAAATAATCCCTTGAGAGGAGTGTAGGAGGAAGCATTGAGGGGAACATGGAGGAACAGCAAGGAGAAAAGATGATTATCAGAGAAGTGGAAACTGGGATTAGCTCCTAGGCTGTGGGTGGTAGAGAGTGTTCTGGAGTCTGGGGAACAGAAAAACAACAACAGAGACATGCTTCAGGGAGTCAGGAAGTGCCCGCTTAATACAGGCCATTGGTGAGTCTCAAAGTGTCCTGGATATCCTCACATTCTGTCCTCCCCCTAATTGAAACTGTGGTTTAAGGACATATACATTTGGGCGTGAGTAGATTGACAATAAAAGCTTAGGTTACGGTCATATTATTCAGAACTGCCAGCATGTATTGACATTCATTACGTCTGTGCTATTCTATCAACATTCTCTCTCTCATTCAATCCTCACTAAGGGGATGGAGGGCATTGTATTATTACCTACACCTTGTAGATGAGGTGATTGAAGCTTGTTGAAGTGGTGGAACCTGGATTAAAGAACACTGTTTTTTTCCCCAACTGCTCTAATCCTGAATCAAGACAGAGAGGGGTGGAAAGGCACTAAATTCAGAAATATTTGATGAGTGGAAATTAAAAAAAAATACCTTGAGATCAATGAATGATGGAAGCAGCTATAAAGTGACAGCATTATTATTGTGGAATGAAGAAAATGACACCAAGAATTAAGACCTGGCATGAGTGAAAGGGAGAGCCAAAGGAAGAGCCATGTGGGTCGAGAGTGGAGAGAGGAAAACTAATTGAGTTGCCCTGAAAATAGACTGAGCTGAAATAATAACCAAAGAAGAAGGACAGAAGAATGGTTTAGTGAGGAAGAGATTTAACAACCTGCCCCACACTCCTTGGAAATTTGTGGTCACTTGGTGCTTTATGTGGTTTGCTTAAGGACAAGAGAAAGAAGGTGTATGGGAAGGAAACACTGTTTGCTCTTTATGATTTGATTCTTTTTATTTTTCTCCTATGCTTATTTCCCTTCCTTTTTCAGGTGAAGTGCTTCTTCTGCATGATTTTAGCTGAAGGATGCTCTGCATTTCCTTGATTTCTATGGAGACCTCAGAGCTGGGTTTGCCCCTGCTGACACCTCATCTTGTACCTTCTCTACCTCCCAAGGTCTTTGCCTCTGTTGATAGCTTGGCATTGCCCCTGGGCCCAGGAAGCCTGTGATGAACTTGAGAGGAGCGCCTGGAGAATCGTCCTGATAGGCTTTGAGCAGCAATGGCTGGACGTACTTCAAGCCACGTGTTAACATGGGTCAAGCCATCACTAGAAGGCAAGTGCTAAGACTAAAGGCTTATTTGCATTTTATTTAAATTCGATGGACTGAGCTTTGGACAATTTCCATGGCAGAAAAATATATTCCATTTTCTAGGCACAACTGCTGGCTGTCAGATACTTGCCACCTTTGAATCTTGCGGCATCATCACCAATCACATCCTAGACGTATTTCCAAATTTGGACAGCCACCCAAAAACAGGTGTTTGGGAGACCCCAACATTTTTTGACTTGGGCTTGAGAGGGCTAGGTTGTTTATCTAGACCAGCCAAGCTTTGGAGAGCAATGTTGAATCCCTGGGAACAGAGAGCATGGGGCGTACTGATTTAAAAACAGAAAATGCAAAGTTGGACTGAAAATATCCTTAGTCTTCCAAGCAATCTGCTTAAGGGTTCCAAACTTACCTTAATTTGGTGAGAAAAGAAGCTGCCCTATTTTTCTTTCTCCTTCTTCTACAACTGGAACCAGCCATTTCCAAACTCCACCGCCATGGAGGTGGCAATGGTGAGTGCGGAGAGCTCAGGGTGCAACAGTCACATGCCTTATGGTTACGCAGCCCAGGCCCGGGCCCGGGAGCGGGAGAGGCTTGCTCACTCGAGGGCAGCTGCGGCCGCCGCCGTGGCCGCTGCCACAGCTGCTGTGGAAGGCAGCGGGGGTTCAGGAGGGGGCTCCCACCACCACCACCAGTCACGTGGGGCCTGTACCTCCCATGACCCTCAGGGTGGCCGGGGGAGTCGGAGGAGGAGGCGCCCGCGGCCCGAGAAGAAGAAAGTCCACCACCGTCAGAGCAGCTTTCCTCATTGCTCCGACCTGATGCCCAGTGGCTCTGAGGAGAAGATCCTGAGGGAGCTGAGTGAGGAAGAGGAAGAGGAGGAGGACGAGGAGGAGGAGGAAGAGGAGGGAAGGTTTTACTATAGTGAAGATGACCATGGTGATGAATGTTCCTACACGGACCTGCTGCCTCAGGATGATGGGGGCGGTGCTGGCTATAGTTCAGTCCGCTACAGTGACTGCTGTGAACGTGTGGTGATAAATGTATCAGGCCTGCGCTTTGAGACCCAGATGAAGACTCTGGCCCAGTTTCCAGAGACTTTGTTGGGAGACCCTGAGAAGAGGACTCAGTACTTTGACCCTTTGCGTAATGAGTATTTTTTTGACAGGAACAGGCCTAGCTTTGATGCCATCTTATATTATTACCAATCAGGAGGCCGCCTCAAGAGGCCAGTCAATGTCCCCTTTGATATCTTCACCGAGGAGGTGAAGTTCTATCAGTTGGGAGAGGAGGCCCTGCTCAAGTTTCGGGAGGACGAGGGCTTTGTGAGAGAGGAGGAGGACAGGGCCTTGCCAGAGAATGAATTTAAAAAGCAGATTTGGCTTCTCTTTGAGTATCCGGAGAGCTCCAGTCCAGCAAGGGGCATAGCCATCGTCTCTGTCCTGGTCATCTTAATCTCCATTGTCATTTTCTGCCTGGAAACTTTACCTGAGTTTAGGGACGACAGGGATCTCATCATGGCACTGAGTGCAGGCGGACACAGTGGGTTGTTGAATGACACGTCAGCACCCCACCTAGAGAACTCAGGGCACACCATATTCAACGACCCCTTCTTCATCGTGGAGACAGTCTGTATTGTTTGGTTTTCCTTCGAGTTTGTGGTTCGCTGCTTTGCTTGTCCCAGCCAAGCACTCTTCTTCAAAAACATCATGAACATCATTGACATTGTCTCCATTTTGCCTTACTTCATCACCCTGGGCACTGATCTGGCCCAGCAACAGGGGGGTGGCAATGGGCAGCAGCAGCAGGCCATGTCCTTTGCCATCCTCAGGATCATTCGTCTGGTCCGAGTATTCCGGATCTTCAAACTCTCCAGGCACTCCAAGGGCCTGCAGATCCTGGGCCACACCCTCAGAGCCAGCATGCGGGAGCTGGGCCTTCTGATCTTCTTCCTTTTCATTGGGGTCATCCTGTTTTCCAGCGCTGTGTATTTCGCGGAGGCAGATGAACCTACTACCCATTTCCAAAGCATCCCAGATGCATTTTGGTGGGCTGTGGTGACCATGACAACTGTGGGCTATGGGGACATGAAGCCCATCACTGTGGGGGGCAAGATCGTGGGGTCCCTGTGTGCCATTGCAGGTGTGTTAACCATTGCTTTGCCAGTGCCAGTGATTGTTTCTAACTTTAACTATTTCTACCACAGAGAGACTGAAAATGAGGAACAGACACAGCTGACACAGAATGCAGTCAGTTGCCCATACCTCCCTTCTAATTTGCTGAAGAAATTTCGGAGCTCTACTTCTTCTTCCCTGGGGGACAAGTCAGAGTATCTAGAGATGGAAGAAGGAGTTAAGGAATCTCTCTGTGCAAAGGAGAAGTGTCAGGGAAAGGGGGACGACAGTGAGACAGATAAAAACAACTGCTCTAATGCAAAGGCTGTGGAGACCGATGTGTGAATCTTGTTCTCTACCCGCCACTGCCCCCCCAACCCCAGTATCTCCAAATATATTTATGCATAGAGAGTGCAGTTATGAAAATGAAATATGCAAATGAACCTAATGCATATAGTAGTACGCCATTTAATGGTTATACGTGGCATAATTGTTACTAAACTTGTATTACATATCAAATAAATGATACATCTTGGAGAAGAGGGAGGCTAAAATAGGAGCAAATCTATCTTTATATTTTTTACTAGAATGCAAGAATTTTGCACATTAACTGGAAAAGATGTTAAAAGTAAAGATGGTTCCATGGAGAGAATGTGTGTGTGTGTATTTGTGTGTGTGTGTGCACGCGCACACATGCTGCGTGCATGTGTATGTGTAAGTAAATTGTCAACGTTGTTAGTAATTGTGCAGTGATGGGAAAAGTTGGCATTTTGAAGTATTTACTATGTAAGAACTAATGAATTCAAGCAGTCATTTATCAGTGCTTTGATAGCTTCTCATGTCTTTGGATCCCATGGTTGTTTTTTAAAAACTGTAAGAATTACTGTGTAGAAAAAAAAACAAGAAAGTGAATTATTTAATAGAATATAGGTCACAATTTTATCTTGGATTTAATTAAAGTTTATTTTTAACTGGAAATTAACTTTTAAAAAGGCTGCAGGGGCCTTTAGAAATTGATTATATTTTATTATTAATTTTGGGAAGATATGACAGCAAATGTCTAACAATATGGAAGAAGTGAAATGGGAGAAAATGTAACAAGTTTTGTTCACAGGACTGGATTTTTTTTTCCTTTGCACTATTTTATATGCTGGAGATTGAGAGAGACTTGCTACTGTGAATGTTTACTAATGTAACAGCTCAGTGACAATCCTTAGAAGAATGATTTCTTAGTCTTATTTTATAGCTCTTTTCTTTTTGTGAGACTAATGGCCATGCAGATAACAGCACACGATTCCCTTTTTAAAAAATCTAAATAACTGATCTGCAAAGGGAGTACGAAGTAAAATTTGGCAGCTGAATCTTTTGAAATTGGACTGTTACAATGATGCTTCTGAAACCATACTATTTTAATTATTCTTCTGCCTTTTAAATCCAGAATAATTTAACCAAAGTTAATGCATGCACTGAAAGAATTCTTGAAGAAATAAGATGCCCAGCAGCTACAGTGATTATGGCTTAAGAGCTTTCTATTAAATGTGCAACATAAATGCTGGATTTATTAAGTTTATTTCTTTGTGCAGCTACATAAAGGCACAGTGTGGGGATTCACCTCAGAATTTAGCACTCTATTTGCTGAAACTGATATAAGGAAGAATTGTGTCAAAACATTTGGTTTCGATATCACCATCATTATCATCTTTGCTGAAGGATCTTAAGATACATGTAACTGTGTTTAATTCATGACAAGGTGTTCTAGAATGTGAGGTAACAGCTAGCAATCAGACCTGCACTATTCAGTCATAATGAGATATAGATTACCAAATGTAGAGTACATAAGAGGCCTTACTCTCCAGTGTTTCTTCAACATCTATTTTTTATAAAATGGTTGTCCTGAGGTTTGGGAAAAATATACTATGTAGCACATAATGAACTCTGACAACTGTGAATTTAAAAAAAAAAAAGGTTCTAGAATAGCTTTTCTCAAGCTTTTAAATCCCAGGCCATCTTTTGATAATAACATAAATCTTCTTTAATGATATTTGAAATTCCAAGTAAATCTAAAGTTAGGTTTAAAAGCAAAGTTACACCCTTCTCCCCACCCCTTCCCCACCACTTACAGAAAAACACCTCTCAAGAATACCATTTAGAGAATGGAAAGCAGCAGCAGGGGAGTTGATTGAATGCTCTGACCAAAGATCCCTAGTGACAATAGAGAGTGACAGAACAAGGAAATGTGATCTTGTAATAAGACTTCAAAGATGGCATTTTAATATATTTTGGATATGGAACAAAAATGTAATAAGCATTAGACTAGGAGTAAGGCTATCTGGGTTGGTCATTATTCATTCGAAAAAGTCACCATTAATCTCTGCACCCCAATTTCCTCATTAGTGAAAAAGAGGGCATATAAAGCTTTTGTTACATCGCAGAGTTGTTATGGAAAGCGAATAACATATGAACACTCTGAAATGCCGAGTTCCAAATAAATCCCTGATGTTATGTCTAAATTGCTTAATCTTCCTCTGGGAGAATGAGATTTAGAACCCATGAGTTACATCTGCTTTGTTAGGATATTGTGAAAATCATGGGTAATTTCTTTAATTTCGAGCTCCTTACAAGAAGTGGATATGCAGATGCAAGATAGCCTATCATTGAATAATTACTGCAATTTCTTCATTTGAGAGAAAGATCCCAGGCGTGTCATGGTGTAAAAAGTTGACTCTGTGAATGAGGTACCATGTGTCTTTTGCTGTACCCAACTAGGTCAGATTATATCTTAAAATAGTTTAAATGCTCTCTAGCTTTGGATGTTTATTGAACATTCTGTAATAGCAATAGCGATGATTTGGCTATGTTTGGAAGGGAAAAGCTATATTTCGACAACATCTCCTTTTAAAATCTGAAAGTTATGATAAATTTAGCTGAGATGTATTAGATTTGATAATTCTGTGAATTCAAGAAATATAGTCATTTTGAGATCCTGGGGTTTTCCTTTATCTTACATAGTATTCTTAGGAGTAAAATGATCAAGAAGTGATCACCACGGGCTTCCAAACCAAACATTATTAGGTTAGCATTAAATGTATGTTTGTTTGTTTGTATTTTCTTTCAAGATGCATTTATTTTAGGATGTCTGGATCTTGATTCCACACTAAGAAGAAAGCATTTAAGCCCTCAGAATTTGTATAGGGCACTTTTGCGTGGAACACTTCTCTTGTAGAGAATGTGTGAAGGTAGAGGATGTGTGAAGTGCAGCTGTGGATGTATAACATTTTTCTAAGTCAAAGCCAGGCAAAGTGCTTTTGTACCATTTGTAAAATTTATACTGAGAAATATGCTTCCAGAGGCTATTTGTAACTGATTTAGGGAACTATCTTCTCAGAGACCACCATACACATTAGGCTGTAAGATAAAAAAGAAGTGGCCCCATTTAGAGATTTGAATTTCAGGGATCTGGGATCCTTTTCAGATGGTCATGTTACCAAAAGTACAATATTTGAAGGTCATCCTAATCAGAGTCTTTTCAAGGGTGGATACATTGTTCTCTCTTTGCAAATGTTTGAAAAGGAAACATAACAGTTATGGAGAAGAAAGGAGGACTAACTATTCCTTTTAATTTCTGTGAAAGAGAGCTAGTGGTTGCCAGAAGAATGATAGCTGGTCTAGGAGGGGAGAGCTGGCTTGTTGATATCGGCACATCGTTTCATCTTCTTGATTTTCAGGTGTTTTTTTGTTTGTTTGTTTGTTTGTTTTTTTAAGTGAAAATCAGGCTGTTGACCTACATTATCACTTGATTCCTTCCAGCACAAAAATTCTCTGATGTTGAAGGAAGTATTAGACTAGCTTGATATTTTCTAGGTATTCAAGTCATACCAGCCTTGATTTTATAGTTAAGTAGTAAGAACTGAATAGTTTTAAAATCTCACCGTTGGGTTAAATGCAAGAACCAGGAGTTTGAGACTGGGTTTTTAGAATGTAAGCTGAATGGATAGGGTGTATTTTGAAGCTCGTTATTCTAAAAACTAGAGGGAAGGGATTCCCTTAATAAAAAATATAACTCAGTCTCCAATTGAATACATATGGTGAAAGTTGGTAAGTAAACATTTTGATTTGTTGCTTTGTTATAGTACAGTCTTGTCAGTAAACAGAGTGTTCCGACCTGTGCTGGAGAACTCATTTTATGCTTAAACACATGTAGTATATCACAAGTGCTACTGCTTTCCTTGTCAAATTTGTTTTAAACAGGATCACTGAAGCTTTGTGAAAATCTTTTCATTAAGCATGTGTTGAAATAGAATCTACTATATGAACAAGAAATTTCTATGGGAAGTACTCTGTTATATATATCTATATATCCATTTTTTTAGAAAGTCAACATGAACCAGCAGAAAGTTATATTTAGTTGCATTAGAGTCATAAACGGTAGTATCCCCACAGCCCAACAGACACAAATGGTGTTCTCCGTTGTTGCTTTTGAGGATTGTGATGTGTCTTCAGCTGTAACATTGCAGATCTCCCTAGATGAAGTGAGAAATACACCTAGGTTCAGTTTACATTTTTCAGTGAACATGTGATGTGCTCATGTGCACGATGCAGACTGTAACATCCCTCTTTATATGTTTTTTTTTTTTTTTATTGATACAGTATAGAATGATTACGGGTTGTCATTCAGTGACAAAGGGGCCTGTTCCAGGAAATCTTCCTGACCCAAAAGTCATTCTGAATTCTGCAAGGGACATTTGGTGTGGACAAAAGGTACTTCTTGGTTTTCCTGCCTGCAAAGAAGTTTGACTCAAAGCACAGGGTCTTCCAAGCCAATGTAACTGTTACAGGTTAGAAGACAATCCTACTTTCTAGTATGGAGATCAGTATTCCTATTTGAAAGAAGGTTGATGGAGTGGTTTGTGTTCAAGATTGAAGGAAGCAGAGCTATTTTTGCAGTAAATGGGAATGTGTACTTCTGAAATGTAAATTAAGATTAGGACTGTGATATGAGTTTTATTTCTGACTTGGTTCTCTGTTTCCATAGCAGTCCCAATTTCTTACAGTATCTTCATAAAAAAGTATGCTACTACATATCAGACCATATGGCCCAATCTGAGGTACGGAAAATATGGTTACTGTATTTATGGATAAATAAATGAGCATGAAGGATTATTTATGGATAAATAAATTAATCCCAGGGTTTGAGTTGGGTGCTTTGGAAAACATAGCACATATTTAATGAGCTATGGCTCTAAGTTAGACTCTAACATGTCCCCTTTCAGGTCTGTAGGTAATACTAAGCCATATCAGAATAGATGTATCAGGCAAATAATGTGCTAAATAAGGTGTCTTGCTATTGTCTAGGAAAGGATATTCCCGCATTCACTGGTCATGGTGTTGCTGACCTGCAGTTAAGTTTTTGATTTATTTGCCATCATTGGTGTCTTGGAAGGAGGATTTGTATCCAGAGTACCAGGAGCTAAATGATTTTGATAGCTGATCCACAGATAGTCAAATTTTGCTTCCTGACTTGCAAATTATCTGTTGTGTAGATTTTCTGCAACTAGTTTTTCATCTGAGCTGGCTTTACTCAGGCTCAAAACCATTGTCTCCCTTCCAACAGCCAGTCTAGAAAAATGCAAAATTGTAAACAGAAAACAATATAGTACAAAGAAACAACAAATACACTGAAACTAGAAAGCCAAGCAAAACCTATTTGGAAAGCCAAGTCTGTTGTTCAAATCCATGTGTCATGTGCATCAGGACGAACTATGAAGGATTTAGGAATAACCTTTGCCACATCTCCTCGCCATTAGCATAATTAACCAGGAGGTGACTATTGTGGTAAATGCCGTAAAGCAGCAATAAGTTACTAAAAGATTATACAAGTTAACATTTTCTGTGAAAATGATAGAAATGCTAACTTACCTTAGAAGTGGTCTTAATAGTAATTATTAGGAATAACTACTTAATCTGGAAAACATGCTACTTTTTTCCAATTATTGGCATTATGTACATTGGATTAATTTTTTGTGAATCTGTAGATTTTTCATGATTCCTAGTATATTTTTAAAGCCACAGAGCATGAAGGCATTTTTATACATAGCTCGTTAAGCTACTGGATATTGAAGGATCAGTCAGTCACCTCTTAAATCAATTAAATAAATAGCCCCTGTGGATATTGACTAAATATCACATGCTGAGCCAAATAATTATATTTGTTTCAAAATAATTAGATTAATATGTTTATATATATATCGTACATTTAATATTCTGCCTTTATTCTGGTCAAAGATATATAAGCAAAATGAATTGTCTGAGGCATGGAAAGAGACTTCTTGAAATGAAGGAAAAGTGTATAATCCTTGTGTGTTTTGGGGAAATAGTGAGACCTAAGGATTGAAAAACCTTTCTTTACACTCTAAGTTGGATTTTTGTGCCATATAACCATAATGGTATTAGGGCTAAGCTCTGAGGTGTTGCATGGGGTAAGATATATGGGCTTTCATTCCCAGGAAGGAAGGGTTTATTTTTATGTTTTATGAAACATTGCAAAATGTTCATCTTATTTTTCATGGTCATTATTCCCATTATATAGAGGATGCACATAGCATGGAAAGTAGACCACATAGCCCCATAGATCTACCTTGTGCTCTCTAGAAATCAATTGACTTGAAGCCGTTATTGTTCTGCATTTTTGTTGTAGCTGTTGTTTGATGTGACTTCCTTAATTTTCTTAGGTTCAATTACAGTATTAAAGTCTCAGGTTGTTTTTGTTTTGGGTGAATGTTTCAGTATATCTCAGCCTCTGAGTGTGCTCACATACAAAACTGTAAAATAATTAGAAAATCTCGTATCTCTTGGAGACCAGGGCTATATTATCTGAACTCTTTCAATGATAGGGCTACATTAGTTAATATGGAGGATTTGTTATTCTATTTATAAACTTAACTGACTCATACCTGAATAGGTTGCTGATTCCCCTGGAGAACACTAATGCATTGATAGCACCTGAACGAGTCTTTTTTTTTTTTCTCCTTCAATTGGTAGGGATCATGATCCAAATAGGGCTTTCATTTGCTATCAGGCAGGGTAGGAAATAATTAATGAAGCTCCCATTGGACTGAAATCTATCAAGAGGTGATGGAATCTCTAGGGAATATAGTAGGATTTATATTTATTTGATTATTTTCCACTCCTAGTTGGTGTTATTGTGGACGTTACTGCTGGGGAATAGATCTTAGTTTTAGGATGATTTACCTACTATTAACATGAATTTTGATAAAGAAATAGAGATCATAAGTTCCACACTATCCTTACTAGCTTGAGGAGTAGCCCTCATTAAATATATTACGATATTAATATGAGATTTGGAAATTGCAATTCATATTTAGGGCCATTTATTTGGAGGGAGATTTATCCCATAAATAGTGATTCATTTATTCAGGTTTCTTGAGAAGTTAATGGGATCTCTTTGTTTTCCTTCCCTATCTCTTGACTTACGAACATTGTATTTAAATTTATGGATTATATTTAAATTGATGGATTTAAATGTTTTATCTTCTAGCAAACCAAGTGAAAGGCTCGGTTACAAAGTGATTAGAGGATGGCAAGATTGATGATCTTTTCTGCAACATTTGCTATTAAGCAGTCTAGCAGCAGATTTCAGTATATATGGAAAACAACATAGGGAAATGCATATATGCCATATTAGAATCTAGATGACAGAGGAGGAATACTAGGATTAGAATTTCCTTCTGGGTTCCCAGATGTGTTCTCAGAGTTCTTGACCTGCTTCCTCCAGATCTGACCCAGCCAATGGGAAGCTAGGAAACTGCTTTTTTTGTGGAATGGCAACAGGATGTAAGGAGGATCATAGCTACTTGGGGCATAGGGGAATGGGAGGGATGTAGGCAGGGGGTGAGGGGTTATGCCTAAAGGAAGTCATTAATTTGATGGTGAAAATAGGCAGATCAGTCTAAAACTGCTTCATTTGGTAATGCTATTAAATTTTGTTAATCCAGGAAATCAAACTGATCACTTAGTATTGGTACCAGATCTAGTAAGCATGTGTACGTGTATGTACAGATATCCTGACTCTCTTGCTGGTATTCTGAGAGCACTCACATACTGTAAAATAGTAGCTGAGAATTAAAGCTGTGTCTTAGGATAAAACTCACCTTTCCCTTCAGAGCAGGAGAGTCACATTATTAGAAGATTACCATTTGGGCACTTATATTTTGTAGGGGATAATCTCCCCCACCCTTAATCTAATGCAGAATGTTAATGTGATAGTGTATTAAAACTACAGAACGAAGCAACCAATCGAAGCATGTCACTAACACAGCTGAGTGATGTGTTTATGTTGGTTATTGCCGGTATGCAATTCTTAGACGAACGGAAAAATCATAAAATCTGTGCAACATAATTAGAACTCCTTGCTGCCGTCATATGCTCCTTGCTGATTTAGCTGCTGTTGCTGCTGATCAGAGAAGAGGTGTCATTTCACTACTAGAATCCATATACTTCCCAGGCTTCAAGGCAGTGTGAGAAATAGTAGGGAAAGATAGGGTTAGATTAGACAGATAAGGGTGAAGCAGCATACAGGATTTTAAAGTGTGAATCATCTTGTGACATTAGACTATTTTTACTCACTCAAGGGACTGAGTTGAATCTTCGAATAGGAGAGGCTCTGTTTAGGAATTACCATCCCCTTTCTGTCTGTGGTATCACTGTTGGAAATCAGTCTAGCATGGAATAAATACTGCCGTCATTGTTAAAATGAGCTGAAGATTGCCTGCTGGGAACATGTTTTCATTTCAGTTGTGAAAAACTGTAGTTGTGTTATAAGCTTTGTAAGAGAGATTAGAAAGTCACTCAACTTTTAAAACTTTTACTGTGCCCCTGAAAGGATTTGGAAAGGAAATTGAAATAGAAGATTCTAATAGAAGTTCTGACCAAATATAAACTTGTTCAAAATAAAGTGGTCGAAGGTCTCATTTTTTGTTTTCTATTTCAATCTTTTCCCTCAGTTATTAAACCTGTTTTTTTTTTAAAGATTTTATTTTATTTTATTTTTTTTATTTATTTGACAGAGATAGAGACAGCCAGCGAGAGAGGGAACACAAGCAGGGGGAGTGGGAGAGGAAAGAAGCAGGCTCACAGCAGAGGAGCCTGATGTGGGGCTCGATCCCATAATGCCGGGATCACGCCCTGAGCCGAAGGCAGACGCTTAACCGCTGTGCCACCCAGGCGCCCCTGTTTTTTTTTTTTTAACTGCAGAGATGGACATTAAAATGCTTGGCACCCCCATCTTCCCTGTACCGCACTGCACCCCACTCACCTTTATTTCAATGAAAGCCCAGGGCAAGGAGGCTTCTGCTATCCCAAATTCACAGATTTCTCAGGGGGAGCTTTTTTGTATGATCCAGGTAGATGTTTTCCCACTTTATAAATCAGGTCATGCCAGTGCAAACCCAGAATCTTTTACAATCACCTGCAATGTGAGTCTATTATATTGTTATTACATTGGGTATTTTCTGCCTATTACTGAACAGCTGGGATTTTAGAAACAGCTGGATGATTAGTTGTATATTTTACATTTTTCACTCAGATGCTTTATTACTGTGGAGAAACAACCTCAGTGTAGAATGAGNAGTCTATTATATTGTTATTACATTGGGTATTTTCTGCCTATTACTGAACAGCTGGGATTTTAGAAACAGCTGGATGATTAGTTGTATATTTTACATTTTTCACTCAGATGCTTTATTACTGTGGAGAAACAACCTCAGTGTAGAATGAGCTGGGAGTATAAGAGCGAAAATCTTGCTCTATGCAACTGTTGTTATTGGGAATTTAATCAAGAAAATTCAGGGCAAACAGTTTTGACTATTGTTTGCTTCTCAAACATGTTGTTAGATACAGCGTACTCATTTCCACTCTTAGGTGAAACAGTTGATTTATCAACTTTAAAAATGCCTCTTGCGATATTCCTTAGGCTACCGACGCTATGCTTTGGCTGTTACATTTATTTGCTTAAGGGGAAATGTCTACACACGATGTCTACATCACCTGAGTTTTCCATTCACTGCTGGCAAGAGTAGCTGACAGAGCAGGCGGACTCCAGTCCTCTCACTCACCAGAAGCTATTTTTAGGTTGGTCCCTTTGTGACTGGCTTCATCTCTGACTAGAGATGCTTGAAATTTAAAGACGATGCAATGTTTTATTATGATGATTTGCAGGTTTATAAAACTGGTACTGTGAACGGGACAAATTTAATTCAGGTGCTGTTTGTCGGTTCCTCACCCAGGGCTAAAATTAGAATAAAAAGGGTGCACAGACTTCTTTTCCTTCACCAATTATTTTTTCAACAGATGTTTGTTAAGCTCATGCTAGATGACTGGGCTGTGCCCATGTTCCCAATCTCTAAATGTACTAACACTTCAGAGAATCACAGTCCATGTAGAAGGATTTTTGAGTTACAGAAAGATTCATTTTTCTAAAAGCAGGATTTTTATTTATTACTAGTATTTCCCCCACCCCACCGCCGAATCTGTATGTGTGACTGGTTCTCGTTTCTCCTTGGAGAGTGAATTGTCAGGCTCTCATGCTTTGATAATAATTTTTATAAATTATATCTTGTGTTTTGTAATGTGCTTCATTTTCTATCATAGCTTCTGTATAAACTGCACAGTAAATGGGACTGAATTCAACTTGCCAGTTTTTATGATTCTTGCATGTACGATAACAAGTTAGTGCTTTCAAATAGTAGAGGTGATTGTACAATTTACTTTTTTTTAATCCCCAGAATTTATATTTCTTCTATTTAATAGCATGTGATTAAGTTATAACAGAGAGAGGGAGAGAGAAAGTGGATTTGACTGAAATAATAAACATCTATAAAACAGGAAACAATAATTATATTTTTTATTCTAGAGTAGGGTTTTTTTTCCAGGACCATGGTTCTTCTGCCCCTACCCCTGCCTTCCAATTCTTTTTAACCCACCTATATTTTTCTCTTTGGGAAAGGTATGTGCACCACTGACAGTGCATTTGAAAGTTTTGACTTGAATTTTTGACTTGAATAAAGACCTGAGTTTCCTTTTTGGATAGATGTGACAAGGATTGTTCTTTTTGTGGACATTTCTAAATAGACAAGCCAAATGAAATTGCATCAATTACATGGTTAAGTCAGGGCAATTGAGGCAGACTTTCGGGATTTTTCTGAGGTGCCTCTGTCTACACTGATCAGATCCCATAGGTGTTTGCTCAGGTTTCCATTTGCTTTCAAGATGATATGTGATTTCTCTCTCTTGGATTTCAGGCTTTCACATTTGAAATGCAATTGCAATAATATTTTCAGCTCTCTCTAACTAGCTTTAACTTCTTAAGAGCAATTCAGACTTTTCCTATGAATTATATCTTAAGGACTATCCTGTTTGTTTTCTGAGTGTTTTGGAACATACATTGGAGACACTGACTTTTAGTCTTCATTCAAGCCAAACAACTATTATTTTTAATTGAGGCTGCTTCTGCTTGAAGCCAAAACAGTTGATCAAGTCAGTGAAGGGAAAAAAAAAAAAAAGAAAGAAAAAAGCCAAGGCGCTGTGAAGTCATAGATTCAATTCTGGTTCATTAAAGCTGTTAGTATCAAATGCATCCTGGATTCTCTTTAAATTTGAGGAGTTTTCAATTGCTAGCTATTCTGTCAGGGAAATACCTTTAATTGTAGAATCATATTGTGGGATTTTTATTCCTAGTTTAGCAAACTGCAACTATTCTTGTGCCTTAGATATTTGACGTCCTGCGATGAACCCATTATTTATGTGATTTCTTAAAACTAAGATTTTTTATCCTTCACAATTTTTCATGAAAGTATTTGCAAACTGAAAATGTATATTTTAGCTTAAATTAGCAGACACATATGTGAAGATTTTTGGGCAAATATTTGAAGATTTTTGGGCAAATATCCTAATTGCTCATTAGTGTAGTATGAAGGAGGAACTGTCTTAAATATATATATATATTAATATAAATATAAATATATATATATATTTACACATTGGAAATTGGAAATGGAAGGACATATATTTATCTACAATTTCTGTAAGAGACTGAAGGTAATGGATGTCAAAACATTCTGTGTGGTTCATTTACAAGTCTTTTAATGGAAGCCAAGTGGATTTAAAATATATCAGACTTTTTCTATACCTAATCAGAGAGTGTAATTTAGAAATGTGACATTATATTAAGTAGATTACATTTCTGAGATTTTAAATAAATTCATGTCATATAACATTACCTCTATTTAGGGCCTATTTTTTTTTTTAACATACTAAATAGCCTAACAGGTTATGTGTGAATGTTCTTAGAATCGAGTTTGACATTTTGAAACCTTGTCTCCCTAGAAAAGCCTTATGTTTTCAGAAGAAAATGTCTCTTTATGTACACATTTGAGTATAAATAAGTTAGCCTAACTAAATTTAACTTTTATTTTGGATATTGATCTTTCAGTCTGGTTCTAGGTTTTACTTTTTCTGGTATCAAATGGAGGGCTTCTATGCCACTAAATAATCATTAATTATTAATTTCCATTAAAATAAAACTTTACACTAAAAATAGGAGGAGACTGATAATTTGTATAGATTGATCCCTAGAGAATTAGCACATAAAACATATTCTTTTCTATATTAGTCATGCAAAGCAATTTCCTAGTAATCTTGTTTTTCTACCTTTTTAAAATTTCCAACTCACATTATTTCACTAAATATTTATTGCAGCCTTGTCATGCTATTCATCTAAATCTGACCATTTGGCATAAAGAACTAAACCTCTTGGTCTCCATAGAATAGTATTAAAAGCATCTTGTAATAAACTCTCACCCGAAAGACGGTTCTATGGCAGATATTCAAGGACAGTATGATAGGCAGCTCCATCGTATTTAATTGAAAGTTTGGATGGACAGCTTAAGTGATTCAATTTCATTAAAAAAAAAAAAAAGTTCAGATACTTAACAAGTTGAATGCTGCCATAGCTCCAATATTTCCTGTATTTAGAAAAGATTATTTACTCAGTGGATACCCCCCATCTTTTTTTGACCGTTATACCAGTATTGTCCAGTATAAATATAATGCAAATCACATACATAATTTAAAATTTTCTACTAGCCTAACATTAAAAACCAAAAAAAAAAAAAAAAAAAAATTCACGTTGGTTGCCAAATGTTAATTGTTAGTGAATGGACAAATGAAAAATTGGGGGATGAGGTGCAGAGGTATAGAGTGTTTTACCATTAAATAAAATGATATTTTAATTTTTATTTTGACACTGTGGTTGCCCTTATAAGCAACTCATAATTATTGGTTTTTGGTTTTCTAACTGATGGATAACAAGAGAAAGAAGTTCAGTCAGATTAATCACGAAGAAGCAAAATTTTCCCCTGTGTTTGTGCTGGAGGCTATAAAACAAATCTGTTATCTTATAATTTCTATCATTGGCATGCTAATTATTTTGATAATTTGTTAATTTCCAGTGAAGCCTAGGTGGCAAATTCAGGTTGTGTGCTCTGCAGTCAGCTACTAGTTAGCAGAGGGGGAGAAGTGGTCCTAGAATTTGCCGCTATCACTACTAGTACTATGAATACATTTATGCTGAAAACTTTTTTTCTATTTTTTTATTTCTCAGATTCTCAGAGGAGTATTTAATTTTATTTTATTTAAGGACATTTTCATTTTTTAGGAGAGTGTATCCAATCCATCTTTGAATAGGGATCATATGGCAACAGTGTTTGGGAGAAGCAGTAATATATGTTTTTGTAGTTTTGGCCACCTGGGTTGTTTGTGCATACCCAAATCAAGACATACATACTTTTCCTTGATTGGATAAAGTGGCTAATATATGCTTCGCATATGTGTGAAGTGTTTTCAAAGAGACTCCTACACAGCTGACAGAAGGGTCTTCATTTGTATTCATGCTAGTAGAAGAAAGCTTTGTACTTAGCCTGTTTTAGGCTACATAATGACATTGGAAACTCAGGGTGGTGTGGTGTGCTCCGTGAATTCTAGCAGTTTGTAAGAGGCTCTGGAAGCAGTTGAATTGTGCCTTTATATTGGTGAGGCTGACCAAATAATCTACTCATTGCTTTTGTGGATGCTGCGCACGGGCTTTCATATATATGTATATATTTTTTTAAAAGCACTGTTAAAGTGTGTTCATCTCATGCTAGTATTCCAGAGTGTAATATAATGATCACATGTAACTATGATGGATGTGATTATAACGAAGAGAGTTGTAATTAAGGCCAGAGGAGTTATTTAAAATATTTTTTTACTAAAATATTACTCTATTATGTTCTTAATATGTAAATAGAGAAAAGGGAGGGGGGAGGTTTTTTGTTATCCTAACTGTAATACTTTTTCCCCTAAGCATCTTTATCCTACCTCCTTGTAAATATAACATATTTATAATTTGAGTTATATTTTTCCTTGAACATAGTATCTCTACCTTTTTTTTAGTGTTGTTACATAGTTTTTTATTTTTATTTTTTGTCATGATTTTTGTCTGCACCATATTCTGTCTATTCAATGCACATAGTTTTCTTGTTCATTCCAGTATGATGGATATTTTCTAAATTGCTTTATTTTTTTCATTATAAATAAAACTGTGATGAATATTTTCATGAATATAATATTTTAAAATATCTTTTTATTATTTTTCAAGGCTATTTTCCCAGAGGAAGTTGTTTTTAAATAAAGGGATTTTAATTTTAAATGCTATTGCATTCTTTTCCAGTATAATGCAATATGTTAATAATGAATCTAGTGGGGCAAGAAATAAATTTTGAAAATAATTCATTTGTGGTTCTCTGCCATTTAGCAAGCATTAATCATTTAAATATCGATAATGTAACGGCTATTTGTTGACCTCAGCTTTGCCTATTCATATAGCAAATTGTTTGAGATGATAAATGTTGCTTGAGCAGCTCATGACAAAGTAGTTCACATTAGTTCTCTGCTCTCCTATTGTGAGCAGACTCCTGTATCTCTTCTCTGGGCTCATGGTGATCAGGTTAATTCTTTCTCTCTCTCTCTCTCTGTCTCACCTGAAGGGCCTGTCTTCTGCTCTCATCTCCCTTAACTCTGCCATCACAAGCCCTTCATTTGCCCATGAGACAACACACTGTCCTGAACTACCTAATCTCTGTGTGGCTTGCGAATGGTCTCATGCTAATTTCATCAAGGGAAATTTAGTCACAGGACACAGGTTTCATTTCCAGTTTCTCTGCTTTCTCTTCTTCGTTCTTCCTTCTTCTCCTTCAGTTTCTTTTCTTCTTAATCTCTCTCTCTCTTTTTTTTTTTTTTGGATTGAGTATCTAGCTTCTCACTGACATGATGTTTCAATGGTGAAGGGCAGATTACAAATGAGAAACCCTCTCCCCACATCTTTCTTCTCCAATTCTGTGTGGAATTGGAAGATCCCTTAGAAAAGCTTAAAATGGTTTAGGTCAAAGCCTACCAGCCCATCTTCTGGTAAGAAAATTGAGCTGCATGGACTATTGAGTTATACATAAACCTTATGGGAATAAATCTTACATTCTTGTGGCAGTTTGGCAATAATATAGGTTATTCCTAGGAGTACTAATTCTTGCTCTCTAAGAATAATCTCTCTTTACCTAACTTCCTGAATTCAGTGCTTCAGTGAAAAGAGGCTGGGGGTGGCGGGAGGGGAGAGTGTATAACCTTTTTATTTATTTTTTCTTAGCAGCTAAAATCATATTTCTAGCTTTTTTTTTTCCTGAAAGGATTTCTGGAATCTTTGAAAAACTTTGCTTCTTTTGAACTTTGAGCCCATAACTCTTTCCTGTTTTCTTATTATCTGCTTACCTTTGGGAATGCTAGTTTGGGGGAATTAATCCAATTAAATTAGAGATGTTTCTCGTTATTCTTAGAACTACCTCTTGTATTACGAAGAAATTGTAGAAATAAACAAGGTTTTTTTTTTTTCTTTTCCTTTTAAAGATTTGAAACAATTTGTAATATCTTGTAGACAGTTTGCCAACTGCATTTCTTCTAATTGTACCTTGCTTTTTGGGCGGGGGTGGAGGGGAGAGGTCTTGGTATCTTAAATTGTAACAATAGGATGTTAAGGTTCAGTCATTTCAATAAAGAGGCAATAAAGCCAGGAGACAAATCTCAGTTTCTAAAACAAGCAAACAAAGAAATTGGAACATTTTAACTTGCTAAGTGAAAGAATAATGTTATGAATAATGCTTCTGTTTTGTTTTTCAAAACTCATTGACTGTATTTGGGGCTGAGTTTTGTGAACTGGCATGGCATTGTTGAAATGCATCTGTACTGATTAGTAGCCAGCTGATGCTCGGGGGCCCAGTAAGTGCCCCGAGGTCTCGGCCCCCTCCCCTTAGATGTCTTCAGGATCCATGAATTAAAGGTAAACTTCTGGCACCTGAGGGGACCTCTAAAACTTAGTACCAGAGCGAAGGCTATGATTTACCTTAATTGTTCCTGCTTTACGAGTTGCATGTGTATTTTGAATATTTTTCCTGATATGTACCAGTCTTTAGGAGATCCAGTAGTTTGGGCGTTTCTGGATTCTGTTTCTAGTTTTGACACCAACTTTTGCTTCATATCGTATAAATTCTTCTACTTTTTCTATATCTTAGTCTACTCATGTGCACCCTCGGTCTGATGAAACCAGATTCATAAGAATGGTGAATAAATCCCAGTTGGAATTTGTAAAGTGCTTAAAAGTTTTAATTATAAATTGACTTACATGTTAACATGTATGCGGTTAGCATTTTCCAGGTATCAAGCTACTCCGAAGCTTAGTGGCTCAGTGGCTTAAAACAATAGACAGTTAACAACAGCATGTGACCAGATTTGTTCTGATAAAGAATCTACCCCAGAACAAATGTTTAGAGATAGTCGTCCCTGTCCATGGAAAGAATGCATAGAAAAAATATAGAATATTTTAATTTAGCCTACTTATCAAACTCTCTTCTGCCTAGTGCACCTTGGGACATTGATGGACTCTGGATTATGTGTGTCTGCGAAGGTAGTAGTTTGTAAAAACTGCTTTAAAGTTATTTTTGTCTCTATTAGGTTTTTAAAAATATCCCTTCCTGAGGAAATTATAAGTTTACAGGGATAAAAGATTGTTTCTTCTAGTATTCTTTCCCTGTCTACTGGCCTGCACATAGTGTGATTGGCTAATCCATAGACTCCACTGGCTAGACAGAGGCAAGAATTTCACATTAAGCATGATTACATCATTTTTACTTGTGACTTAGTGCTTTTTAGCAGTTCTTTAAAACAATCTGAAAAAATAAATCTTTGCATTAATGTGAACTCTTTCTTTGTGCCATGAATTTGAGCCAAGAGCATTGCTTCCCATTGTAAATTTAAAGCTTATCTACTGTGAGATTTGATTAGAAAGTTCACGTCCAACTTTGGATCTGTCTTTTTATATGTGGCACATGCGAATTTCATCAAGAGTAGATCAATTCTAGTCAGCTGTCAATGAAACATCTGGTATTGGAATGTGCTCAATTTGATATCTGGCAAGTGCATGATCAATCTTGTAACAAATTTTCAAGTGATTTCAAAGCATTCATACTGGCTAATTACTGACTTCAATAATGGTTGTTAAACTTGGTATTTCTTTTGCTTTGTTTTTAGTAGACATCTTGCAGTCATAGGATAACAAAACTGATATTTTTTTCTAATGTATCTGTGAGGAAATACTTTAAGAATTTCTATCTCTCTCCCCACCTTATGGTATAAAAATATCTTTCCAAATGCATGTGATGGTCTTCTCTATCAGCAAATCATTAATATTTAGGGACTTTGGAAAGTATAATTAGTGGAGCAGATAAATCTGTTATTCAGGAAAATTATCATGACTACCCATATAATATAATAATAGTTGTTTAATTCTCTCCCTTGCTGTGATTTTATAGACATGTATATGATTGTATCTTTTCCCCTTTGGCTCAGAAGTCTTTGTTTCTATCTATAAGGGATTTTAAATGATTCCTTTGCCACGTTAAAATTTCATACCTAAAATTGCCTTTTATTTCCAAATACTTATTAGATGGCAAAGTCAGTGCTTTGGGTAACATGATTCTTTAATAACTAAAGACATTCTTTTTTTTCCTGTGGAATCCGTCCATCAATTTTATTTCTTGTAGCTCTCATTTCTTTACACATACAAGACAACAGAGCTCTTGTAGTATTCTCTGGTTGCATATAGATTAAATTTTGATTAATGGTAATAATAAAGAGTTTTCTAAACACTTGTTAGCCAGAACATAGGCATATCCCTTGCTTGATGAGGGTGGATTCATTGACTACTCCATTTTCAAAGATTTCTTGGGCAAGACCTCAAAAAATATAAGTGTGTATTTAATGAGAGAAGTCAGGAGTAGTCAAAAATTACCTCCTACATTACCTTCTGTTTTCTTTTAGAACATTTATTTAGCTTCTCATAAAGGAACTCATGGTATATTTATAGTTCCGTTCTTATGTGTTCTTCACCGAGTGATGCGGTTGCTAATATTAAAAAGTCAAAGGAAAGATATCCAAAAAAGAGAGGTGACAGGGACCAATATTGAAGGATCTAGAAGAACTTGCAATGTGGAATATTTGTCAAAAACAATTGTACAGACTTAGGCTTATCTTCTGTATCCTTTGCCATGTTGATGGTACTTTCAGACGTCTCTTCACATCACAGTAAAAGGTGAAAAATTGCAAAAGCAAGAGGATATCAGGAAACTGTTTTCTTGGACTACTTCTGCCATAGCGCCTTCATCTGCATTGGCTGTCCTATTCGTGCCTCAAGCTTTTTCCTTCTGATGGTGGAGACCATTGAATGTTGATCATCCCACTTATCCAGTGGTTGTCAAGTAGCTGAACTGATACTCGAAGTTCTGAGGAAACAGGTCCCATCATGCAAATCCAGCTCACTGATGCTGTTATGATAAATTTAAAACCTTTGCTAATTTATCTTGGAAAATAAAGGCAAGATAAGACCTATACCCTATTTTTTTTATTTATTATATTTTCTTTAAAGTCATCTCTATTGAATGATAAGTTTTGTATGATAAACAGTATTCACTTAAAATGTAGAAGTCAATGAATTTTGACAAATGTATACACCCATGAATCCACCACTACAATCAAGGTGCAGACATCTGATCCCTGATTCTAGCAACCAATTAAATCTGCAGTTTGTCACAATAGACTAGTTTGGAATTTCTAGAATTTTATTTAAATAGAATCATGCACTATGGACTCTGGTTTCTGGCTACTTATGTTCAGAATAATGTTTTTGAGTCTTTCATTTTGTGGCATGTTTCAATAGTTGGTTTCTTTTTATCACTGAGTACTATTTCATTGTATGGATATGCTACATTCTGTTTATCCATTCACCTGTTGGTGGACATTTAGGTTTTCTAAAGGCTATTTTGATGTTTTCACCAAGTCTTATTTTCAGTGCCACCTGCTAATTGTTTCATGTCCTTCAAGCTAAATTTCATTTTTTTGTCATTTACTCTACTACTTGGATATATATTTTTCTCTATATACTACAGGAAACCAATATATGATTAAATATAATTACTTAGTATTAAAGAAATTCAGTTCTTAATGTTTATTTCCCAAATGAAATTGCTTCTAGTCAAGAATGTACAATCTTATTCCCCAGAGGTCACTTTTATCTTTGGGCCATTTTTTCACTTTGATGGCAGCAATGCTGAGGATTTCTGTGGAAATACATGTTGACATACAAGTAGACCAGCAGTATGCTGACAGAGCACTTCCTTGTTCAAAGAAACAGTACCTGACATTTAGATGGATTTGAGTTATAAAAGTTGATAAGTGAAGTGTAGAATTTTCTGTGTTCCCCATTTGAAATTAAGCTCTTTGAGACTTTTATTAGTTCTCTTTTTCTTTTTCTCTCCTTTTTTCTTTTTTTAGGTGACAATCACTTTAACTGGAAGTTGCATTCACCAGGGCACCTGCAGCCTCTCTTCTGAGGCAAATTTATGAAGACCAATTTTATCTCTGTCAAACTTAATATAGCTACTGAAGTTAAGAGCAATGTGAGTTTAGGAGTCCTGTTCTTTTAAATCTTTCTTTTAGATCTTTCCTTCTAAATCTCCAGATGTAGCCTCTTAAATCTAATATTAATGTCTAAGTGCACTCACATTTTTAAGGTCTCTGGGGACCCTTTCCATGTCTATCCTCTCCTCTCTCTGGAGTTTCTTCCTTCTTCATTTTCTATCTGCATTTACATTTCTCTTTTTCCCCTTTCTTCCTCTAGCCACAAAGATTCTCCAGGGAAGGACTGAGTACCACAAAAGAAATTCTTTCAGCTCTGCTTTGACCATCTTGCCTATGAAATTTTGCTTTCCTAACACAGAAATCTCAATGATATTGCTGGAGCGAGTTCTGTATCCTATACTCTGGCAACGCTCCTAGAACCAGTACCAGTGGGATTTCTGTTTTAGAAGCTATCTTAAGATCTTTGTAGCATCATTACGTTTGCTTTCCTAAAAGAATTTCAGCCAAATGCTCTCCAAAATATGTTTTGCCAAAGTACTTGACCACTTCATCAGTGTAAAGATTATGTATATAAAAATACAAACATATGTGTGTATGTATATGCTTGAATATATATGTATTTGTGTATATACATATGTGTATATATATATATACACACACACATTATTTACAAATATATATACATACATACACACACGCACAAACACACACACACATATGTATATCTCTAAACTAATTAATCCCCTGGAGGTACCTTCCTCTTTTACCCCAGAAACGTTTTCTTCCTCCTACCCCATAGTTGCTTTGACTGCACTGACTGTGTGAGGCTCCTGGGATTCTACCTCATTCCATCTCATGTTAAACTAATCACAACATTCTTTAGTTTAGTCATGATGCTCTAACAATTAGGCAGTTCTACTGTGCTTTGAAATGTAGGCTGGGACCCTTGTGAACCAGTTGGCTGAGTGAATGGGTGAGTGGAGCAATGGGAGAAGTAGAGAAAAGAGGTATTGATAGGCTAGAGTGGGTTGTATTTGAGCATTAATAAAAGAAAATTGCCATTTATTATTTTATTTACAACCATATTAGCAATGGCTCTTCCAGTAGGGGGAGAAAACATCAGAGTAGGCTAGTGGATAGTTAAGGGTCTTATAATATGATTGTAGTTTGGTAAGTGTCACTGATCTTAAAATTTAAAAACACCACTAATAGCATATGGTACTCATTAACTCAGTCTTCAACCAATATTTAGTGAACCTGTATTATATGCATGATCCTGTGCTGTGTCAATGACATAGATGAGGTGTACTCATAGATGAGACTTTAGTGTATATTCAGGTCAAAGTCTTTGGTATTAATTTATTAATTTATCATTCAAAAAACTCTTAGTGAGTACCTGTTGTACTCATTTATGAGCCAACAAAAATCTGATTTTATGGAGTTGCATACAAATCAATAAGACACTTATTTTCACCCTTGAGCTTAAAGTCTTGTGAGAGAGGCAGACTTGGGAACAAATAGTAATTATTGCTAAGAGGAACACATACCTAGGGCCGTGGGAATCTTAAATTCCTCATTCACTTGGCATTTCTTTTATACCAGACCGTTATAGAAAATTTATGGGGGAAAGAAAACTAATTTTGTCGGCTAAACCCATTCCATTGCTTTAGTAAGACTTATTTAGTGGAAAACACACAATTTTAATCTTACAGTTATTTTTATTTTAAACTCTTGCAAATAAATATTTAGAACTGCAGATTTCATATTATTTGATAGTGTTAATTTTGTTTTGTAACTTATTTTTGAAATAATGTTTCCTTTTGGAAAGAAACATCTTATATCCCATGTTCAGAGAGATATTGGAAAAAATTGTTTAGAATCAGGTGAAAGCGGAGGTATTCTTGCAAAAATATATATACTTTCTTTGCATATGATTCTAATTGGATATTGGAGTTTACAACTGGGGTGTCTATCTTTGTTAATTTTCATGATTTCTTCGTGTGACACAAACTTGTTATTTCATCGGCTGATTATTTTATTGTTCATAGAGATACAGCTTTGGTTGTTCCTCAGCATCTGTCCCTTGCAACAGTGAAATTTCTCTCATGGCATTTTGCTCTTCTGGGTAATTGAATTAAATGAGAGAGCACCTAACCCATTGCTGTGTTCTCTCTCTCTCAAACACACACACACAGACACAATTTCTCTCTCTCTCATACACACACAGAGAGAGAGAAATGAATATTATAAAGTACTTATTTTGTAATATATATAATAAAATATAATACAATGGGCCCCGATAGGTAATATACTTCTTTTCATAGGAATTTTCAGGTAAGCAGGTCAATTAGGCATATATTTATTTATTTTTAAAATTTAAATCCAATTCAATTAACACATTGTGTATTAGTTTCAGAGGTAGAATTTAGTGATTCATCAGTTGTGTATAACACCCAGTGCTCATTCCATCAAGTGCCCTCTTTAATGCCCATCATCCAGTTTCCCCATCCCCATTCCCACTTCCCCTCCAGCCACCCTCAGTTTGTTTCCTAGAGTTAAGAGTCTCTTATGATTTGTTGCACTCTCTGTTTTCATCTTGTTTTTCCTTCCCTTCCCCTATGTTCATCTGTTTTGTTTCTTAAATTCCATGTATGAGTGAAATCATATGGTATTTGTCTTTTTCTGACTGACTTATTTTGCTTAGCATAATACCCTGTAGTTCCATCCACATTGTTGCAGATGGCAAGATTTCATTCTTTTTGATGGCTGAGTAATATTGCAGTGTGTGTGTGTGTGTGTGTATAATCTTCTTTATCACTGATCTGTCGATGGACATCTGGGCTCTTTCCATAGTTTAACTATTATGGACATTTCTGCTATAAACATTGGTGTGCAGGTGCCCCTTCAGATCACTATGTTTGTATCCTTTGGTTAAATACCTAATTTTGCGATTGCTGGCTCATAGGGTAGCTCTATTTTTAATTTCTCAAGGAACCTCCGTGCTGTCTTCCAGAGTGGCTGCACCAGTTTGCATTCCCACCAACAGTACAAGAGGGTTCTCCTTTCTCTACATCCTCGCCAACCTCTGTTGTTTCCTGAGTTGTTAATTTTAGCCATTCTGACCTGTGTGAGGTGGTATCTTATTGTGGTTTTGATTTGTATTTCCCTGATGCCGAGCGATGTTGAGTATTTTTTCATGTGTCTGTTGCCCACTTGTATGTCTTCTTTGCAGAAATGTCTGTTCATGTCTTCTGCCCATTTCTTGACTGGATTTTTTGGGGTTTTTTTGGGTGTTGAGTTTGATAAGTTCTTTATAGATTTTGGATATTGGCCCTTTATCTGATAAGGCATTTGCAAATATCTTCTCCCATTCCATAGGTAGGCACTTACTTTTAAGTTTCTGCTCTGGGCTTCCAGGGGATGGCTTTTGAACAAGATGTTTGTCTGAGTCTGTAATGGGAGATAGGTCATCTGGTACATTGTAGACTAGTGTCTGACTGGTCTGATGTGGAGTCTAATGAGAGGGCTGACCTCGTATTTCATGATTATAGCATGAGTATTCTCTCTGATTAAATCAGGAAAAAATGACCTCAGTTCTTCTTTCTGAAGAATATTACCTAGTAGTTACTAATCTTACCTTGCCTTGCCACTCCATGGTTCCTGCAGGTATCAGATGCTACCTTGTGGACCAGGTGAGAATGCAGTGATTTATAATCAGTGACATCAGAGCACGCCACAATAAAGATAACACATGCAACGTGATGAAAATGGCACCTAGTGTATAATAAATGCTCCATTCTTATTTATTATCATGGTTATTATTCTCATTACTCCACTTTGTTTTTACATGAGTGTCTCGTAATTACATCAGATTAAATAGTTTAAGTATTTCTCCGCCATTCCCCATAATTATTAGCAACACTCAATTTTCACCTTTGAATATGTCCAGTTGACACAGGTAAACAAGATAACAGTATCTCTCCATATTTTTGTGGCATATCTGATGCAAATGGTATGAAACATATTCAGGTCTGTATTAGTTTCCTATTGCTGCATTTNACTCAATTTTCACCTTTGAATATGTCCAGTTGACACAGGTAAACAAGATAACAGTATCTCTCCATATTTTTGGCATATCTGATGCAAATGGTATGAAACATATTCAGGTCTGTATTAGTTTCCTATTGCTGCATTAAAAAAATGACCACAATTTGAGTGGCTTGAAACAACAAATATTTATTATCCTATCATTATGGACATCAGAGGTCTTTGATCAGAGAGCAAGATATCAGCAGAGCTGCATTCCTTCTAGAAGCTCTAGCAGAGACTCTGTTTCCCAGCCTTTTTCAGTTTTTAGACACTGCCCATGTTCGTAGGCTCCTGACACGCTTCCATCTTCAAAATCAACAATCACATCATTCCAACCTCCACTTCACGTTTCCTTCTCAGACTCTGACCCTTCTGCCTCTTTCCTGTAAGGATCCTTGTGACTGCATTGACCTCATCTGGATAATCCATGATAATCTCCCTCTCTCAGGGTCCTGAATGAAAGAAATCACATCTACAAATGCCCTCTCACAAGTTCTGGGAATCAGGACGTGAATATATTTGAGGTCCATTATTGTGAATGAAAGAAGTTTCAGTAGAAGCCATGGCCATTACTTGTTGGGTAGAACTATAAAACTTTGGATCTGAAAAGTACATTAGATCACTCATTTTAGAGAGGAGGAAAATAAAACATAACACACAGGATTATACCACCTGGAACTAAAACCTGGGTCCTGTACTGCTAATTAGATGACTTTTTCATTGTTTTCATGCAGCATTTCTTAAAACTGTGTCCATTGGCCAATTAATTAGTGATTTAGAGACCATATTATAAAATTCTGAACAGTAGTTTTATTTTTTTATTTTTTTTAAAGATTTTATTTATTTATTTGACAGAGATAGAGACAGCCAGCGAGAGAGAGAACACAAGCAGGGGGAGTGGGAGAGAAAGAAGCAGGCTCATAGCGGAGGAGCCTGATGTGGGGCTCGATCCCATAACGCCGGGATCACGCCCTGAGCCGAAGGCAGACACTTAACTGCTGTGCCACCCAGGCACCCCCCAACAGTAGTTTTAAACTGAATTTGAGGACACTTTGAAATCTGAAGGCAGTCTAGCCTCTGGGACTTCATTTGTGGACACACTTACAAAAGAGCTGGATGCTTCAAAATTAGCTTTGTAACATTTTTTTTTTAGAGGGAAAAATACCTTAAGGCTTTCCCAAGAAGCTTATAAAATTATAAGTGTGGCTCCAGTTGAAATCGTGCAGCCTAGAATTCTTAGAGGGGAAGAATATGATCTTCATGAATTCTTCTCATTTCGGCCACAGTTAAGAAATTTCCATATTAAAATGGCAAACATTTGATTTTTATGAATGGAGGGCATGATGAGAGCTGTGCTATTGCTTGTTTTGATAGACTACTTAATGGGCTGTTGAGAAAATTCATGGTACCATCTTATTTCCCACTTTGCATCTGTGTACTATACCAGGTTCTAATTCACTACTACTGTAGTGAATTAGAACAGTGTGTTCTTATGTACAATGTATGTAGTTTTTATGGAGCTCACCCAAGGATAAATTAGAAACTGGCTTGATGCCTCTATTTCATTTTGCTTTTTTTTTTTTTTTTTTTTTTTTTTTTTTTTTTCTTTTTTTACTCTTTTTGCAGTTTGAATTTTTACAGTCTATAGAGGATACACTTGATCAGTTTGGTACTGTTTTATTTTCTGGGCTGCATTTCAGAAGATGATCTGAAATATAGACAATTGATCTTGTCATTTATATTTTCTAGACATGCCTGAATTATCTCACCAAACAAGCAAGGATTTATTGAGCATCTCTTATGTCCAAAGAACCATGCTGGGGTATCAAGATGAATTAGCTACGACTTTTTATAATGGGAAAGCCATCAACTTCAGATTCAGCTTTCGTTTTTATTTCCTTTCTAGCCCTTAGTAAAAGTCAGACTGTGAGTAAATGCATAACTGCTTTGAAACTGTTGCCTTTCCTCCAATAGTAGGAAAATGAGACATATTTTGTGTTGTGTTGTAAGGATTAAATTGTGTGTTGTAAGGATTAAATTGAGACAGTGCGTGTGAAAACACCAAATGAAGTGCCTAGTGCAGAGAAGGTGCTTCGTAAATGTTCGTTTCCATTTTCAAAGAGCTCACGGTCTGGTAAGAAAACTATCCATGAATAACTGTAGCAGAAGGCAAAGTCATAAGTGGCAAGAGAGAGGTCCAGATGGGAAGCCGTTGAAGGTCAGAGGTGAACTATGTGACAGAGATCGGAGAGGGCTTTTTGGAACATTTTCATGGCATTTAGCTGGCCCTTAGGTAGGGGATTTAGACATGGAGGGATATGGGCCCTGTGATCTAGGCTCCTGTCTCCTGAATGATCTCCCCACTAGCTTGCTTTCTGTGCCGTATCTCGTGCATTATCCACTGCTCGAGTTTTTCAGTTTTGTCTCTTGTAATCCAACTTCTGGCTGTGCTCATATATCGTCAAGGATTAATATCTGTTCCTGCAGACGACCCTCTGGGTTGATGCTTTTATACTTCTCAAAGTTATATGTAATTTAAATAGACTAACTTTTTTAATTTTTTAAAAGACAAGTAATTTTTTTCCTCCTGAAATAACTTCTGGTAGTGAGATCGGTCCAATTAGAGCAATCTCATGTGGTTGGTTTGCAGAGATCTAGGCTCGTTTTAGGGAAAGTCCTTGATGGGAATTATCCATGGCTCATGGAATCAAGATTTTCGTTCAGAGAAAAAAAGAAACGGTCAGAATTGTTTTTCTTTTAGGTGTGTGATCCTGGAAATCCTCTGTGTCCCACAGTTGCCCACACAGCTGGCTACATCTGTGTGACTCGGCCTCATGGCCCCTCTTAATAAGCAGTACAACCCCATTGGCCTCTGCAGCTCAGTGAAGACCTGATGTAGAAAACTAACTCATTTTGCACAGGCTGTTTGGAGATACTGCCTTCTAGTGACTTACAACTTGAACTAGATTGAGAGTCCCCAAATGTGACATTTCCTCCCTATTTACCACCTAAATCATGCAATCTTTATGAAATGTGATTCAAGATATTTCCCATACTCCTACTCTTGTTAATGTTAGAGTGACCATATCTTCTGAATCAATAGTTGGAATATATTGTATGACATAGGATCCAATTTGGGGGCCTAATGTACCTATTGTGTGTGTGTGTGTGTACAATATAATTATGTGTGTGTGCTTGTGCGTGTGTGTGCATGTGTGTGTGCGTGCACACGTGTATAGCTCAAACCTGGTTGGTTGCTATGTCTTTTTTTTTTTCATGTTTTATGNAAAAGAAACGGTCAGAATTGTTTTTCTTTTAGGTGTGTGATCCTGGAAATCCTCTGTGTCCCACAGTTGCCCACACAGCTGGCTACATCTGTGTGACTCGGCCTCATGGCCCCTCTTAATAAGCAGTACAACCCCATTGGCCTCTGCAGCTCAGTGAAGACCTGATGTAGAAAACTAACTCATTTTGCACAGGCTGTTTGGAGATACTGCCTTCTAGTGACTTACAACTTGAACTAGATTGAGAGTCCCCATGTGACATTTCCTCCCTTTTTACCACCTAAATCATGCAATCTTTATGAAATGTGATTCAAGATATTTCCCATACTCCTACTCTTGTTAATGTTAGAGTGACCATATCTTCTGAATCAATAGTTGGAATATATTGTATGACATAGGATCCAATTTGGGGGCCTAATGTACCTATTGTGTGTGTGTGTGTACAATATAATTATGTGTGTGTGCTTGTGCGTGTGTGTGCATGTGTGTGTGCGTGCACACGTGTATAGCTCAAACCTGGTTGGTTGCTATGTCTTTATTACTATTACATGGACCCTTCTCTTTGGGCCTCAAAAAAAAGTTTAATATGNGCTTCTTAATCCAGTCATCTGTTGAAGGGCATCTCGGCTCCTTCCATGATTTGGCTATTGTGGACAATGCTGGTTGCTATGTCTTTATTACTATTACATGGACCCTTTGGGCCTCAAAAAAAAGTTTAATATCTTTAAATTGCAGCACTGAAGTTTTGATCCTAAGGTGGGCAAATCTGTGTACAGATATTAAACGTTCTTAATTATTAATAGCTGTTAATGACATAGGAGGTTGTGTTTACATTTGGGGGAATGTTCAGATAAGTGGTTGTGTGGTTGTTTATTCCTGGCTCATAATAAAATGCACCTGAGGGCTCGATTAATTTTGGTTTGGGATCAGAACAGTTGTTTGTTGATGTGGCTTGTTTTTCCATTGTTAGCTGGTCACCCTCCACCCTTAAAAAGAATCACAGTCTCTGAGATCTTGGTGATGAGGTCAGAGGGGAATATCTGCCTCCCCAGGAAGGAGCCTGTGACATTGTTTTGTTTCTGTCTTTGCAATCAGGATCCAACAAGTAAGGATTTGTGGGGAGATAAGGGACTCTACCCTTGATCCTATGATCAGGTGTTGCTCATCTCAGTGTGAAGATTGGTGATGCATGGGTTACAGCGTGTAGGGTTTCACTGGCAGCCCCTTTTCCCACCCGCTACTCCCAACAATAGGTTGAAATTTTGCCTTAGACTAACTGTCCAGAGGTAAAAGTAAACCTCGACAAAAGATTGGGGCTTTGTGAAATTTTAGATCCATTTGATATATCTTTTGGAAGAGATCAGAAGTTGAGAACTTGACATGAATATATATAGATGAGTCCATATAACCAGGTATTTTTTTTCTTCCAAGATTTTACTTAAGTTCAAATTAACATATAGTATAGTATTGATTTCAAGAGTAGAATTTAGTGATGCATTACTTACATGTGAGACCAGTGCTCATCACAGCGAGTGCCCTCCTTAATGCCCATCACCCATTTAGCCCACCCCCCCATCTCCCCTCCAGCAACCCTCGGTTTGTTTTCTACAGTTCCCTGTCTCTTACGGTTTGCCCTCCTCTCGATTTTCATCTTAGTTTAGTTTTCCTTCCCTTCCCCTGTGTTCATCTGCTTTGTTTCTTAAATTCCACATGAGTGAAATCGTACAANCTCATTCAGCTGTTGTTTCACTGCATTCGTAAGCTCTAGCTGCTTTCTTGAAATATATGGATGCAGGTGGCACTAAATGGTTAGTCTGATTGGGTGTTGGGTAGTACANTTTATTTGACAGAGAGAGAGACAGCCAGCAAGAGAGGGAACACAAGCAGGGGGAGTGGAAGAGGAAGAAGCAGGCTCATAGTGGAGGAACCTGATANATAGTTTAATGTAGCTAAAATTCACTTTGAGGCAAGTTTTTGGCAGGCCTAGCCAAGATTTTCATTTTTCATTTACTTTTTCAATTTTTACTAGATATACCAAAAGGTCCTCACTGTACCTCAATGTTTGCATAATATAAGGTGAAATATAGTAGGAACCCTACATATGCTGCATATTTTTGTGGGCTGGAGGAAATGATAGTCTATGGCAGTTTTTCCAAAGCATCTTGTAAGCAATTAATAGTTATTAGTTAAAAAAGAAGAGGTCATTTTTGAAAGATTAAGTAAAACTAGTTTCTTTCTGATGGTACTTCTCAGAGCCTACNTCAATCCCATAACGCCGGGATCATGCCCTGAGCCAAAGGCAGACGCTTAACCGCTGTGCCACCCAGGCGCCCTGGAATAGTTTTCTTCATCCTGTTGTCACCCTATTTTCTCATTCAGCTGTTGTTTCACTGCATTCGTAAGCTCTAGCTGCTTTCTTGAAATATATGGATGCAGGTGGCACTAAATGGTTAGTCTGATTGGGTGTTGGGTAGTACATTATATTTGACTAATGTATTGATTACAGTTTTCAGGGACCAATGATGTTCATATTGTGAATCTATACACATAAGTGTGTACTTATGTATACTCACAAGTGAGGACAGATTTGTAAATCATCTTGAGTGATGTCACTCAGTCTAACAACTTCTAACTCTATCTCTAAAGCATAGGGCTGATGCCTGGTTGGCTCAGCTGGAGGAGCATGTGGCTCTTGAGCTTGGGGTTGTGAGTTCGAGTCCCACACTGGGTGTAGAAATTACTAAAAAAAAAAACTTAAATAAAGCATGGGGCTGAGAGCATCAAAATCTTTTGTTGTCAAGCTTTTAGGTATGCTGCTATATTGACACAAGTCAGTTTCTAACTTTAGATCTTTATCTATACTTTGCCTCTAGGCAAATATACAGGAACCTTATGGATATAGTTTAATGTAGCTAAAATTAACTTTGAGGCAAGTTTTTGGCAGGCCTAGCCAAGATTTTCATTTTTCATTTACTTTTTCAATTTTTACTAGATATACCAAAAGGTCCTCATTGTACCTCAGTGTTTGCATAATATAAGGTGAAATATAGTAGGAACCCTACATATGCTGCATATTTTTGTGGGCCGGAGGAAATGATAGTCTATGGCAGTTTTTCCAAAGCATCTCGTAAGCAATTAATAGTTATTAGTTAAAAAAGAAGAGGTCATTTTTGAAAGATTAAGTAAAACTAGTTTCTTTCTGATGGTACTTCTCAGAGCCTACAATATGCTAATGTGGATAGTGAATTCCTTTTTTTCTTTTAAGATTTATTTATTCATTTTAGAGAGAGAGAGAGTGAGCAAGTGGGGGGAGGGGCAGAGGGAGAGCAAGAACCCTGAAGCAGTCTCCACGCTGAGAGCAGAGCCAATGCAGGGCTGCATCCTAGGACCCCGAGGTCATGACCTGAGCTGAAATCAAGAGTCAATCACTTAATCTACTGAGCCACTCAGTTGCCCTGCATAGTGAATTTCTAAAAGGATGATGTGTGGTGGACTTCTTCACATTTTTAAAACAAACTTTCTTCCTCCGCCCCTTTTATTTTTTTACAAAGCATCTCATTGGCTTTTTGTTTCACAGAACAGAATTTGGTCAATATGGTTTATAGACATCTGGGAAAGAGAAGTTTTGACAATTTTTATTAAAATTCTGTAACATATCTCTTGAGTCTAGATAAGTGCTTCCAAAACTTTAATGTACATGCAAATTTGCTGGATATTCTGTTCCTATGCAGAATTTGATTCAGTTGGTCTCAGTGGGGGCAGTGATTTTGCATTTCTAACCAGCTCCCAGGTGACATTGATGCTACTTAGCCCGTGCAACACGCTTTGTGCTCCCGGGTGAAAAATGTTTAAATGGTTTCTGCTGCCTGGGGTTCGGCAGTGAGGTAGTAAGAGGTCTTTCCTTATGGGACGGGGAGTTGGAGCTGAGTAAGTAATTATTCTGTTTATTTTTCTTTGTAATTTTACCTGGCTAGGAGGGGTACACACACACATACACTCACTCACTCATACATTTAGAGTAAAATAGCAAATAGCTATGTGTATTAACTCTTGATGTGTGTGTGTCTGAAGTGTTCTGTGGCTTTTTGAGAAGTTCCTAGTGGGGGAGCTTGAGTCTCTGTTCTGTAAATAATAACTTTGAATGTTAGGTACACAACTAGAATCCTCAGTTAGGTGTACTTGTCTAGCTCCTTACCCATCTCAACGTTCATGCACCCAGCCTAGGCCAAAGACGTAACGGACTCCCCTTGAAAGTTTACCGGAAGAGGTTTTAATTATTTAACACAGAAATAACAAATAAGGTTTGTCTCTTGAGTTAATGCCACTTACTTGTTCTTCAATGTCTGAAGCAATAACTGTAGAGAGGTTTCCAAGGCTATGGTTTGAGTGTGATGGGGAAAAAGCAACAGAAATGAGTAGCGCTATCTGTGCTGGCCACGGGAGAGGAGATATCCTCACAGAAGCTGGGCTGCTTATTTGTCATCCTGATAAAACATTAGGTTATGCTGACACCACATTGCCAGCAGATGGTCTTTGCACCCTGTGCTTTGGTTAGCATCCATTGTCAAATACTTAAATATTGGCTAAAGCTATTATAAAAATAATTTGCTTCGAATGCCGTTTTATTTATTTTTAGTACTAGAACTGCTTTTTAGGCTGTGTACTCAGAGTAACTGGGCCAGGATTCCAGTGAAATATCTGGATTGTACTACAAATAAGTGCAATGTTATTCCTTTAAGCCCTTTCTCAGTGCTTGGATTGATTACTCCTCAAATTCCTTCCTAATGAATTCTTCCTAAAAGAGATTTATTTGTAATTCAGAATTTCTATTTGCAAACAATTGGTGGAGTTACAAAAAGTCTTTTCAGAAGGTTAAACATGTTTTCTGCAGTTGCTTTACAGACACTTTGTTACAAAGTTAAGCTTTAATCCTTAGTCCTATCAAAAATTTTAAATTGAGTCTGAATTATAAGGAATATAATAAATTGGGTCTGAATCATGATTTTATTATGTTCCTTATAATTATGTATATAATTATATATAAGATATAATTATATTTTATTATATGTAATAATGCACTAACAATATTAACAATTAGGATTCTTCTTTAATGTGTTACACTTGGTTTGTTGAAGCAGAAAAGATTCAACGAAATAGGAATGCCAGTGGGGGGAGGGGAACAGATTCAAATTATCCATTGATTTACTCACTATAAACTATAGTTTTTTAAGAGGGGCATAAAATATCCCGGGCACTTGTGCGTATTCTTGTGTATATGTTCTTGTGTTGGTGGTGGTGTATATTGTTTGGCTTTGTTTTGTTTTCTTGTTCCCTATATAAAACCAAATAAGAGCTTTTCTGACTTGGTAGTAGAAAGTCAGGAGAGAGAGCTGGCTGAGCTATCCTCCATTTCTAAGTTGTATATATAATCTGTTGGGCTACTCTTGTGTCCACCTCTTCGTAAACTTAGATGGCTGGCTCTGACTGCTATAACAAGGTATGTATCATAGCTATGTAATATAAGAATGCTAAATTTATTATAGCTGTACTACTGTAAATTCAGCGACTGTTGCTGTATAATTACTATACTGCATTTGAAGAAAATAAAACGAATTCAAATATGTGTACAGAATACTGTTTCTCATTTGTGTATTAGGAAAGATGAAAATTTAGATTATCAGGCAGGAAAAAAATGGAGAGATTTGTGTCAGAGGTACTTGTAATCTTATGCTTACATTCTTATGTTTGTGTATTTGCTTTCATGTAGCTTTATATAAATCACATTGTCTAATGCATGGGGGAGAAGAGCTCAGAGCATGATGGATAATCCTCTTTGAGAGCAGGGACCATGTCTTATATTTCTATCCTTGCACGCACTGCACTGGGCTCTCTGCAAAGCAAGTATATTGATTGAGGAATCCCCAAATCATGTCTATTTGTCTTTGGGCTGTAAGCAGGTATACGATCAGACAAAGGCAATAAGCAGGGTCCGAAACATGAAACAATTCAAGGGAAAATGCTAACCAAAAGTTAGTTATGGTGGGGGTGGAGCAAAGAAAGAATGAAAAGTATCAATTTAGTCAACACAAGTGCCAAATCAGTTATTGTAATAATATGTTGGTCATTTGAGATTGTTCAGAATTTTAAATCTTTTAAAAAGTAAATACAGTTACATTCTTTTTTAGTTTGTCGGATACGGACACATAATTTCTTTGAGTATGTTTTTCCTGTTTTGTGAGTCACTCCTCTGGGCTCAGCCTTGCTGTTTCCTAGGCAGCACTTGGAATTAGGGTTAAACAAAAAGATCATCCACTCAGAATCAGAATTCAGTTATCAGAAGTCATTACCGCTTGTGAACAAAATGGGAGTTTTTAGCTTTAAAGAGAAATAAAAGGGAGTTTGAGTTTTAAGTATCATTATGTAATACTTCATATAAACAGGAAGTCTTTCACACTGCAACTTGATGCCAGACAATTTATTATGCATATATAATTGGTGTCTATGGTCAACCCATAATATGGTTGTCTTCTGTTTGTTCCAAGAGAATGATGGGAAAATAACTTTAGAATGTGGAACTTTAGCCATGAATCTTAATTGAGTTTAAGTGCTACTTAAAAAAATTTTGCAGGAGATTTGAACCAGTGCCACAGCACTAATTGAAACATAAAACTCAGTTATTTAAACGTCTTTTTCCAAGGTCAGAGGAAGGCTTTACTGAGTTAAAATATGCCACTATTCACCAGGGAAGATTATGTATTTTACTCTCTGCACAAAATAAAGGTAATGGATACTGTGATTATGTGCTGTAAGATAAGTCCTGGAAATTTATGGTTGACCTGAATTCATCTAGTGTAGACTTTTCTTCTTGGTTAGCCACCAAACCCCGTTTTGTGGGGGAAAAAAATCAGTGTACTGGGAGATTTCCTTAATTTGCTCCATGTCAGAGAGTGGATTCATGTTAGTAAAAATTCAGTTCTGAATCCTGTGCTTGCATCTAGCTGTCCCTCAAGGCAAGAGTGTGTGGTTATCAATTTACTAACAATAGTTAACATATATTAGTGTTTATCATATGCTAGAGAGTGTGTAAAGCACTTTATATGCATTATGTCATTTTATTCTCAGAACGATATAATGAAATATATTATTATCTGCATTTTGTTAAAAAGATTACAAACTGAGGTTCAGAACTTGTCCAAGGCCATGTGATGGGAAATAGTGGAAATGGGATATGACCCCAATTAGCCTGTCTCCAGGGTCCTTGCTTCTAACCAATATGTTGTACTTCCTCCAGTATAGTAATTTAGAACCAGCCAAAAATGTGTAACATGTTTTTAACAGAACCAAAAGTCTTCATTTAAACTGAGGGGGGATTCATTTCTTTCATGAGGTGATACAGGGGGCATAAAATACAAAATATGACATATATGAATAGATTAGACAACTTTTGAATTGCTTTTAGTCCTGCAGGTCTATAAATTAGGAAAAACAGTTTAGTTGCAACTATTTTTTTTTTTCCTTAGGACCTATTTCAAAACACTTTTCAAATAGAAAAGCAAATTCAGCTCAAAATTCAATTCCTATCCAAATTTATCTTTTAAAGGCAATACCTAATTTTCTCTTCAAATGAGCTTATGGAATATATATTCAAAAGGAGCAGAAAATGTCTTTTGAAAAATGTTCATGTATTCTCCTAAAAGAAGCCAGAAAACCAATGATTGTCTCAATGAAATCTGTGCTTTTTCCTCCCTTTTCTTCCTATATAAGCAGAGTGAATGGTGGGAAAAGGGGGCTTAATTAATTTGAGGAAACAGGCTACAGCACATTTACTGAGATGGTATCATAAGTAATTAAAGCAAAATTGCTCTTGTCAAAATAAAGGAATAAATTTGATGAGGCATTTTCCTTTATTTTGCAGATTTGTTCCACTTTATCACTAATTCATAAAATCCACAAAGGGTCTCTAGTCATCAGGGTGATTAGTTAAATTCTGCTGTTGTCGCACTGTTATGAAAGGGAAATAAAAATCAGAAGCCTATGCCAGGCCAAATGAATAGGCTAAGAGCTCATTTCTGCAAGTGCGCTAGGTGAAAATGTATAAGGCCATGTACAGTCTGAGGTCAAGGTAAAATCATTAATGTTCAGTATTTGTATGTAAATACTAGAATGATTTTTCAACATAAGGGGCATTCAGAAAGTATTGAAAACAATACTTCTATAATTAGGAAAAAAAATTGGCTATTGTCTCATAATACAAACCGTAGAAGTAAAGCTTGACCACATGTTCTGTTCCTAATAGGTGTTAGGGTGCTAGCGTGAGTGTTAGGTTATATGCATAAGATATCCTTTTACTTATCACATTCGCATGTATCAGAAAAGGGCTTAGGTTAAGAATATTTTAGTTACATGGAATTGACTCCTCCAAAATGAGGTTGATGTCCCTGACCCTATAAGGAAAAGAAGGTAATACTGGGATAGGTCATACTGTAGCTAGTGTTTCTAATTTAAAGCAAGCAAAAGCTGAAGTCCTCTGTTTATTAAGTGCCTATTATTTTCAAGGCACTGTTTTAGATGGTATGGTGATATAAAAATTACCAAGAACCTGCCTTCGAAAAATCCTGTATTCTGGTATATGAGATAAGCTATTTAAATAATTACAATAGGATATAAGGCAGTATTTGTTGAAAGAGATTCAGACAAGATTTCTGGGTGGTCAGGGTTCTTTTAAAAGATGGCTTTGAGACTTGTCTTTCAAGAAATACACCAACATTCCAAGCTTCCTTTGAGTACAGAAACTCATACATCACCTTTTAGGATTATTCATTTTGGGTATTAGTCACAGGAAATCTGCCATCTTGACCTGGGTTCCTCCTAGCCAATCCAGTATTTCAGAAACTCCAACCAAGTGGGGTGTCTATAAATTCTTTGCATTTAAGCTTTTAATGTGGTTTTATCATGCTTCCTAATGCTCAATATGGTGAAAACCCCGTATCCTGTACTCTGATGTTCAACTTAAGCATTCATTCAATCAGATTGCACTGTTGAACACCCTATTGGGTGGTGGGAACCCTATTGAATACTGGTAGTGTGAAGTTGAAGAATCCTGTTAGATCCAAGGAACAGAAAAACGAGTGAACGTAGTTGACCGGTGCTAACATAAAGGTATCCAATATCATGGAAGCAGTGAGGAGTGACTTTTACATCTTCCTGGAAGATGGCACATGTGATTTAGGCTTGATGGGTAGGCAGTTCACTGAGGGGGTTCAGATAAAGGGAATAATCCATAAAAAGGCATGAGGAAGATGGCATGGTCAGGGAAAATTGTGAGATGCCTGGATTATAGGGCAGGTGAATAATAGAAATTCAGTGAGTCCTTTGGATGTAGCTCTGTATTCAGTCTCCTCTCTGCTTTCCCTTCTAGGCCCACGGCCATCATCTTAGTTCAGGCACTAACATGGAAAGCTGACATTATACAAAACAATATAAAGATTATTTACCCCAAAAACTGACACCATCTCAGTGAATACAAACTGCTCTTTCTAACATTCCTAAGCACAGTTATTAAGTCTGGGTTTATTTTCTTCTCCACTAGTGCCTAGTATGGAGTCTGGGTTGATAACTTGTTCTGGTCAAATGATTGAAGATGAAATGTGGAAGAGTAAATAAAAATAAACACAAAATACTGGATAAAGATTCAAACTTCACATTTAACTTAGATTGGCAGTGGTTTCTTGGAATACTGTGTTGAGATGGCATTTTGGAGTTATATACAAAATCAATGGGAGACTGTAGTGGTTAATGTCATGTAGTGCATTCATAATGAGTACTCTGAGTCCAATAACTTGGAACAAAGAACGGCCGGAAGGGGCTGCACCACCAGGGACCACCAAGAAGTGCAGGCATGGAGGTGAAGCCCTGAGTCCAGGTGGACTCTTGGGTTTATTATCGTAGACTGTAAAGTATGTGGAAGCAAGGAAAAAACAACTAAAGCAATCACTTGAGGGACAGCAAGGAACAGTGTATGTGACTATCAGCTGGGGTCCTAGTGAGGCATTAACTAGGGGGCTGCAGGAGAGGGGAGGGCCCACCTCAGTAGACCTAACTATCTTATCCACCATCGTTGTTTTCAGCATGTACTGTTGTCAGTACTGAATGATGGGGGAATGGTTGGATTTTGCCACACGCATACAGTTTTGCCATATATGTGTGTTCTCTTACTGTTTCTTTTACCAGCTGAGGTCTTGCTCTCCCACAGTTAATTAAGGAATTCTTCCAGGGACAAGGAAGGAGGGAATAACGGTGCTGCTCTTCTCAATACTTCCTGTCCTACCCTTTGCTCCCCACCAGCCTCCAACAGTTTAATGATTCTATGACTTTATGCCATATATATGCTGGAATAAATGACAGTGGCTAGTGATTACCTATAAATTTAAGGCATAAAATATTTATTATAGCAGTGAAAGTTTTCTAATTCCTGAGCCTTTTATACCTTTTCAGTCTCTTCTGTCGGTTTCTTATGTCCACATCTTTATTATTTCTGTCCTTCCCAATATGTTTGAAAAGTCCTACATCCTTCAATATTTATCTCATTTCTACCGACTTTGGTAGCCATCTTTAATCATTTGAACTGATCATTAATTTATATCTCATATAACCTCTACTACCTGTATTATCATTGTGGGATACAGTTGGATTACCTTCTTAATGTTTGTTGTATATTTATGTGCCCTACCCGCACCCATGCCACACCGTAAGTCCCCTGGGATTTTGAAATTCATGCCATATACATTTTGTATCTTATATGATCACTAGACACAGTACCTAACACATAGACATGCTCTGAAAGTATTTATTGAATGAATGAGTGCATGAATAATTTTCCATGCTTTTGTTTCCATTCTACATATAATCTTATTTCTACTTTGTTGAAATTTTACATTTTTCCCCTAAATGGGGGTAAAATGCCTTACAAAGAATAACTGGGAAGTTTTTCTCAAAAACAATATTTTACTCACAATATGAGAATTCCTGTCCTATGACGGTAACGGATAGGTTTTTCCTCCCTCATTTTGAAAGTTAGATCCTGATTAATATAATTAATCTATTTGATCTTTTAAGAGCTTAATTTAATTTTAAAGTGTACATTATATTTCCATTAAGATACTAGGAATATTTAAAATTTTAATATTTATCTTTGTCTTAATTCAACTATTTTTCAAAATCTTGATTTTTATGGGCAGCCCATTAGCAAAAAGAAATAGAACTCTGAAGAGAAAATTCACAAGTATTTTCCTATTTTATGGATACAAGTTCATGAAAAGGGAAATTTATGTGGATAATATGCCTTTCATGTTACTGCTATCCATTTTACTATGTATATATTTGGGGAAAATTTATTTTCAATTTGCCCCTCATATTTGATGCTTATCCCAGGTCAGTGTCACTACAGTGACAATTATTTTGATTTAGGCAATGACTGAAGTTTTAATGCTAGCAACACTTGCATCCCTTCCTTTTTTTTTAAACCGGAGGCATTTATTCTCTTTTCATTGTTATAACGTTTATCATGAGAGAACCCTATTTCTTACAAATGTAACTTTCCAACTATATTCTAAACCCACTCCTATTTTTTATAAACCCACTATATTCTTTTTTTTTTTTAAGATTTTATTTATTTATTTGACAGAGATAGAGACAGCCAGCGAGAGAGGGCACACGAGCAGGGGGAGTGGGAGAGGAAGAAGCAGGCTCATAGCGGAGGAGCCTGATGTGGGTCGATCCCATAACGCCGGGATCACGCCCTGAGCCGAAGGCAGACGCTTAACCGCTGTGCCACCCAGGCGCCCCTAAACCCACTATATTCTAAACCCACTCCTGTATTTGTTTATATTTATCTGGTCAACATTACAAAATAATTACTCACTTTTTTTTTTACCCCAATATGTTACTCTTTTTTAATGTCTTAATTCTAAAACTTTCCATCATTTCAAAAAATCAGACTTTTAGTATGTTTTGATTTATCTAATAAAACAGGTATAAACTGAAATTATGTATTATATTACAATTGTATATTTTGTCTTCATCAGTTTGATCTGTAGTGATTTTACAACTAGATTAGCATCTCTTTGAAGGCATGGATGCTGTATTCTTATTCTGTATGGCTTACTCTGCCCATGATAAGATGGAGTCTGTGTGAAATGCTTAATAAGCACTTATGAAATTCTGAATAAAGAATTATAGAGGTTCTGAGGAGGTCTACAGGATTATCTGTTTCAATCTCTTTTACTTTACTGTATTTTATTTTTTTCTATTTTGAATTTTTTTTCTTAGTTTTTATTTGAATTCCAGTTAACATACAGTGTAATATTAGTTTCAGGTGTAGAATTTAGTGATTCATTACTTACATGTAACACCCAGTGCTCATCACAACAGGTGCACTCCTTGATCCTCATCCCCAGTGCCCCCATCCACTCCCCCTACCTTTCCTCTGCTAACCATAAGTTTGTTTTCTATTTAAGAATATGTTTCGTTGTTTGCCTTTTTCCCCCCTATGTTTTTGTTTCTTAAATTCCACATATGTGTGAAATCATATGGTATTCGTCTTTCTCCGACTTATTTCACTTAGCATTATACACTCTAGCTCCTTTATTTTTGAGGTGAGAAATCTCTTATTCACATATTTTCTCCCAAATATCCATAGCTTGCTGTTAAATATGGAAACATACCAGAATTGATTTTTTAGTATGTTAACTTTTTTTGATGATGTAATATTACATTTCCCCCCCAGTTCAGGTTGTTTGAAATGCAAAACAAATACCTCTCTGGTATATTTAAAGTGAATTTAAATTTCTTCTCATTCAGTTCTCTGTAGATTCAAACATATCCCTGAATTTTTCCATTCTCAACTCTACTACTGCCACTTTAATCCCTGCTAGCAACTTCTCTTGCCTGCTAGCATTAATTTTAAATTCTCTACAGTCAAAACACAGTATTGTGATCTCTTACTACTCATCAAGGAAGTTATCACAAAGCATGGGTCCTGGCAATTGATATCATGCCAGAACATATTAGCCACCTCTTAGACTTTGTGGGAGGTCTCTAAGTTACATAAATTAGCATGTTGTGCATCTAGTCCCAGCTCCTCTTTAGACAGATGTGGAATCTGAGGTCAGGTGAGAGAAAGGATTTTAATACAGCCATACAAGCAGTAAATGGAAGATAAACAGTCGGATTCCAGTGTTCTTGACTCTGCTCATTTCCTTTTCATTCTGTTGTAATCGTCTCTCAGAAACACCCCCAGAGAATGTGTCTGGGTCATACTGGTTGCTTGGATATGTTAAAAGTATATATTTGGAGATCACCTATTATGATGTTTCTAAAACTTGCCATTTTAATATACCTTTTTCCACTCCAATAGCTAAATATAAGAACCTCATTTTCTTCATCTATAAAATGGTGCCAGTAATAATCCGTTGGAATTTTGAGAGGTTTAAAATTGTGCATAGACACACACCCATGTACACATATATGTATATGTATATATTTGCTTAGAATTGTCTAGACATAGCAAATAGGTGCTCAATAAACTTTAGTGATCATTACCTGCAAATCATATCTCCACAAAATTTCATATGCTTTTGACTTGTGGGTCCTGGAGGTAAGATTGGAAAGATTTATAAGCTAGAAACAAAATAGCTTTCTTGAGCATTGCCGTTCATTTATTTCACAGATGTTTATAGAATGCTCAGTGTGTGTTTTACTGCAGTAGGCTGCGTGGATGTAACGGTGAGGAAGATTGAGATAGTTTGTGCTCTTGCAGGACTTGTATCCCAGTGTAGGAGCCACACAAAGGACAGACAAATAGGAGTATAAATAAAATAGATCCAACTATAAAGTCCAAAGGAGAAAAAACCAAAAAACCCACAAGAAACTGAGTTGGTAACAGAAGGACCTACTTTAAATAAAGTTTTCAGAGAAGGTCTTTATTTAAGTTGATTTCTAAAGAATGGGTAGGAGCTAGTCACGAAGTCAGAAGGGGGGGAGCATTCCAGGCAGAGAGCAACATGCAGTGATCCTGAGGTAGAAAAGAGCTTGGAATATCCAGGGAACTGCAAGGAGACCATGGGAGTTAGACTGTGATGAACAAGGGAGGGAGTAGCAGGGAATTAAATGGGAGAACTAGGCAGTGGGTTGACCTTGCGGGATCTTGTTGCTCATGGCAAGGAGTTTGTTTTTTTACTCTTCAAGTATCAAGGAAAGACATTGGATTATTTCTAAACACTCTTGATCTAATAAAGTGAGGTATTAGAGGATTTGTTATGTATTTCATAGAACCTCCATATTGTTTTTTGTTTTCTGAGTGAAGTTCATACTCTTACCCTTTCCCCCTCCTCCTCTTCCTTTCATCTCTGTTTACATCTTTTTCTCCCCCTTTCTTTGCTGAAAGGGAGAATAGCTTCTTGTATCAAAATCCTTCTCACGGTTTCCTCCAGGATGAATTCCTGTATAAGTCTTACAGTGTTAAACTGTCCATCAAACCGATTTTTATAAATGTTTTTCATTGTGGAATTGTAACAATTTAAAGCTACCCTGTTGTGGAATTATATTCATATTGTAACAATTTAAAACTATCTGTCCCACTTTGTTGTATATTCTCAGATTTAACTAAGGGTAGATTTGTTCTCTAGAGTAAACAGGTAATTTGTTTCAACACGTATTTATTTTCTCTTGCCTGTTTTAAAAGTAACTCAGGAGGAGAGCTCTTTAAAAATGGCATTCAACGTCTTGGGGCATGCAGTCTTGTGTTCTTAGAATCTCACAAGCTTTTTCTTCACTACTGAGATAAATACGGGCTTCTTCTCATGTGCTAACTGATCATTTGGAAGTTGTGGCTATGCTGAGAAGGATCCAGAGTTGGTACCTGTGTTCAGCAAGACAGAAGGCCATTACCAAACAGCGATGTCCGCTACAGGCATAGGTAGAACAAATGGGGTCTCATGTGTTTGCCAAATGTTCTTTAGGATGTTCAACACTTCATGTAGTGAATGTGAACTGTCACACACTGAATTGAAAAGTGGAGTACAGTATTAAATAAAACACAGATTCCCACTTTAATGCTCTAAAGCACCTTAGGACAAGTATAATTATATATTTATATTAAGAAAACATGATTTAAGTTACCTAAGAAGTTGGAAATATTGTTGAAAGTTGGAAGCACCATTCTCAATAGATTTATAGAATAATAGGAGATAAGACATATATTTGTAAGCCACAGGAGAGGAAATCCTGTTCAATATTGGCTTTGTTACCGAACGTTTATATGGGTGAAAAAAATTCCTGCAGCATAAAACATCATAGTGATCAAGAATATGGATTTTCCATTAGATATCTGAATAATTCTGTCTCTGGCACCGTCTGACTGTGGCAGACAACTTCAAAGTGAAGTTTGACCCTTCATGTACACTCTCTGCTCTTCTGTATGCTACTCTTTTGCTCCAGGAGGCTGATCTGCATGGAATACGTTGATAGACACTCTGTTGTCTGATTTCTAGTTAATTCAGCCAGTGGAAGCCCTGGCAGGAGATAGGGAGAAGGAGGAGAATGAGGATAGTAAGGACAGTATGTGTATTCCTCTAGTTTCCTTCTTGTAGGTTTGTTGAGGGCTGCCTTTATCTTTCTACTATAGATTACCTCTCCCCTTAAGGTGACCCATGATTCTCTCCTTACGTGTAACTGTTCCCTCTCCTCTTTTCAGCCCCAGATCCCCAACACCAGGGTACTACACCACCTTATCTTGTTTGGAAACCCTGCCCACACCTTTGTAAATAGTCCCTTTGTTAACTCTTTAAATGATCTGAATTTGGGTGTGCCATCTGGTTTCTAAAGGGACTCTGATTCACTAGCTGGATAATGTTGACCCCCCCCCCCAAATTGCATTGTGCTTCAGTATCCTCACCTATAAAGTGGAGCCAAATTAATTTCTCAGACATTCTGCATATATAAAATCAGGGGGTGGATTTAGAATGATTGTGCTCAAACATGATTTTCCAAAGCTCTAGAGATTCTGTTTTCATTGTCTTCCATACCCATTCCCCAGGAGTAGCTTTTACTTACAGAGTTATGCTAACGGTCTGAACAATATTTTATTTGAAACCAGGACTCCATGACTAAAACAGCTTGGAAACTGCAGTTTTTGGATTATTGTAGGGATAGTTCCAGTCCTAAAAATCTATTACTCTGTCTGGCTGTTATTTTTTTGCCCAGAAACTACTGTTCTTTGCATCACAGCCTCTGACCAGGGCTGATAATTTGGTAGGCTTAGCTAGCTGTAGGCCATTCAGTCTCATGATTTACCATCTGGGCACAGGGAAGAGTCCAGTTAATTCTCCAGGATCATGTTCTCTTTTACAAAATGTTCTCATGGCTTAGGGTAGAAAGCCATGGGGGCCAATAAATATAGAGTGAGTAGGAGATCAAAAGCTGCCTGCATTTGTTTCCCTCTGGCCTCATTGGCACTCAGAGCCCTCGGGCAGTGATTGTCTGTCCCTGGGCTGAACACAGAACCCGGTCTAGAGTGGTTGTTAAATTTTGCAAGTCGTTCAAGTCCAGGAACGCATTTGGAACATTCTACCTCTTGACTTTTTGTGTCAACCCTCATAGTTAACATCTTTTACTTTCTTTTCTATGTAAAGGAATAGAGGAAAGGTATGAGTAAATTTCTTGGGTGTGCCGTAGGCTAGACATGCCCAGAGATTTACTGCAGCATTGACTGGGATGATGAAACCCTCAGGAGAACTACCCATATAACATGTCAAGGAAAAAATCTGGAAAATTCTCAATATAGTGGTTTAGATTTGTTCTTTACAACCACGTAACGGCCTGGTTGTTCGTTTATTTAACATGTGTTTGGCACTTGTTTCTGAGTACCTACCATGTGCCCAAGAGTGTATTAGACATTGTGGAACATGAAAATGATTTTGACGAGGCCCCTGAGCTCAAGAAGCCTCAAGTTAGGATGTATTCTGGTAACAGCAATATGATTGGCTGCCTAGACATAGCTATAATCTGCTTGTCGCCTAGAGGTAGCCCCGAGGGACTGCGTAGCGTGGGACGCCTGGTGGCTGGTCTGGGGAACTACTTGGTTTTGTGTTTCTTTGGTATATCCCCGGCTGTATCTCAGGACAAGAGTCTGTTTTACTTGTACCTTCATTTTCCTATGCCTTTCATTGCTAAAATCCAGTTAACTTCACTTCAGGCATTTTTGCTGACACAATATACCCATATCCTTTTTAGTGCTTTCCTCCCTTCCTCCCTTTCATACCAGGGGGAAAGCTATCTTTTCCCCTTCCTATTCCATCTGTGACCCAGTAAAAGACCCTAATCATACTTAAGTCTATATAGGTGAAAAAAGGTCAGAAGTTTTGAAGCAAATTTAGACCTAGACCGTGTCCTGCCTGCAACCACTGGGCCCCCTGTAATCGCTGTCAGGATTTGGAACATTTGTTTTCTGCTTCTCTTGTTTTTCTAAGCATGGATATTCAAGGTGTTTACAAAAAGTAAAACTTTGTTAATTTATTAGGAAATTTTACTACATTTTTGGGAGAGGGCACTCACAAAAGGGGGAAGGAACATATCCACATGGTTATGAGGCATTTGAACTTAATGCTATGGGATATAGTTATATGATGATGGAATTGTGGATTGTGGAAGGCATATCAGGCAAAAAACCCAAAAGAAAGAAACCCATACTTACAGACTGAAAACTCAGAGTCTTGGTTTTCACTGCACTTTGACCAACGTGAGTTATGGCAACCACTTTTCTTGACTGTAATCAGTTGTTTGCCTGTCTGTCTGTAACACTCTCAACTTTTTCAAGAAGATGGGGGAGGGGTATTACTTTCCTATTTGTATTTTCAATGTTTAACATAATGTCAGGCACATAGTAGGTATTCAGTGAGTGTTAAAGAATGAAGGATAAATTGCAAAGTGTATATTGAGGATAGGGTTATCTAGTTTGACAGGAGAAAGGATTTGACAGAGAAGTGGGATCTAATGTTAGAAAGGTAGACTGGGACAGATTATGGAGGCATTAAATGACTGTGGGGAACTATTAAGGTTTTGGAGTAAGCATGTGTCACCAAGAAATTAGTCTTCAAGAAGGTGAATGTGGTAGCCCGGGGCAGTATAGATTGGTCGAAGGGGTAGACAGAAGGCATGGATACTATTTGGGGCAAATAAAGAACAGGTGTCAGTGGTCTAAAGGATACAAACACTATTTAACAGTTTAATACCCTGAATAACTGGCTTCAATTTGCTTTTTCCTCCAGCATCCTATCAATCTGCCCAGTCCTGAATCCTAGTCTGCCACTTAGGTAACTTGTCCAAGATCAAGTGAATGCTAAGTTCTTTAAATTCATTTCTATGTATTTACATATGAAGATTAATGGGGGGGGAACTGTCACATATTTAGCATGGTGCCTGATGAATGGGAAATAGTCAGTGCTCGGTAATAACTGTTAGTATTGCTTTTATTACTTGTGAAGGCTCCAAGTACAGTTCAATGCTGGAGGATGGAATAAGTCTTCTATACAACTTTTTTTTCCAGTGTATTCTAAGTCAAAGAACTGTATCATGGTTCATAACATTTGATTGATTTAATGAAAATGATTCCTTCCCTTTTATCTATTAGCAGCAGAAGAAAACGATTTCAAGCAAATATCACATATGAAGGAATCAAAGATGATAGGGTATCATGGAAAAACTAGTCCAAAATTTATCTCAGAGGAGCAGTGTGACCTTGGGCAAGTCACTTCATCATCATACGTCTCCATTTTCTCATCTAGAAAATGAAGAGGTTGAACAAAGTGATCTTTTAAGTTCCTTCCCAACCAAATATTAAATGATTTTTCAAGTTGCTCATTAAATTTCCAACCTCCATCCAACAGCTCATTATGTCACCTACTTGCTCATTTGATGTCTCTATTTTCATCCCATTTTTCAGTCTAGATTTTCATTGGTACGCTTTCAGTAGCACTACAGTTTTTGGAATATTGCTTTCTGTAGATGATAGTGTGTGTGTGTGTGTGTGTGTGTAGGGGGGTGTGGGGAGAGGGAGAGAGAATGAAGGAGAGAGGACATTTTGGCTAGGTCCTAGAGCCCAAAAATTGCTGGTGGAGAGGATTGCTTTAACAGTTTTCTCAAATATCTATTAACTTTTGCAGCTTGAATGCTGCGGGGTAAAATTAGGCAACATCACTCTTGTTTAAGTTTCTTTGCATTTACTAATTTACATGAGAAAGATGAGCTTCTAGAGAAAAGAGATTGGACTTAACTCTTTAGGGTTCAAAGGTATTAAAATATACCTGGTAGATTAGGATGACTTTGATAAAGGCCAAATTGTGGAAAAGAGCAATAGCGTGCTTGAAAGGCAACTCATCTTGGAGGCATAAAAAATCCTGACCTGGTTTTCACAGAACTAGAACAAGTAATCCTAAAATTTATATGGAACAACAAAAGACCCTAAAAAGCCAAAGCAATCTTGAGAAAGAAGAAAACGCTGGAAGTATCACAACCTCAGGTTTTAAGATATACTACAAAGCTGTAATAAAACAGTATGGTACTGGCACAAAAACAGGCACACAGATCAATGGAACAGAATAGAGAGCCCAGAAATAAACCCTTACATATATAGTCAATTAATCTGTACTAAAGGCGGTAAGAATATATGGTGAGGAAAAGACTGTTTCTTCAATATATAGTACTGGGAAAACTGGTACTGGTCCAGTTTCTAACTGGACCACTTTCTAACACCATACACAAAAATAAACTCAAAATGGATTAAAGACCTACATTTGAGGCCTGAAACCATAAACCTCCTAGAAGAGAATGTAGACAGTAATTTCTTTGACATTGGTCATAGAAATGTTTTTCAAGATAGGTCTTCTCAGGTAACGGAAACAAAAGCAAAATTAAACTATTGAGACTACACTGAAATAAAAAGGTTTTGCACAGGGAAGGAAACATTCAACAAAGCAGAAAGGCAACCTACTGAATGGGAGAAGATATTTGCAAATGATATATTCAATGTGGGTTTAATATCCAAAATATATAAAGGACTTACACAAGTGAACACCAAAAAAAAAATCCCTAGATAATCCAATTAAAAAAAGTAGGCAGAGGATTGGAGTAGACATTTTTCCAAAGAAGACCTGCAAATGGCCAATAGACCCATGAAAATATGCTCAACACCACTAGTCATTGGGGAAATGCAAATCAAAACCACAACGAGATATCCCTTTACGACTGTCAGAATGTCTAGAATCAAAAAGACAAGAAATAACAAGTGTTGGCGAGAATGTGGAGAAAAAGAAACCTTTGTGCACATTGGTGGGAATGCACATTCGTGCAGCATTGTAGAAAACAGTATGGAGGTTCCTCAAAAAAAAAAATGGAAAATAGAACTACCATATCATCCAGTAATTCCACTATTGGGAATTTACTTAAAATGAAAATAATTTGCAGCCCTGTTTGCAGCATTATTTACAATAGCCATTATATAAACGCAACCCAAGTGTCCATCAATAGATGAATGGATAAAGAAGCGGTGTATGTATATATAATGGAATGTTAGTCATGAAAAGGATGAGATTGTGCTATTTTTGACAACATGAATGGACCGAGTATTATGCTAGGTGAAATAAGTCAGAAAGACAAAGACCATATGATTTCACTTATATGTGGAATCTAAAAAACAAAACAAATGCATAAACAAAAAGCAGAAACAGACCCATAATACAGAAAACAAACTGACAGAGGGGAGGGAGGTGGGGGATGGGCAAAATGGATTAAGAGAATAGGAGATATACAGGCTTCAGTTATGGAACGAATGAGTCACGGAAATAAAAGATACAGCGTAGGGAACATAGTCAATGGTATTGTCATAGCTTTGTATGGTGACAGATGGTAACTACGCTTGTGGTGAGCAAAGGATAACATATAAACTTGTTGAATCATTATGCTGTATATGTGAAATTGATGTAATATCATGTGCCAGCTATACTCAAAAAGTAATAAAAATACAAGAGAATAAAAATAAAAAGGTTCAAATCAGGAAGCCTTTCTCTCCTCAGTAGCAGAGCTTGGAGAGGAAGTCCTGATTCCATGTCCAGGATAAATGACACTGGAACCATTTTGGAACCACCCTGACATCTTGGATATGCCTTGGGAAAACCATTTGTATATGATTTTTTAAATTTAGATTCAATTAGCCGGCATATAGAACATCATTAGTTTCAGATGTAGAGTTCAGTAATTTATCAGCTGCATATAACACCCCAGTGCTCACCACATTACATACCCTCCTTAATGCCCATCACCGAATTCCCCCATCCTCCCACTCCCCTCCCCTCCAGCAACCCTCTGTTTCTTTCCCATGGTTAAGAGTCTCTCATGGTTTGCCTCCCTCTCTGATTTTTTCCACCCATTCCATTTTACCCTCCTTTCCCCTATGATCCTCTGCCCTGTTTCTTATATTCCTCATAAGAGTGAAACTATATCATAATTGTCTTTTTTTGATTGACTTATTTTGCCCAGCATAATACCCTCTGGTTCCAACCACATCGATGTAAATGGTAAGTATTCATCCTTTCTGATGGACATCTCGGCTCTTCCCACAGTTTGGCTATTGTGGACACTGTTGCTATGAGCACTGGGGGGCAGGTGCCCCTTTGCATCACTACATTTGTATCTTTGGGGTAAATACCTGGTAGTGCAATTGCTGGATGGTAGGTTATTTCTATTTTTAACTTCTTGAGGAATCTCCATACTGTTTTTCAGAGTGGCTGTACCAGTATATCATTGAATCGAAAGAATTTCTCCACGAAAACAGGGAAGCTCTTAGGCATCAGGCAGTTTTTCTCTGGGACTACTGACTGAGTATAGTGAAAGCTAACAGCATTACTACTCCACCACACGTGATAGAACCATTTTTGTCTGGGAATCCATGAAGTTCTCTACCAAAAGCAATGTGAGAATGTATGCAACAACACAACAGTGGGGGATGAAAGCCCAACGTCACCACCAGAGATACACAGTGACAATGATGTTAACTAAAACAAAGAGAACTGTTGGGGGTCAGCAAATATAAATGCTAATTTCAGTGTGTGTCAAGTTCAACCATAAGGCCTGTGTTCCTCTCTTTAGATGGGGAGCAGCAGACAAGCAATGGCTCTTGGACACATGAACACTCTTGGAGATTCTTAGAGATCTTTGGGAAAGGACAAGTGTCATGTGCCAAGAGTAAGTGAGAATGCAGAGCCATTGTAAATCCCAAACACATTGGGATTATTGCTCAAAGAGTAGGTGTGAATGCAAAGCCATTGGAAATTATGTATAAATGTAAGTATGACTTGATTTGAATGTAGGCCCCATATTAAATCAATATAGATGCACAAACCAAGCATAGAGGAAGGTTAAAATGTTTTGAGGGTCAGTTGTACTTACTAATGTAAAATAGTGACAGAACATTCTGGTTTTATATAATAGTTAACATGAGGCCACCCCCTGAGAGACATATCCTCTCTTAGTCTATTAACGGGCGAGTTTTTTGAATCTACTCTGTAAGGCTGAGGAAAGTGGCTTATAGATCTGTGTGAATGACTAGTCAGTCTCTCAGATGATCTCTGAATTCCCTACAACTTTATCTTTCATCTGCATCAGTCATCTGAAAATCCTCATGAGCTGGAAGGGTGGGTGGCAATATCTTTATCCATTTTAAATGGAATTGAATAAAGGCTCAGAAGGGCTAACAGTTTGCCCAAAGTCCCATTGAGATTAATAGTAGAATGTGAACTCCAAGTTTGGTATTCTGACCAAGTACGGTAGTCTTCTCTTCTGTGGCTAGTGAGACAACCTGAAGCCTGAAGATACAGATGAAAGGGGGGGGCAAAGTTTCTTTTTTCACTGGAAAGGGGCAATAATTCTAGACAGATTGTTGAAAGTAGAGTTAAGCCTCTTTTAAGAAATCATCTTTTTTTCACAACCTGTCCAGTATCCTGGATCAGACCTCCCTGGAGGTCCTGTGTGTGTGTGTGTGCGCGCGCACGTGTGCAAGGAATTCTGGAATTTTTTTCCGGTGACTGCATTCATTTTACAAGTAGCTATGATAAGCATAGTAAGACAATAATAATTCATCCCTTGTTGATTCCAGATGCAATGGAGAATTTTATGGTTTTATGGTCTGGGTCATTTACTTCCCTCCTGAAGGCTGGAAATTTAATTATTTTTTTCCCTTTCCATTGTAATCCATGTGACTTATTATTATTAATTTTCCAATGTATTTAAAATCTTTTTTTCTCTTTGTAATAGTGTTACATATGAATTTGTCCATCAGTGAAATCAGATAATGGCTGAGTTTGGATGCTCTCTACAGAGTACCTGACAAACAATATTTGGATTAGTATCTTTGAAAATGTGAAATACAGAATTTCATATATATAAATCCATACAAATCTATCATCTTAAAGCATCTATTTTAATAAGTCCTTTTGTGGTTAAGGGAGTGTATGGTTGCTTGCCTTCCTGTTGAAAATAAATGCCCTCAGAGAAGGAAAATGCATGAGTCCTCTCTTATTCCATAGGAATTCTCTTATTCTGTAGGACTTGGCTTTTTTTTTTTTTTTAAGATTGTATTTATTTATTCGACAGAGAGACAGCCAACGAGAGAGGGAACACAAGCAGGGGGAGTGGGAGAGGAAGAAGCAGGCTCATAGCAGAGGAGCCTGATGTGGGGCTCGATCCCGTAATGCTGGGATCACACCCTGAGCCCAAGGCAGACGCTTAACTGCTGTGCCACCCAGGCGCCCCAGGACTTGGCTTTTTGAATTAACTAGTGACAGTTTCAGGAGGCTCTGAGAGAATTCGACATAAAAAAGTACATCTCCCAGGAAGGGCTAGCTCCAGAATGTGGGCATTACCTCAAGCAAGACAGCATGGCAGAGGAAAGAAAATGTGTTGGAGGTCAGAAGAACTGGATTTGAATCGTGATAATGCATTTTGTACTGAATATAACACTTTGGACAAAAAAAGTCAGTAATTCAAGCCTACATTTCTTTCCCTATAAAATGGGATTGATAGAATTTCCCTACCCAACTCCAGAGGATTTTTCAGGGGGCAAGTTAAATAAGAAGTCTGAAACTGCTTATAAAACCTTGTTATCATTTAGGATTCTTTGGGTATAAGCAACAGATTTCATCCAAAGGGAACTTATTGGAAGGCCCTTGGGTAGGTCACTAGATGAGAGGACAAAGCTGGGATACTAGATGGAGAAGCACAGTAACCAGGGCTGGACCAGGGATCCAAATGATAGGAATCAGTGGGTAGCCTTGTCAGGATGTCATCACCAGGTTCAATCACTTTGGTCTTTGTCTGTGTGAGATCTTCTGCTCAAGATTCGTAATCCCTGGAGAGATGGACCAAGATCAAATGTCCTCATGTCGTGGCAGAAGCCCTCTACCTGGATTAGCCTAGGTTCAAGGCACCTTATTAACAGACCATCAAGACTGCCAACACAGAGGGAAAGGAAATGCTCTTGGGGAAATCTGGGAATGGAGACTGGCTGGCAAACACAATGCTCACTGTAAGGCTTATGGTACAGTTATTTGTTCCACTGGGAGGGCAAGCTGCGAAGAGGGTGCAAGGATGACTGGTGGAGGTGGGGTGGGGGGCTCTGGTTCTGAATGGCAGGGCTGCATACTTTGGAGAAAAGGGTGAGGGAGTATGAAGAAGGCAGAAGGGCCAGTGGTTAGGGAAATAGAGGTGGGAGGACACTCAACAGATAAACACCAGTAATTTTGCTTACAGAATCGTTTTTTGCCCTATGAACTTCATATACCATTTCAAGATAAGCATGAACATTTGCAGCCAATTTTTTTGAATTATTAGTCTAGTTCTGGGTGGCACAGCGGTTAAGCGTCTGCCTTCGGCTCAGGGGNCTCTCTCGCTGGCTGTCTCTATCTCTGTCGAAAAAAAAAATAAAATCTTAAAAAAAAAAAAAAAAAAAGGAAGGGATGTTTGGAATGGCTGGGCTCCTGCCACATGTCAGCCAGCAATGCTCCTAGTTTTAGGTTTTATGAATTAGGATTTTATGTGTGAATCTTTTTAGGGTAGAGGCAAAAAAAAAAGCTTCTGGTGCTAAAAATAGCATCAGAAAGCCAGCGTCTGCTAAAGGAAAACATGAAGAATTTTTTTGAATATCATGTTTAGACTCTTCAAGCTTTGGCAGCTGGGTACACAGTACAATATTGCTTTATTGTTTGATTCATATCAATATTACTTCAGTATTGTTCACACAATTCATTTTGCAATAGGCAGAAAGAGCCACGGTCTGCAGAAAATGTTTACTTGCCAAGATGATTTGTTGAAATAATCCTGAATCATGCTTGATCTATTTGGTCAACAGGGGAATTAGTAGGCTCAGACAGATTGGTTTTCTTTACTGAAAAATCTCTCTTCCTTCTTCAGTGTGTGCCCTGAAAGGTTGGAGTTCAGCTGCCCTGGAATTCCCAATCCTCCTTAAAATCTGGGAGTTCTTTTAGCTCATTCATTTACCTTCCATATCCATTAACATTTCCATGTTCTCACAGAGTGAATGCAACTGGCCTGGTGAACTGACATGAGATTAGGAAAGTATGGGCCACTTCGGGAAGTGGGTATTCTTAGCTTTGCCCGAAGCAAAACAAATTGCGTGAACATTCTTAGAATGCTCAAAATAAGCTGAGCAAGCAGTTGCATGTAAGGTCAAGTCAGAGCTTGAACCAGTGACACCTTAGACATACAGTAACCTACCATTAGATGCTCCATAAAATACTTGTTCGTTGGATGTTTAATTATGTTGCTCTCAGGGGGGACAGTGGAAGTAATGTTATTCCCTATCTGTCTATCTCCTAAATATACTACTCCAATGATTTTAGTAGATACATTCTGTTCGGCTTCATAAAAATTTTAAAATGAATTGAATTTGTATATCCAGATACATATAAATACAGGTGTCACTGGTATGGGGCTAAAAAATATTTGTGCTGTGATTTATACTTGCTTGTCTGAGGTTGTCCAGTGGAGAAGAGACCAAACAAACGATATAACAGAGGATGTTGATGGAAAAGGGGAAGACTTGGGAAAATGTTGGAATGAATATTGTAGGATATAGAATACTATTTATATTCAATAGCTAGGTTTCTTTTTATGTTACTTTGAAATACATGCTCATTTTCAAAAACATTGAAAGTATTAAAACAATATAAAGGAGCAGATAAATCCCAACATGAAATCTACCACTCCAAGGCAACTTGATGGCATTTCTGTATGTTTCCTTCTGGGATTTTCTCTTTTTTTTCATTTTTATTTTTCTTTAATTTCTACATAATTGTGTTCATTCAATATATACAATTTTCTTCTTTCCTTTGTTCACTAAGTAGTGTATCATAGAATCAGTGTCTTTGTGAATAAATATTTAATATTTTAGATTATCTCAAAATTTGGATTTCTGGAAATGGAGTGACTGAGTTAAATGTATGTACGTTTTTGAGGCACTTAATCTCCAGAAGGCTCTGCTAATTTAGATTTCCATTCAATATTCCAATTTAAACTCTCATTTACACTTTCTAAAGCCCTCAGTGGGAATGCTTATCCCATATAATTGACATTTATCAACACTGAATTGATAATTTTTATTGAATGTATGAATTTGATAAAATTTATAAGTAAAAAAAGTTATCTTCTTTTTACTTTTGCATGTCTCTTAGTAGGAACAGATTATTAGTAGGAACATTTTCCACATGTTTATTGACCATCATTGTTTCACTTTTGTGAATTATCCATTCATGTATTTGTATATTTTTTCTATTCATTTGTATATTTTTATTCCTGTGTATTTTTATTTAGCTTCACATATTTTAATATTTTCCATGCTTATGGATTCTTAAGAATTTTAACACTTTGTTAAATGAATTGCATGTATATTTCAGAGCTTCCCAAGTGCTTTTTATGTTTACTGTTAAATTTATTATTGTGTGCATGGGAATTTTTAAGGTGCCATGTGATCTCATAATCTACCTACCTATTCCTGTATGATTTCTGCCTTTTTTATGCTTAACGCGATTTTTGCCATTCCAGAATCAGATAAATAATCCCCTACACTTTCGTATAGTGTTTTTCATATTTGATATTTAACACTTTGATCTTTCTGGAGCTTACCTTGGTGTATAGTTTGATGTAGGGTCTACTTTGGCTAGTTTGTCCCTAAGCCTCTTGTCCTAGCACATAGGGCCCTATGTAACCTAGCCCCTGCCTATCTCCCTAAACCCATTCATGTCCCTCACTCTCCCTGAATCACTACTTTGTGTCCACACTATCTTTCCTCCTCTTTACACTCAAGCTGGTTCCTCCCTCAAGATTTTGATGTTTCTCTTGCTTACAACCCCTCTTCAGATCTCCATATGACTTATTCCTCATCATACTATCTCTTTCAAAGAGGCCTTCCTAACCATTCTATTTAAAGGTTGGTCCCCTATCACTACTGGTCCCCTGACCTTATATTATCTCCCTGGGGCTTAGCAATATCCAAAATTGTCCATTTACTTGTACGTTTGTTAATGATCTCTAACACCAGAATGTAAACTCTGTGGGAACATGGACCTTGCTTGTGTTTCATTACTAGTTCCCTAACATTGAGAATTAGATTGGCCTGGCACATAGTATGCATTCAATTAATATGTTCCTCGATCAAAGGAATGAATAGATTTGGCATGTATTATTGGCCGAGTGCAATAATGTAAAGATAATGACAACGGAAACAGCTAATGTTTACTGAGTGCTTATTCTGTGATAGTGGGCTAAGTGTTTTACTAAGCATTATTTCAGATAATCCACCAAATAGGATCTGCTTATTGAGGACATATTACTGCAAATAGCACTTAGTAATAGTGGATGCTGTGATATTCCCCAGTTATAGGTAACAAAGCAGAGGCACTGAGAATTTAAGTACATGATTAAGGTCTAACAGCTAGCAAGGGGGTATGTTGTAACTTCATAATATATTTTGTGTGTTTCTCTGACCAATTCCTCTGGGGAAAAATTTTTAATTCCTTTTAATTAGTTTATTCTGCCAGGTGGACTCCTGGATCTTCCTTTTAGCCTCTCCTACAGTTTTCCAGATAATCTTATTGAAGTTTTGATTAGAATTGCATTAAACCTCTTCATTAATTTGGAAAGAGCTTCATCTTTTCAAAACGAAATCATTTTCTGCAAGGAACGTTGTCTCTCTTTATTACTTTATTACTCTTGGAAAAATTTTGTAGCTTTTTTCTTACAGGTGCTAATTTTAAAAAAAAATTATAATGAGCCATTTTATATTTTTAGTTGTTGATATAAATGGGATATTTTGTGTTCTAGTCTTGAATCCTTTACTGTCAGTTCCTGCCCTTAAGTGATTGTGCAAAGCCATATGGTTAAGGGGAATGGATATTTGTTTCAGAGTCTTTATATGCTCCATTGGCATCTTCAGAGGAAAATGCTCACTGTCCTGACAGATTGGTAAAAACCAATATCTAAGTCAGAAAACTTACCAATAGCATGATTGTTAAAAGTATGGGTTTAGAGCAAGTCAGACCTGGGCTCAAGTCCTGAATAAGTTACTTAGCCTTTCTGAACTTAATTTCATGAATAAAGTAAGTATAATGATAATTCCCACCCATAAGGTGATTGTAAAAGTACGTTAGGTAGCGATGTCAAACACGCAACTACTGAGGGATACACACTAAATGATTACTGTTAGCTGTTGCTCATAGGGCTGCCAGTCTATATGTGATGTGCAAATCTGTTTCTCGATATTAAACTAGGAAGGGGCATCATATTGTGAAATTTCACGTACCTTGCCTCTTCTTAAACCTTTAATACCATTAATATAAACCCATGGCTGTTGGTGGGGAGGGATATCGAACTAGTTGGGTTATGGTTGACTCTCTCCATGCCAAAACCCCTCCCTCTGATTTTGAGCTCTTTTTGTTGTTACTTTTGTTAGGAAATTCTGTTCTATATTAAATGGGTCCAACTTTTTCCTCTTAATAAATAATATGTAGTGACCATAATTTGAAAATTGAAGCCATTGCTTTGCCTGAGAAGATCCTCTCCAATTTGTAATCATTTGGTCATGCAGCCACAACTTAGGGTTACAGAAGGTTAGAGGGTAGGGACTGTCTGGGGTGATTAGGACTTGCAGAGCCCTGCAATGAGGGGAGTTGTCAGTGAACGGAGGGTCAGCCTAGTCCCATGGAACAAGCACAAGATTTAAAGTGGGATTGCCCTCAGCACAGAGTCTACCTTTAGCACTTATAAACTCTTCCTGAGTTTAATCTTCCTGAGCTTTAAAGATTTTATTTATTTGAGAGAGAGAGAGATTGAAAGCACAAGCAGGGGGAATGGTAGGCAGAGGGAGGCGGAGACACAAGCACCCTGCTGAGCAGGGAGCCCAACGTGGGGCTTCATCCTAGGACCCTGAGATCATGACCTGAGCTGAAGGCAGACGCTTAACTGACTGAGCCACACAGGCGCCCCTAATCTTCCTGAGCTTTAATACTACAGCTATTATTTGGGAGATGCCCAGTGTGTTTGTCATGGGGATTAAACAAGACCACGTAGGTAAAGTGCTTAACACAGCACCTGATGCATGGGATGTCAAAGACCTCATGACACTCATTATTATTATACTCATTCAGGTCAGGTAGAGGGAAGAAAACAATCAGGTTCTGATGAAGAGCTCTAGTTTGATTGGTTTAATATACGCTCTGTGGTAGAGCTGTTTTCCTTAAAAGGAGATGAATCTCTCCAAACTGTGAATATACAGTGTGTGGAGAAGAAGGCAAGGTGAATTTCAGCCTTCCTATATTTTGGTAGCTTTGCTTGCAAATGGTGACTGGTAAATGTTTTCTAGAATCTGCTGTCACACTGACATTTGAAAATTTCTTAATAATTTTCCTCTTCTTCAATGTGTTAAATCAAACTATAGCTATTTTGTTGGTCCATGGCAGTCCTATCTGTGATGCTGAGTAATTGCTTGGCACAAAGAAAAGATTGCCTTCTATATTTAAACATGTTTATCAATCAAGCCTTCCAGACACCATCTGCCCAAGAAGGACCACAACAAGTGGAGGTACAGAGAAGGATGACTTTGGGAGGAAGTCTTTCCCAGGAGCATAGAACAGAACTCTTCTGGCTCTAATGATTGTTCAAGGTAGATGAGGAGAGGGAAAGGGGGAATGTACACTCAGATAAAACCCTTCCTTGCTTATTAATTGAGCAAGGCAGGTGCCAGGCTGCTCTGAATTCTGCTGGCAAGCTGCAAAATGTGCCATTTTTCCCTGCTAATAAGTCCTTCAACACTGGAGATGTCTCTAGCAATCTTTACAGCAAGCAATAAAGGAAAAATTCAATTAATATGAACCGTGAGGTTAACTTTAAAAATCTCTTAGCCTCTTCTCCTACAACTGGAGGGTTGAAAAGAAAGATAAGAAAAAGAGAAAAAATGGAGCCTACTGTCATTAGGGATTAATTCAAGAGTATATTTGCTAGTTTAGTCCAGATTCCTAATGGCATTCAAGGTCACTTTTATGTCCACAGTGCACTACCTGGGACACGGTCTCTGAAGCCTTGATATCTAGGCCCTGGGAATGAGGCTGGAGGGGAAGAAGGCTTACTTTGCCCTTGTGACCCTGTTCATCCTTGTAGATATTCTCATTTGTTTACTAGCTGGCACTCAAAGTTTGGGGAACTTGCCCAAGGAATACAGGCAATGAGTGAATGAAATAGCATTTATTTCCACTACCAACAGAACTATTTGCTTTCATCTTCTTCCTCCTAAATATCTGAATGCTCCCTGGGCAAGGTTTATTACTAATATAGCATTTTCTGTTTATTTTTTATTTAAAATAATGCATTCAGGAAACTTGGTAGCAAAGAAAAGCCAAAGAAATGTGAACATTTAAACTTCCATGCGTTTTCATTAATAATTTGATTTGCACGCTTCCATTCGTTGGTATTTGTGTGTGTAAGTGCATGTACATAATTACACCATTTGGAAACCTGCATAATGGCTAAGTGTAAGTAAACTAGATTCAATCAAACCTAGACCTGGATCTGAATCTTGTACTGTTGTATTGCATTGGATAAATTTCATAACCCTTTTGGCTCTCACTTTTCCCATCTGGGGAAAATAATGACCTTTCTAGATTTCCTCATTTATAAAGTGGAAACAATAACACCTATTTCGTAGGTACTTCCTGAGAATTAAGCCATTGTTTATGTAAAGCGCATAACACTGGCCCATCCGATTAGCTATTGTTATAATAAGAGAAACAATGAGTATTGTGGTTATAATTTATCAGAAGTATTTTCTTTAATAAATGTTCTTTTACAGTAGTATTTCTCAACCTTTGTGCATTATTGTCCTGTAAAGGAGTTTTCAAGACTTCCCCTCCCCTATTGCCCCCCCATTTTAATACCACAGATACACTGTATATCTGTTTACATACCTTATGCATATCTCCTTAATATACATAAGGAGTGAGATTATCTTTATCCCTGCAAAATAGCATCTTTAAGTCCCCATTGAGAACACATATTCTACAATGTGATTTATAATAGCACATCATATTCTATTACATAGATAAATTATGATTTAGATCCTTAAGACTGTTATAGAACGTTTGGGTTATTCGAAGTGTTTTCCGGCTTTTAAGCTACATTATAATTAATATGGTGTACATATATATCGTCATACGTGCAAAAATAACTTTGTGTCTCTGCTTTTTCTTAGGATAAATTCCTCAAAATGAAATATCTTGACCAAAATTATCAATTTTTATAGTAATTTTTGATGTATTTTGTTAAATAACTCTTCAAAAATTTTGATACTAAGCTATACTTCTATAAGCAGTATCTAAATGTGCCTATATCACTAAATCTTATCTAAATTGTGTATTAAAATTTATAGTTTTTCAATTATTTCTAAAAATCTTGGAGTTTTTAGTTTTGAGTAATTTTTGCATTCCCGCTATACCTAGGGCTGTACCTAACTCCAGGGCATGGCTCAGGGGCTGTCAGGATCCCAGCCAAGGCTTCTTACCAGGTTTCCTCTGCTTCCTTCCTTCTTGGCCCCTTCATATCCATACCCCAGCATAATGAGTACCATGAAGCTCCCAACCAATCCATGTGCTTCTCTTTTTCCATGCTCTTATATATTCTACTCACTGGTGGGTCATCCCCAAGGGTTGATCCTAGGTTCGACACTAAGAATTCTAATTGAGTCAATATAAGTATCCATATTTCTGCCCAATAGCACTACCATTTTAAATTTATATTCCCGTTCAGAAGTATTTCTTTCAGCCACAGTGAAGCTAGATTAAAGAGAGAGAAAAAGCAGGAAGGTTGTACAGAGATAGAAGCCAGTTTTATGGAAAGGAAAGGTTTTTTTGGGAAAAGGATGTTTGTTTGCTTATGCATCAGGTGTTTATTGAACAACTGCAGTATGCCACGCACATAGTAGTTCTAGTTCCTGTGAATATGAACGACTGTGAACAAGACAAATGCTGTCACGTTCATAGAGATAAAAAACACCGGAAAGTTAGATCCCATTAGTCTGGCAAATCAGAACAATGTGGAACAGAAAAATGTGGATAATGCAAGAAGAGAAATTAAAACAGGCTAAAACATTGGCCTGCTAAGGATTTTTATCAGTTCCTTAGAGGAGAAAAATGAAACTACTTATTAGAATCACACTGTAAATCTTTTGTAGTTTATTTTATTAGTTTGCCTAGTTCAGCTCTGGTGTAAAATGTAGGTCATTCCTATGTCATAGCAAGAATGCAGTCATTCTCAATGAAACCTTTTATAGATTTTGTAAAGGTCTGAATTAAAGAACTTTTAGAATTGAGAGGACCAACCTCAGAATCTGAGATTGAAGATTCTGGTGCTTGGTGGGGCAAAGCAGGAAAGCAGTTCCTTATGTGCACATGGCCCTAAGAAGGCTTATTTAAGGCTGAGAGTGTTGTGTGTTATATTTGCACAATCTCTGGATGTCCGTGTTTTTGCCTGGGCTTGCCTGAACCATTCTTTGATGGTTCGGCAACATCTTAGAACATACCTGTCATGATGCTGGTTTCCCATTTCACCACTATTGTTTTATTTCTTTTCCTGAGTAGACTGTGGCTTTCCTGGAAGGGAAATAAAAATAAAAAAATACTATATCAAACACAGGGCACAGTCTAGTCACAGAGTAGTTACTCAATGTAGATTTCTTTATGAGATGGAAAAGAAAAAAGGACAGAAGGGGGAATGAGGGAAAGAAGAAAGAAAGGTAGATTCTGACTTGATATTCAGTCTGGTGTCTAATTCTTTTACACCTGCAGTTCTGGCTTGGTTTGCTGACTCTGAGAACTTGCTAGATCACAAATGTCTTCTACTTGCTAAAGTAGGAAAGGGAATCAGTAGATTTTAGAAACCTTACCCATACTGAATCTGCTTATTGGTTTCCTTTTTTAAAACAAATCAATAGTTTCAATGGTTATTGAGCATTCAGTACATACCAGGTACTAAACTCTAGATAGTATGATACCACCATTGTGGCTTGATTCACAATAATTATATAAGTTAAGTATTATTATCTTCTCTTTACTCAAGAGGAACCTGAACTTTACAGAAGAAAAATAACTAGTCTAAGTGAGCATGGCTATTAAATCTTAGGGTGAAAATGCAAGCCCTAACCTGTCCTTATTGGAGAGTCCACTTCAACACTAAATGTGTCGCTCTATTTCTTATCACATATACATTCCATTCAATCAGTGTTTCAGTGAGCTGCTAAAAAAAGAAAAGCTTTGAGAACTTCAAACAAGTACATGACTTATAGAGAGACATTATTATTCTTTTTGACCCTTTGCGTAGCTGTGGATGGCTCTTAAATTCTTCAGCTTCAGGAAAAATATATAAAATGAGTATGTGGTCTGTGTGTCTCAGAGAAATGAGAGGAGGAGAAAAGGGAGAGAAAGAGAAAGAGGTAGAAGATAGAATAGACTTTATATCTACCTTCCCCCCAAAATGTTTACATAAAATGAACTTCAAAAGCTCCTTTCCTTTCTTTTCCTTCTGCTGCATTTATAGTAAATTTAATCAATTATGGCTTTGAATGAATGAGCCAGTAGTAGGGGGTCCAGCAGGTGCTGAGTCATTGCAATAGGAGACCTCCTGGCCCCAAAGTGCACCCAAACTGTGGGAGTAAAGAGTGCTCCGTCTTTTTTTTTTTTTTTGTCTTATTCTCAGCAGGAATTCACCTGCCCTCAACATTGTCCTGCTTTATAAGATCACAGATGTGTAAGGGTCAGATATTTCAAGACCTTGTGTTCTACACAAAGGTACTGTGTTTTTCCTTTACTACCAGATTCCTTTGTGGATACTTTTTTTCTTTAATGGAAATTCTGCAGGAAAATGTAATGAACTATATTTGGTCTGCTTTGTGTTGGTACCCAGTGTACTATCATACCTAGGGCTGGTCAGCCTGACTTAACGTTTCTGTCTTTCCCAGACGCTACCTCGTGTATATATTGTGTGTGCTTGTGATCCTTTGGGGGATTCAATCAGCAAGGAAGCAGAATTGTAAATTGGAAATTCTATTCCACTTATTCCAGTCTATTTTTATAAACAGTTCTTTGCAGGCAGAGTCCATGTTTAGATCTGAATTTCTTACGACAACTTACAAGGGCCATTTTCATAACAGGTGCTTATTATTTATTTTTTTTAGGTGCTTGCTTAAAAAAATACTTTGATGATTTCAAAAAATTTTAAATGATGTGGCAATTAGAGAGAAGTCACAGATTTACGAGGGGGAAGGATATTGTGAAAGAAATTGTTATAATACATGATGTTGAATTACTCCAGATTGAAACAGTTTGGGCTTCTGTAACCAGCTCTAAGTTTTCTAGAATTTTGTATTACGTATGCTAGTTTTGTATAATACACAATATTAATATAGATTATTCTTCAAATGTAGGAGAAATTTTTTTAAAGGCTTTTATGTCATGGAAAGATTAGCATGTATCAAGCTCTGAATTTTTCTCCAGTAGAGAAATGGCAGAGTTTTGTGCAATCCAGCATTTTAGTCCGTTGACAAAGCTTGGTAATAAACTTTCCTGTTGTTGCCTGTGAAAGCGCCGAAACCTTGGTGGCCACTTTCCTTAGGGGATAATAGCACTGGGTAACAGTAAATAGAGACAATAGATAAAAATCCTGGTTAAAAAAAGAAAAGCTGTAGTACTGGGACAACTGAACAATTAATTCAATTCAGAAAAGTACATGAAAACAACATTAGAAATATGACTCAATCAGGTAAGTTCTAAGAAGGTCAAAGTATGACATATTATCTTCCGCTAATCTATGAATGCATAATTCCTCAGGCATCAGGGGACATTTCTGTCAGTGAAAGGCTTTCTCGTTTTGAGTCCTTGTTTCTAAATGACCCATGGGACACTACATTGGTGGTTGATGTAAGACTCATTCTCCCTGCATCTCTTTTCTTTTTTAATAAAAAGTGTACTTATTTTAAGGTGTACAACACGACGATTTTACATATACACATAGTGAAGTGACTACTGCTGAGAGCACTTGAAATCTACTTTCCGGTACATTTTCGGTATTCAGTAGAGTATAATTAATTATAGGCACACTAGACCTCTAGATTTATCCATCCTACATCACTGCAACTTTGTACTCTTTGCCCAACATCTCACCATTTGCCCCACTTCCCTGCCCCTGGTAAACACCATTTTACTCTCTGCTTCTATGTATTTGACTGTTTAAGATTCCACAGAGAAGTGAGATCACCTGCATCTGTGTTCATTCACAGTACTCTGTGTGTGTGTGTGTGTGTGTGTGTGTGTGTGTGTGTTCTACAAACATTCTAGCTCCGAGGCATTTTTCATGTTTCACTTTCAGCTACGATAGCTGAGTTAATGTGACCATGAAGACTGCTTTCGTGGAATTTGGTGTTCCAAGGGTAATATATAAAACTTAACTCACAGAAAAGGAACCTTGAAATGACCTAGGAAAACATGTATCATTAAAACAAATGTAAAAAAGAGAAAAAACTCAAAATCTAACCTAGATGGTTTCTACTTCGAACTGCAGGATTTCATATTCATATGTCCTCTAAGAAGAGTATCACAGTTTTTACTATTTGGAAATGAAGCTGAGTTTTTATTTTTCTTAGGAGCTGCAGCACTGTGTACCACCTGGTGCAGCTTAACAGAAAAACAAAACAAAAAAATTATTAAAGAATCATTTGTCATTAGATATGGGTTTTTTACAATGTTAATTTATAGAAAATCTGACTATTTGTAATATATCTATTTTCATATGAGGAAATATGTCTCTTATGCTTTTTCCATCAAATCCCTGTTTGGAATAAGAAACTGGAGACTGCAACCTGTATAGTTTTCATAAAGAAAACTTGAGAAGTTAGGTGACGTAACCCAAGCAAATGAGAATAAAATTGTTATTGTAGGGCTAGAGCAAAATTACACTTCTTGGATAAGCCCTTCTGGGAATGAATTGGACTATGTCCTCACTATTTTCTGTGCTAGACTTTAGGGTGTGCATATGATACACCTACAAAATGGGATGTGTGCTAGAGACAGGAGGGAATGATTCAGTCCCACCTAATCTGACACGCATAGAGTTTTACCAAAACTAACAGCCCTTTATTCAACATCTGCCATTAGCTTTGCACATGATAGATCATGGGGAAAACTATATTAGTGTAGTCCCCATATGTAATTATAATATTATTGACTATATTCCCTATGCTATACTTTTCATCTCTCTGACTTATTTATTTAGTAACTGGGAGTTGGTACCTGTTAATCCCCTTCATCTACTTTGTTCATCCCTTCCATCCACCTCCCTTCCTGGTAACCACTAGTTTGTTGTCTGTACTTGACAGTCTATTTGCTATTTTGCTTGTTTGCTCATTTTTGCTTTTAGCTCCCAGATATAAATGAAATCATATGGTATTTATCTTTCTCTGTCTGGCTTCCTTTATTTAGCATGGTACCCTCTGGGTCCATCCATGTGTCACAAATGATAAGAGATAAGACTTCATTCTTTTTTATGGCTCAGTAATATTCCACTGTGTCTGTGTGTCTGTGTACCACATCTTTATTCATTCATCTATCTATGGATTCTTGGGTTGCTTCCATAACTTGGCTATTGTAAATAATGCTGAAATAAAAGGGTGCATATATCTTTTTGAATTAGTGTTTTTGTTTACTGAACTGAAATTGCTGGATCATACCTACCCATTTTTAACTTTTGATCTCCAGAAATATAATAAATGTGCATTGTTTTGAGCCACTACACTTGAGGTGATTTATTGTAGCAGCAATAGTAAACTAATATAGTATTACATTATCTTATCTCTGTTCCTATTAATGCCATAGAAATGTTATTGGTATCCCTCTGAAGAAACTCAAACTGTGCTCATTTGGTGTGTAAATTTTTGCAAGCCATTCATCTAGTGGATAGCAAACCAAAAATTTAAACCCTAGTTAGGTGAATTTTGAACTATATCAAAATGGGGACTAGTGAATTAAGGGCCAGTAATTCTAGAGTATATCATTAAGTTTTAAATTACATCCCTGTAGCAAAGAAGTTAGATAAAGAAATGTGTCTTTGAGTTGGAATGTTGGTTTGGATCACAGAAGAAATTGCTTTTGTCAGAGTTTAGAAGAATGGCAGAGGGAGAGATGGTGAGATTAATAGGCAAAAGTGAGTGTGGCCAACAAGTGAGAGGGCTGTAAGATGATTAACAGGATAATGGAATGAATGTATATCTTGGGGAATAAGAGGTTAACTGGGAAGAGTGGTTTCAGATTACAAAGAAGCTCAAATCCAGACACAGAAATTTAGATTTGATTTAGAAGGCAGTAAAGAATAATAGACAGATCTGAGTTGTTTATGAAAGGTTTTTGTTACTCATTTCCAATATAATTTTATTTAAAAAATCGGGCTTATTGTGTTTAGGTTCTATACTGTTAAATGTTTGTCCTCCAGCAGTGTGTGTGGAAGATCGGTATCAGGGAAACTAACTGAAGGCCATTCAAGTAATCCAACCATGAAATGAGGACCTTGGTGAGGGTGCTGTTTAGAAATTTACGGGAGGTTTCTGGATATCATGTTGAAGGAACAAATAGTAGACAAATCAGAGATAAATCAATGGTATTGGGCTTCATTTCTCGAACAAATGGTTGGGTCAATGAAAAAGTGACAGAGACTCAATTTGGGGGAAGAGGGAAGGAAAACTAATTAGATTTTGGAAATGTTGGGTTTTTGATGAAAACACGACATGGAAATAAAAATATTCACTAGGTTTCTGAAAAAAATGTTTTAAAGTTCAGGATATAAGGATAAAGGATTTAAGTAGAGGTATTATTTGGAAGGACACAGGTAAACTAGCTTTTCAAAGGCAAAACTGTTAGGGACAAAGGGATAGGATAATGAATTGAGTTTTGGGGAAACCCACAATTTGGGACGTAGGAGAAGAGAGTGGAATGATGCACAGAGCTGGTTGAGACAAAGAGTAGGAATGAGATTGAATGTGTCATAGACACCAAGGGTTGAAGGGATTTCAAAAATTATGGGTCAAGTAGTCCTGTCAAATACAGCAGAAGCTTCTTGGCAAAGAAGTCTGAAAGAGGCCACTGGACTCTAGGATTCTGTATTAAGGAAGTTGTGTGAATCTTGAAAGAGAAGTTTTGTTGAGGTTGGAAACAATGCACTGGATTGAAGAACTGAAAAAAAATTGAGAGAATTAATATGTTATTCACTTTGCAAGTGGAAGGAAGACAACAGAACAGTAGTAACTAGAGAGGCTTGTAGAGGTAATTCCCAAGCAACTTCCCTGCTAGTTCTTTCTCAACCTTCCCTCTTCCTGTGTGTGTGTGCTTGTGTGTATGTACACATAAATATGTGTATGCATGTTGATATATATGTGATATATGTACATACGTATATAAACACACATAGAACTTGTTAGAAGATGAAGGAGGAGCAGTAAAGTATTCTACCAACTGAAAGGTACTTTGCAACCAAAAAATGAAGGAAGCCATTCCATGTCATTTACACAGAGCTTTATTCAGTGTAACTTACTGACAGGGGGCATCAAGTGGATAATGATCCAGGCATCGCCTGGCATTCTCTGCAAAGTCTGGACCTTAATCCAAAGATTTTATAGAGTGAGGGTATGTGCGGAGGTCACTGTGGTGTGGCCAAAGAGTTTAACATTTAATAGACCTCATGGTGCTATCTGTGTGCCTGAGGGGAAGAAACTATGTGATCTCTATGAGTTATCTAAACAACTTGAGGGAGTATCAGAATAAGCCTTCCAACATGTAGCCCCAAGGGAGGTCATTACAGGGACATGAACAAGTTGGAGGGCCAAAGATGGAGTCAGTATTGTCAGCATTCTTACAGACCTATATATATTTAGGAGCAGTTAGGGTTGTAGAAGAAGTTGGAGAAAAGAAGTAATAATAGAAATAACAGAAATGCCAATTATAGTATGGAAGTCCCTTGGAGAACACTCCTCTGAGGAACTTTCAGGCTCCAGAAGGGAATCTGTTATTTCCATCTCTTTTCTTTACTGTATTTCCTGGGGATAGGGAGCTAGCTAATTCTTGGGATCCCCTACAGTGACTTCTATATTTTACATTTGTGGTATATGTGAATAAACAGATCCTGTTTATGTCAAGTACTGTTCCAAAGAGATAAGAAAAATAAATTATCTGAAAAAGGAGAAAACAAACTTCAAAACTTGGGGGATTTATATGAGGACAATGTAGATAGTTCACTGAAAAGTTGGAGAGTGCTTTTAATCTAATGAAAAGGCCATGAGCAGTTCAGGAATTCTCTGGTCAGAACATTTGGATTTATGTTTCTCATCAAGACAATATACTTTGACACCCGTGATTTCTCTCACCTTTTTTGTGCCAATGTGAATTAACATGGCACTGACTTAAAAATATGTGTGCTATTCTCTAAAAAAGGCAAGGAAAAGGAGTTGGAATTGGAGTGAGTTCAGAATTTCATTGGTCAGATATTTATTGGCACTAGATATTTTATCTAATTTAATCTTCACAACTCCATAAAGCAAATGCTTTTCTTATTATGGTTTAAAATATACATTATATATTATATTTATAATAGGTATTTGTAATATATAATAAAAATATAAATATATTTACATATAAAATATATTTATGTTTATATTATAAAATTTATATATGTAATTTAACATTTTAATCCCTTTTAAGTGTACAGTTCAATGGTATTAAGTAGATTTGCAGTGTTGTACAACGATTCCCATTATCCATCTCCAAAACTTTTTCATCATCTCAAACAGAAACTGTTTCCAGTAAATGCTAACTCCCCATTTACCCCTCCCTCTCTCTCTCAGACCCTGGTAAATTCTTTTTTTTTGTCTTTATAAACTTACCTATTCTAGGTACCTCATAAAGGTGGAATCATATGCTATTTGTCCTTTTGTGTCGGGCTGATTTCACTTAGTGCAGTTTTCAAGATTCACTCCTGTTGTAGTATGTATCAGAATTTCCTTCTTTTTTGCAGTTGAATAATATTCTATTGTTTATAGATACCATATTTGTTCATCTGTTGATGGGCATTTGGGTTGTTTTTCCCTTTTGGCTATTGTGAATAATAATGCTATGACAATTATTTTACAAGTATCAGTTTGAGTCCTGCTTTTAATTCTTTGGAGTATGTACCTAGAAATGGAATTGCTGGAGGCAAGAGCTTTTATATGTTTTTCTTTTTCTAATAAAACATCGAGACTGAAAAATATTAACTTTCCAAGAGCCATTAAGTGGCAGAGCTTGGATTCCAACCTGACCAAATATGTCTGATTCTGGAACCCATATGCTCTTTTTCTAATATGTTGACTTATGAGTTTTAATATATTTTCACTTTATTATGAAAAACTTGTATTTTCTTACAGGGCACTTCATGTCAATGCATTCTGGGTCATTTGAAAGGCTGACCAAAAAAAAAAAAATGATCTTGTTAAAATAGTAACTATTGATGTTGTCATCATCGTTCTTATTGTGTCTTGAAAATATCATGTGTTATAAAAGTGGAAATATAAAAAATGGGGAACATTTCAGGTGTCTGGTTCACTTAAGATTTTTGTAACTAAAATTTTAGACTAAACTTAGTCCCAACTCATTCAGATTGCACATTGTACTTCCTGAGGGTGATTGCTTTGACAATACCATTTTTTGTATGTATATAAATAATTAAATAGGATTACCTTTCAATTCTATAATTTACATTTGCCTAGTATTAATCACTGAATTATTTATATGCAAGAAGAAACACAGACAAACCAAAACAAATGCCATCGAATAAGATGGAAAAGGAGAAAAATGAATATTGCCCAAGAGACCAGGAAACATCAAAGTATATTGTTACCTACACTCGCACCTCTCATGAGGTGGATTTTTTTCAAATACTCCTACGGTCTTCCAACAGTGACAGTGAGATGATGGGTGTCATACTTGTACAGTACGTGTGCTAATGCTTAGAACAGAAAATGACATTCACTCCTACTGCTCTGAATTACGAGGAGTCAACTTTGAAACTCCCCCCTCAACCCACCCCCGCCTCCCCAATAAAAGTAAACTTTCTATCTACTAATCCTGAAATGCAACTCTGCTCCAGAGTTTATTTCCCTGTATAAACCACTAGAAAAACATATACTTATTTTCTGAACAACAACCTTGTGGATTCTGTTTTCAAAATATGTATTAGATGAACCTTGAATTAATTCAGGCAAATCCAAGTGATGTGAACATAATGAAAATTGGGTTTTGATTGTGGAATTAGTATCACATTATATATTACTCATAATAATACTTCAGACCAACTTTTAAAATGCCTATAACTTTTATTTTTTTGTTTCTCAAGAGACCTAAGAAACTTAAGTGTCTTAGGAGGCAGTATGTCCTATTTGTGGCTTAGTAATTGATAAGGCTTAAGAGATTTCTCTCTACCCACAGTAACTCCATTGTATATCTAGACTGCTACTGCTCAATTTGAGATGCTACAGGGACAATTGTCAATAGTTCCGCATTTTCTATCAGGCATAATTTCAAGGCTTCTTTTTTCTTATGGAGTGATTAGTAATAAGCTATTTTACTTGAGTGCATGTGCCTAAAATTCTGAACAATCGTTTTTCAATCTGTAGAAACACCAAAGATGACGTTTTGTCCTCAATTTTACTGTTGTCTTCCCCCCCCCCCATATTGTGCTTAGAAGACTAGTTGATTCTATTTTACTTACACATATTTCTGACTTCCTGGTGATGAAGTTGTCTGGAATACTTAAGTACACTTATATTTTAGCTCTTTCCCTATGGGGTGTATTAAGTGTCTTCACATTAAAAATGAAATACATTCCTATGTTTTCTTACTTAATTTAACTTTCTTATAACAGCGGTTTGCATCTTACATATTTTATATATCACAGTACTTGTAGTGCCTTTCATGGATTTTAGCTCATAAAACTGTGTATATGAGTATAAAGTGGGTTTTATTTATGATTACTATCTTTAAATGTTTATCACAGGATAGAAATTATACATAACATTTAATGGAGCACCAATCATACTTGGCTTCTAACTAAATATACTCCCTGAGCACCAGGATGACCAAAGGGGTTCTCTTCTTTGAGTTCTTTATGGGAATATACACGTGAGAAGGTGAGCCAACTGTGATTTATTTTAGATCATTATCATCGTCCTCACATTTACTAACATGTGCTGAATTCTTACTGTCTCAGTCTTTGGCTAAGTTATAGGTATCATTTCATTATTCCTCTCAACAGTCTTTTGAGAAAATTGCTTATTACCCTGATTTGATAAATAAGGAAATTGAGGCTTTGCAAGATTCAGTAACTTGCTCAAGGTCACATAACCATTAAATGATAGAAACAGGACTTGAAGCTATGTTTTTTGACTTCAAAGAATGATGTTAACTGTTACTTTCTTCTCCCTAAAGTCCTGATGGACATTGAAAACATACAACGATTCGTCAGGATAGATCCCAATGACTAGTCTCAGACTGAGATTTACTAAAATTTAAGGTCAAAAATGTTGTGTTTACATAATATACCAGATAGGAAGGGAAACATACTTTCCTAGAACAGAGTTTGCCATCAGTAGAATAGTTTAGGAATGTTGGTTGAGTATTGGGGTTGAAGAAAGGTGATTTTGAGTGTCACTTTCTTGTAAGGGTCTTTGACAATTGTCTTTGACAATTTCCTCAGGAAACCTACCCATTTCCACGAAAGAAATAAGTAACTGTGAGAAATGACAAGAATGAGGCTATCAGCAAATTTAAAACACCATAGACATAAAAATCTAAAAGAATGAAACATTCCTGTTTGGGGTCTGTTGTGAGTCCTAATAATGTTGAGGGGAACCCCTTCCCCTCTCATCAAGAAAATAATTGGTGTTGCCATGGGGATGATGACTTTAATATCAGAACTACAGAAGCCCTGGGGTTAGTGCTAGGGATTAAGACAAGAGTGCTACCCTGAGGGGTGTCTGAGGAGACACCAAGCTCCAAAGTCCTGACAAAGGTCGGTAAGTGCCAGAAAGAGAACACAGGCAGCCAACACTTCCCAAAAGGTGTGCTAGTTGGCTTGCACTGCTATAGCAGAATATGATAGACTAGGTGGCTAATAAACAACAGAAATTTATTTCTCACTGTTTCAGAGTCTGGAAGCCCAAGATCACAGTGCCAGTATAGTTGGGTGAAGACCTTCTTCCTGGTTGTAGACTTCTCACTGTATCTTTACATGGCAGATAGGGCTAATAACTGCCAAAAGCCATACTTCCTAATACTATCACTTTAGGTGTTAGGATTTAACATATAAATTTGGGGGGAGCATAGATATTCATACAAAGGAGGAATGGAAAGAGGGACAAATTCTTCTCTAAAGCCCATGTTAATAAACCATCCTGGGCCCTAACAGGGAAAAGCCTAGACTTGGAAGGATTGGGATTCAAAAATTCTGATGAGATAGTAAAACAAACTGCTTTTAAATTCTCTTGTTACATCCAGATTGTAATTCTACAATACAAGCATTCATATTGTTATCCTGGTATATATTGCTAATATCTCCTTTCTGTTTGATATGCATTATTCCTCTTAATTTAATAGTTAAAACTTTTCCTCAATTTTAATAGTTGATGGATTGCCATTTGGTGGGTGGAATGCATTAGTTTCCTTAGTATCTCTCCAAGTTTTGCTTTTGAATTAAATAGGATTGTTCTGGAACAAATCAAATAAAAAATATTTATACCTCACCTCAATGCCCATTGAACTACCTAATGGATATGACTTAATTCATGACTTGAGTTGAAGTTGCTATCTGAATACTCTCTAGGTGCAGACATATTCTGCATTTTGTACCTCTCTTTGTTTAATTACGTCTTCCAAAGCTGAATGATTTCAGAGCATGGTCTTATTTTGCCAAAATTTTTATTCTTTTTTCTCCTACTACATCAAGTAAACAAATATGTACTCAGTAGCCAGCAGATATTTATTACTATTATCATTTCCTTTCTTAATCCCTGTATCTACTCCTTCAGCCTATACATAACCACAGAATGATTCAGTTGATAATTTTAAGTGCTTGAACAACTGCATTTCCCTGGATTAACTATACAGCAAACTTTATACATGGAGCTGTAACTTCTCTTGTTCCTAGGTTGCAAAGTTTTGTGTTTGAAATCTGAGACTTCTGGGACTTACATTTCAGTGATGTTTTGATAAAAATTTCTTCAGATCACCAAAGAAAGAAATTACTGTGATTGATTCCTTTAGTCCTGATACTACTAACTGAAAAGAGACTTTTTAAAACATCAGTGCACATAAATGCACAAGGGAAAAATGCCAGGAAAAGAGATCATCTCATTGATTTTAGTTTCCAGCATTCCAAATCTCATCCCTCTTGTTTTTGTCAGCTTGGGATACCATAACATTTCAAATCTTATTCCTCTTGTCTTAGTTTCAGATACCATAGACTGGAGGGCTTAAATGATAGAAATTTATTTTCTCACAATTCTGGAGGCTAGAAGTCCAAGATCAAGGTCAAGACCAAGATGAAGACCATGATGGTGGGCAGTTTCTGGTAGGGGTTCTCTTCCTGGCTTGTAGATAACTGCCTTCTTGCTGTGTTCTTCTGTGGTGCCAGTGGGGGGGGGGGATGAGTAAGCTCTCTGATGTCTCATCTCATAAGGATATTAATCTCATCGTGAGGACCCACCCTCATGATCACATCTAAAGCTAATTATCTCCCAAACATCCCATCTCCATATCATCATGTTGAGGTTTAGGGCTTTAGCATATGAAGGTTATAATTCTGTCTTTAGCACCTCTTTACAGTTGTGAATGGCTTAAAATAATTAATAAATACTCATTGAGGAGTTGGTATGAGCCCAGGACTACACTGGTTTCTGTGGGAACTATAAAAAGAGGGAAGAAGACATGAAAAGAAGTTGACTTGGATTTTAGTAAATGTAGATAGATCTTTTAGTAAGAAAACATAGATACAGAGACTTAATTCCCTATTAGGATTTCTTAAATGGCAGAATGCTTTTGGGGTTGATCATTGAGGAGGAAAATCTTTAGTTTTGGTGCACAAGAAGGCATGATAGGGAAATAGAACAGTTTTTCCTTTAAGATACTTCCTTTATGATTGCTTCGAATTGTCAGAACATAGACCAGAGTAGCCTAAAAAGGCTACTGTTTACAAATAAATCTTCTTTTTTTTTTTCCCCCCTGTGCTGTGCTCTTTAAGGTATTTATGTAACTGTATAAACTGGAGTTAGAATGCCTGTAACTTAAATACATATGTTCTTGTCCAGTCATCCGGGTCTATTATTTTATTCATAAAATATAAAATTGCTTAAGTGAAGAAGTAAGGTAACTTAACCAGAAAGGAAAAATATTATTTCATGCCTACAGTGTGGCAGACATTTTTATACTATACTTGATTTAATTCTCATAATCACTCCTCCAAAGTAACTATTTTTATCCTCATTTTACGCACAAAGACATTAAATTTCAGGAAGATTAAATAACTTGTTTTAAACAAGTTTTAAAAAGCACTTGTTCTGCCAATAAGTGGTAGAGATAGAATTTTAGTCAGACCATGTTTACTCCAAGCCCATAATCTTTTCATCATACTATTTCCTGAGAAAACTACACTCAACGTGTGTTTGGTAACTGAATATCTATTTGATTCTGTACGCTTCTCAAACTCATCTGCACATTCACAATGTTTGATTTGCCTCTATCTTTCTTCATCCTTTCCAGCAGTTATATCAGATATTTAAGCAAGTTAAGAAGGATAAAAACTCATCTTTCCATCATTCTACCAATCGTTCTAAAACAATTTCATGCAGAAGAATGAGAATGGTGTTTTGTATTGCCTGGAGAATGATGTTCTAAAAGAGAAATAATAGATATTGTATGAAGATAAAGTTCTATGGTAAAATAAATTTGGGAAATCCTGGTTTAAACAGATAGAATTGTAACCTGTAGAACTTCTTACATCTGAAAATGTTAATGTGTAGATTTCCAAGAGTAAAATGAGCTGCTGTGCTTCCATAAATTATTTGACCACAAAACCCTGTTCTTATTGAATAACTATTAGAGTCTTCTAGAACCTAGAATTCTCTAGAGTACAATTTGAAGCACTGACTTCTGGCAGTGAATGATACCTGTTTCATCTAAGTGGTTCTCCTGTGGTCACTACAAGAGTGCATTTATCTTGTGAGTTAAAACTTAAAAGCCCAGGATGTATATGTGGATGAGCTTGTTCTTTCCTTTCAACTGGTAAAGCAGTTTGGGGAAGATGATAAGCCACGCAAATATGTGCACAGAGTTCTATTTGTCTGTGTAGTTCGGAGCAAGGTGCATTGAAGATTGACTTGCTCTGATGGAGTGTGAGTGTGGATAGGGTGGGAGTGTGGGTGGGTGGCATTCATTTTAGGCCACCATTATGAAAGTAGAACTCGCTTGCTTTTACTATCAGCACAATATGTGCCTTTGTAAACAGGACACAATCTGGAACCTGATTCCTGTATTAAACACACTTTTCTGTAGTTCATTTTTAGAATTTTGAGCTTAGCTTCCTCATGCTGTTATAGAGCAGGCTTAATTTGTGCCTACAGAAGGCAGTTCTCTTGGAGTCTGGGGGTATTATGGGAAAGCAATACATGTATTGGCATTGGTGGGGAGAGAGAAAAACTGATTGCCACAGATCATTCTCTTGAGCTTCCAACCATCTGGAGAATGCCATATGGAGGAGGGAAGAGTTCAGAGAAGACCAGCACTTAAATCATCCGACCCATTTTAGTCTCCATTGGACTAGATTTGATCATGACGAGCTGACTGTAGTTCTATTATGGCTACTCAACTCATACAGGAGTAGGTTAAAATAATGGGTCCACCATTTACCAGCTGTATGTCTATTTTCAAATAACGTAACTTTTCTAAACCTTATATTAATCATCAGTAATATGAGGATAATACCCATTTGGACATTATTATTAATGGACATAAAAGTACATCATGCCTTGCTTATAGTTGATAATGAGCGTGGCTTTGCTTTTGACTTTTGGGTGGGGTTGGAGAAGAACTTCATGGGTAGGACAAGAGGAATTCATATCCTGGTGCTTTCCTATATTTGATACTGTTTCTGTGTTAAGAGGGCTAGTCAGTTTTACATCCTAGAAAGGAGATGGCAAGTGCATTTAATTTCCAGTGAACTTTCTTCAGTTCTCCTTTTACTTTTCCTCTCTGCAGACTTTGCTAATGAAGAGTACATTCTCTTGGATTTCTTTGACTTCCACAAGGCTCTACTATCTTAGTTCTACCTAGTTATGTGACTACCATTTCCTCTAGCTTTTGAAAAATTTGTGTTCTGGTTATCCATCACTGTATAACAAACCACCTCCAAACTTTCTGATGTAAAACAATAACATTTTATTTTTACCCCTTACAGTTCCGGAGGTTGACTAGCTCAGCTGGGTGGTTCTCAGGTTCTCTCATGTGGCTGCAATAAGGAATGCAGGGCTAGAATCATCTAAAGACTTATTCACTAACGTCTGGCTTCTAGGAGAAGTGGGGAGACATGAATAGATGGAGACTGTAGCAGGTGGGGATCTCTGGGCATCTATCTGTATGTATGCAGGCTCTTTCCATAGGGTTTTTTTTTTTTTTTTAAATACAGCAGTTTTGGGGTAAACATGCTTCTTACATGGTGAATCAGAGCTTCAAAGACACATTTCTGAGGTAGGTAGGTAGATGGAGAGAGACAGAATGATAACACTTTATAACCTAGCCTCAGAGGTCATGCATTGTCCCTTCTAAAACATTTTATTCATCAAGACCGTCACAAAGGCCTGCTCAGTTTCAAGGAGAGGAGAAATCAACTCTATCTACTCTTGCTGGTGATGAGACAAGATTCTGAAAGACTGTGTGGAATCAAATATTTTTGTTGGTACTTTGGGAAAATAGAACTTACCACGTCTGCCCTCTGGCCCCAACAGTGCACATCCCTTTTACATGCAAAATAGACTCACTCTGTCCCCTAAGACAACCCCTTCTCCCCAAATTATCATGCTATTAATGACATTTGGATCACTCTCAAGGGCCAGGATCTTATAATCAGGTTTAGATATGGGTAAGGTTCCTCAGAGTGGTTCCCTTTCAGAAAGGGGGAAAGAGGCAGAACAGCAGTCATTGATCTGTAGCAATTTGGAAAAAATAACTGGGCATATGTTGCCAATTCCTTGATTAAGGTTTAGGTGTACTGTCTTGAAATGATTTTTCACAGCATTTGTCTTTGTGTCTCTCATAGAATGGTTCCCGTGTTTGCAGATCTGTTTTTTTTTTCCCCCAGTCTGTTTCATGCTGGTAGAAGCTCAAGCATGGCCTCTTTCATTTGATGCTGTTTCTGTTTTTTTTTTTTTTTCCAGCTAATCTGATATAGTTCTTTTTCAAAATGTGGTGTGTTTTTTTCATGTATCAATCTCTAAACGATTATGTTAGACAAAAGTAACACCCATGGACCTCTTCAGGGTAATAATCCTGTGGTACCTTGAGCTTCGTTTGAGACAGTTGTGGGACAATGTATTTCAGATTCTTAGAAGTCCTTTTGAGTGATTGAAAGGACCTGTGAGACCTGCTTGATATTCTTAGAAGGTCTTTGTCTTTTTCAGGTACTACTTAAAATTTTTCTTAATATAGCTCTTTATAGTTATACTCCTCGCTTTATCTTTACACCATGTTTTCCAATTGCATGCTAGATTTTTTTCTGTATTCTTAGGCTATTTCTTAATTTTAGGATTGTTTTTCCTCCAGAGAGGCTCAAAATGACAAGGTTTTATTTCCTCAGTGACCCCAGCTCCTATATATTTAAGAATTCTTTCTTTAGGTTATGGCTCTCCTCATGCACTTTACCATAGTCAGCTAGAAGGTGGGCAGCCACTTCAATGCTCTGTCTGAGATCTTATATCATCTAATTTATTAGGGGCATTTTCCCTATTTTCCACATCATAGCAAGCAGTGATGTTGCTAAACTTTCTAACAATGCCTTCAGGCTAGCCAGAATTTTTATTTGGCAGTTAATGGAGTCAAAGATTACATGTCTCAAGATAAAAGGCCAGCTTTTTATGACCTTTCTTGGAAGTCATGTATCCTTTTGCATTTTATTTGTTTAGGTGATCATAAAGCCCCACTGAGGTTGAAGAGGAAGGGAAATAGACCATCTTCTTGACGGAGAAATGCCAGGAATCTAGAAAAATGTGGGAATAAAAATACTGTGGCTATTCATCGCAAAATATAATCTAACACATCCAGAATATAGCTGTTCCCAAATGCTTTTTTTCTCCACTCCATTTTTCTTTCTTAATTGTTTACCTTGTGATTTCAGCTACACTCATGGCTTTAAGTAACACACTATGAACACATGACTCTCCAAAATCATCTTCATTATCCTAGTCATAACCATTATCAAATAGATAGCACATTTTGAACATCTGCAGTAATCTAGACACATATTATTACAATGTTAATAATTATAAAATTTTAAAAAATGGTAGCAACAATAACTATTTCATATAGCTATGAAGGTTTAATGAAATATGATGGCATAAAAAAGTTAGCCTTGTGAATTTTTAATCACCCATGATCTCTTTCTTTCCATCCCTAAAGTCACTGCAAATAGGTTGTGTGGTCTAAATAAAATTAGTCATTAGTTTGTTTTTCAAACATACTCTCGAGAACTCTAGCACCACAAACTATACCCTGCCTTGATTGCCAATCACTGTTCTCCCGTATAGAAATGCTTGAGCCATCACTAGAGAGATTGTATACACAATATTAGGCAAGATGTCTACTGCTCAGTGAATGCTTGGTGCCTTTCTTTACTTTTCAGAGAATCAAGTTGAGTACCAAACATCATAGAACATTAGTGATGGAGGAAATGCAATGATGCCATGGAGATCTTAGACACTGTCCAATGATGCAGAATAGTTCATTTGCTCTCTGGAAACTACAGGTATCCAAGAAGATGTCTCTTAGTTGAAACTCTCTGCTAATGCTTCAACCTGAACAACTTTGTTTTCGCTTGTTTTACAAATTAGGGCTCTATTCAAGATTTTCTTTGGGGGATCATAGTTTCTACTTTCAGAAATTGAAAAATCACCAGTAGTAATCACCACCCCCTTTTAAAGATGAAGAAACTGAGACTCAGAAAATTGACCTCTTCAAAGTCACAGTCATAACAAGAGGCAGAGGTGGTACCCTCATTAGAACTCAAAGCTGATTCTTTGAGAGGCCTCTGTTGGTTCAGGGTCATATCCTCCTGGCCTCTCTAAATCAAAGCTCCAAGGGAAGACTTTGAATTTCCTGTGCTGTTATCTTTTTGCTTGAGGACTTTCACTAGGGAGGCTGCTTTGCTGGAATGTGGGGAAGTTTGGAAAGCCTCAAGTATTAACAGCTTCTGGGATCAAGCCCAAACAATAAGTAACAGAAGTTTGTGTATAAATACTCCAGCTTCCTTGTTCTTTACAGGTGATAACCCTGAGGTGTGTGTGCTATATTGTTGTTCTGGGACTTGCCCTGTGGGATTAAGCTGTTGTTATTCATAGGGGTAATTTACTTGATAATATTCTTCTTAAGTAATATACCTATTTGTTTCCTTATTCCCCTTCCAGAGTTTCCTTGAGATTATAGCACTGATAAACTTCTTTCACTGAAGTCCTTATCTCAGGATTTGTTTGAGGAAAAAATCAAATTAAGACCCCTTATGCCTCATTATACAATGCTGGATCTTGAGTTAATCATCGGTGGATGAGTAGACTGGAGAAAAGCAACCTATGAGTGGAAAATTGGGTAAAAGTTGGAATGTGAATCGCTTGTGTTTCCCATAGATCATGAAGAACTACACCACTTTGGCACAGGTCCTTCCAACCTGTGCAACCCACTTTGCTAGCTTTCTATTTTATATTTTCATTGCACTGTATGTCCACTCAAACATTACCATTCTACTTTGATAGTCTAACTGTATTCTATCTTCCCTGGCTTATCATGACATTCTCAAAGTCAGCGGCCTCTCATTCATGCAGCATGTCATGCAGTGCTTGGCACTGAGTTCACTGGGTTGGTGGGGGCTAAGTGAATCACCTTCCTTGTATTTTGGTAAAATGGGTCAGAAGCTCATCTAACAGAAGCAAGTAGAAAATAAGGTGCCTACACAAGATCAGGGGAAAGAGCTTAGCTGTGAAGTTGTAAGAACTCACAAACCATAAAAGGTTTTTAAGTACAGGAGCAACATTATGAAAGTGCTATTTATGGAAGAAAATGCATTGAAGCTATACTTAAAATAGATCAAGAGAGCTTAAAGTCAAGGAGGCTGACAAGAGAGCTCTGCTGTAATTCAGGTATGAGGGGATGGTTTGTGGGGAGGAGGGAAGTCGTGTCCAGGAGAATGGACAGAAGGGGATAGAAGAGAAGAGAGACACAGCACAAAATTTCAACAGGAATTGCCAAGCGTTGGTAGGTAACAATATGTCAGATTACATATATATATTATATATATAAAATATATATGTAGTGCTTTCTCTTTTTCATACTACTTTAACTCAAGAGTTTGGAGCTACTGGGCAGATAAGATGTTATTGACAAAGGCAGAGACATTGTATGCAGGAACTGCTATTGGAAGAGGTTAACAAGCTCAATTTAGTTGCTTGAAGTTTGTGCTGAGAGCAAACACTTCAAGTAGAAATATGTTATTCAAATACAGAAGAAGCCAGGACTCCTTGACTGCTGAAAGCTTCACAAATTATTATTTCAGAAACACGTCGATTGACCAGCTAATTTTTAATGGAGAAAATAAGTTAGAATTGTTGTAGTAAAATATTTGTCATTTTTCTTTTTAGAGTATTCAATAAAAATTCAGTGATATCAGTTTAAAGACTATGCTTTCATATAAAATTATAAAATACATGAGAAGGCATTAAAAGTCATTGTGAACATTCCCAATTTTTACATGTTATACAAGGTAGCATACATACCATTGCTAGGCCTAGACTGAAGAGTTGGCTATGTTTTATGCTCTTATTTTACTTTATTATGTATTATGCACCCACTGTGTACATTATAATTTGGGGGATTGTAGAATGAATAAGATCACATTCTTGCTCTCAACAACTTCTAAACAGTTTGTTGCGGCCAAGTCAAGATACTTCCTTGGCCAAATTAAAAAGGCCACATTAAAATGTTAAATGTGCAAAAAAAGTTAAGTGTGCATAAATAAAATTAGTCGGCTTGCAATGTCCTGTGAGGCTGGTGGCTAAAGAAGATCATCATTTGGGTTGACTGGGGTCATCTGGAAAGGCTTTGCTAAAAAGGTGGCATTTGAGATGGTCCTGGTATGGGATAGCTGGACTATTAGTAGGCAGGAGAGTATGTGACAAGTGGTGGGTGAGCTGTGTTGTCTTAATGAGGTGAGAAGTATTGAGGTGTCCTTGGGCCCAAGTGGCGGACATATGTGTGTGAAGTTGTCAAGGCATTTGTGAACATTGCAGCCGGAGGGCTGTGGCATCACAGTGACTCAGACCTGGGAGCTCTACAGCCTCCCATTGTACAAACCTGTTCTGTTTTAGAGCAATGCCTGAGTCATCACAGGGAACAGTTGGCCATGTTGTTACCAGTACACTCTGAAGCAGTTACAGAATATTTATGCCTGTTGGCAAAGGGAAATCAGATGTGGGGGCTCAGGATTCACTCCTGTATAAAGGAGTGTGCCTGAAGTCTATTTTCCTGTTGAACCTCCATCGTAAGGCAGGTAGAAACCTTGAGAGATATGAATTGATATAAGAATATTAACAAGTTGTCAATGTTTCCATTTATAGAATGCCCTATACTGTTCAAAGGATAAAAGCATGTTAAATACATAATTCACTGAAGTTAAGTCCTCACAAACACCCTGCTGTCAGTAGCCCTCGTTCATGGATATGGGACAAAGGCTTAGGAAGCTGAAGTAACTTTCCCATAGTCATGTAGCCCAGGAATTAGTTGATATTTGATTTCAACTGATTCTGACCCCAAATCCCCTCTGTTTAAACAACTGTACCTCTCATGAGTACCTAAGAGTCCTAAGTACCTGACTGATGGGCCATAGAAATCATTCATATAGGCACAGCTCTTCAGTGTGTTTAATGTTTTTAATGTGCCAGATAAAGCCTTTTATCCTTCCTCTCCCCCTACCTATACTTATCTTTAGTCATTAGGGAACATTTCTTATTCTTTAACTCTTGCCTTTGTCTCTGCTGTGTTAACTTGGAGGTTCTGTGTCCTAATGTGCAGGTTTATGGCTTACCCTATGGAGATATTCCTATCTGGAGCAAGAACTCCTTTCTCTTTCCTAAAAGAATATTAGGTATCTTTATGTGACATTCTAGTTCTCTTATTATCATCGGAAAAGCACAGACATTCTAGTGTCAGACTGCACAGGCTCAGATCCTTGGTGTTTAATATGTTGAAAAATAGCCTCTCTGTTTTCTTCTCATCCCTAAAATGGGGATAATAATGGTAACTGCTATTCTGGACTGTTTTGATAATTAGTACTTCATGTAAAAGACGTAGAGTAGTGCCTGGCACAGAAAAGTACTTGATAAATGTTAACTATTACCATGCGTTAAAAACTGCTAGTTTTTAGTCTCAGTGAATTGGTGTGACTAAGTAGAAATATACACACACACTTGTCACTCTGAGACTGTACTGATCAAAAGCATCCTATTAAAAATGAATATTGATCTTTCCTTTTCAGAAGCAACCATGGTTGAGTAGTGAGGGTAGTATATGCTGCCACACTTTAGGATAACCATTGAAAAATTGTTATGTATCTATAGGGTACATGGTATAGTGTACCATGGGATGGTGAGCAGACCTCAGAACACAAGGAGTGAAAGTGTGTGAAATACGGTGATTGAACTGGAGAAGAGAATAGATGCTTAGTATTCAGCCTAATGGATTTCAGGTGGAAAAAAATCCAATAAGTGGGGACTAGAAAGAAGGAAGGAAATACTTAGTATCTAGGATGTGTTAGGGTTATTCATTCACATATGCCATTTAATTTTTCTAAACATCTCATCAAATAAGAATTATTGTCCTCATTTTTACACATTAGGGAAGCTGGAGTTCAGGAATGCCTGTCAATGGGAAGATCTAGAATTTCAACATAAGCCCATCGGACTGCAAATTCTTAGTTCTTTCTGCTGTATCCCTTTGTATAAGTTGGAGCTATCCAACAAAGAGTCTGCCTTAGCCATCTTGAAGTGTACTCATAATACAGTGGGTTGATTTCTGCTACTCCTGATTCCATACTCAGTATATGATAGAAAGACATTTCAATCTCGATTTTTCTTCTAAGTTGTATTTCATATTACATATTGATTTTTTTTTTCAAATTTGAGGTCTTCATTTTCAGGAAATCTGTCAAGTTGCCACTGAGTTTCATTGAGATATCTGTATTAATTTCATCAGAGGGCAATTTCAAGATAGAGTACTTCACTAGGGGCTTTGCCTTTTAGACACTGATCTAACAGACAAAAATGAAACAACGTTGGCCTTGCCTACTATGACAATCATATTATATTGGTGGAAATCCTCCAGACCTTCAAGGAGTGAAACCAATAACTGCAAAGTAAGCCCAGAGCTAAGCTTTTCTAAGTGGCCTCCCTTGTATTTGCTTCTTGTTACCTGAATCTATAATTTTCCAGAATATCATGCTTTCTTCTTGCTCTGATTTAAGTTTTCTCATTTGTATGATGAGGATGTTGAAGGAGGTATCCTTGAAAATTCATCCCCATACTGATATTTGGTCATTTGAAGATTAACCTAGAACGAGTTTCCTATAGATTTCCCTTCTTTTCTTTCTTTTCCTCTGTCCCTTTCATTTTCTTTTATTTATTTGGTCACTTGCTTGATAAATGAGACTTTAGTTTAAATTCAAAGCCTTGATTTTTTTTTTTAAAGATAACCTTGAAGTGTGTAGTTCCTAAAACAAGCTGGCACTCCACAAAGAAAAAAAATGATTCCCACTTAAACAAAACAGCAAAGTTACAGATTGCAGCTATCATTGCTAATTAGCTCTCCCAGATGGAAGGCTGCCTCACCTCAAAGCAGGAGCTGGACAGCTACCTACAGATAACTGGGACAAAAATAACTTGCTGCACACTCTCTATAATAACCATGCCATATTGCTTCTCTTGTAAGAAATGTCCATTTTAGAATTGGGGCAAAAAGGAACCTGTTTTGTAATTAGCTTTAATAGAATTTCCTAGGTATAAAAATAATAAATGCTATTGCAGAATGGTTAGGTAATGGAAGGGACAAAAATAAAATCATCCACAGTTCTATCTAGTCATAAATACAGTTAATATATTGCTATATATCCTTTCACTCCTACTTTGGTACATGTATATGAATAGAAGTTTACACTAAGTATTTTGCAAGCCTTTTTACTTAACACTTATAAACATTTCTAGGTCATTAATATTATCCCACCATGAATGATGAAGAGTATTTTGTTATTTGGATGTTTCTTATTTTAATCACATCTAATATTTGACTCTTTAGTTTTATCATTTTTTCACTATTATAAGCAAAGTTGTAATGATCATCCCTATACATAGATATCAATACACATATATCCACAAATATTTCCTATATTTCCATATATATATTTATATGTGTGTGTGTGTGTATATATATATATATATATACTTTATGTATACACACACACACACACACAGTCTATATTCAGAATACAGCCCTTTTGGCTGTATGGCCTTGAGTGAGTTTCTGAATAACCCCATGCCTAAATTCATTCGCCTGTAAAATGGTGGCAATAATTGTATGTACTTCATATGGTTGTAAGAATTAAATGGGGTGACACTTGTAATGTGTTTAGCACAATCTTTGGAAAGTCACAAATACCCAATAACTATGAGAAAAATATTGCCATTAGCTATATTTATGTTACTGGTTAGTCAGGAGGGTGCATGTTGGGACAGAAACTTCACCTTCTGACTTACTTGGGCTTATATGGAGGTCCAGAAATCATGGGTGGGTGGGAGGATGGGTGTGTGTTCTCAGAAATCTCTGAAAGATGCCCCCATGTCCTTCTTAGCCTTAAGGCAGTGCCAAAGACAATGTAAGCACATGTTATTTTAAAAGGCTTCTGATAGAGAAAAGTTTAGACACTCTGTGAGGCAAGTTCTGGGATGAGCAGATGAAGCTACAAGTCCTTTGACTTCTCTGTGCTGCCCATTGTTGAAGCTTAATCAGTTTGCATGTTTTATAATGAAAGATGTTGGCCCTGAGTGGAGAGGCAGTTAGCCAAGATTTGGAAATTATTGTGACAGTTAAAAGAGGAAAGTGAATTAGCAATAATACAATAAATGGTTTAAATAGTTAAGCCTGGCCAATCAGAGTCATCAATGCAGAGATATCCAGTCAAAGGCAGGACAATTCTGTAAGTGAGGGAATTAGCACAATTCAGACTGTTGCACAGAGTGACATTTGAGTTTCAGAAGCATTTTAAAGTTCCCAGAGATAATGATATATCAGTGGAAATTCTTTTAAAAAGCCATAAATTCTGAAATGCCTTAATCAGGGTTAGTGATGAGATCACAAAAATGGTCAGCATGGCTGAATTGTTAGGGAGAATAAAGGCTAATTTATTCCTGGAAATGCCTATTGGTATTTAGAACTTGGTTTAATCATAACAGTGGTCCCTTATTTTTGGATAGTGCCTATATTTGAAAAGCTCAGAGTCCCAGTAATACCAGCTGATACTCCCATTTTATGCAAGAAGGCATATAAATTCTTGTTTCTTAGGTGAGGGAGTAGGAATGCAGAGATTATGTAATTTGGAGTTAAATAATGCATGCATCCATGATTGGTGTCACTAGCAAGAGAACCCACAGTCCCTTTCAAACAGAGAATTGAGTATTCGGCAGGTATGTTGGCTAGCACTCTAATAGTAGAACCAAACTAGTATAGCAATTTCTCTCAAGAAATCCATTTATTAATAGAGATTTGGCAATAAAAATATGGATATTTTCTACAATGTGAAAGACACAGCCCACATGAAGAATGAGCTTTTTAGCTGATTGCAAGGTAGATGCTATGTGAGTGTAAGCAGTCCAAACTAGGTAATTTTACAATGTAAGTAAAAAAGAGTCAATATGCTTAACATTAAAAGAACTCATAAATCAGTTAAAAACATTTTTCTAATTAAAATATGTACTGAGAGTGTGAGCAGGCAAGTTGTAAGTGCAGCAATATAAGTGAAAATAGTCCTATGAAAATATAAAGTTTCATTAATAATATAAATTTAATTTAAAAAGAGGTAAAAAAACCTATAAAAATTGGCATTTAAAAAATGATATGACTACCTTTTGGCAAGATTGTGATGAAATAATGTAAATGGTAGAAATGTACAACATTTAAAGGGGGGAATTTAGTAATGTATATCAAAATTCTTAATATATTTCATTTTTCATCAATTTCATTTCATGGAATCTACTCTAGTGTCCTGGTTTAGGGTCACACAAACACAGTATCAGGGATAAAAATTCAAAGGCTTTTCATTTGCTAGAAATAAGGGACTGCATTAGCTATGGTGTGCTTGTGAAGTTTAATTCAGTGGAGAATCTCTTGGAAATGGTATAAATAAATGCCTCAGAATTATTTCATCTAAGGGGAGAGGGAGTTGGGGTATTTATACACCAACTCTTGATAGTCATTGGTTGAGAGCTGCTTGTGGAAGTGTTAATTTCCTGGACTTCTAGCCTGCTGTGAACTTGGGCTGAATGACTTCCACAGTTCTGCAAAAAACATTCAGCCATAATGATGTGGATAGTGAGAGTTAGAAACAGTTTATGCTCTTAAAGATAGAAGCAAGTACATATGTACAAATCTATGATAACATATGCTATATATTAGAAATAACATAAGTGCCAAACATTTGGGAATTGGTTACAGAAATCATGATGATATATACAATAATATATAACTTTAAGATAATCACTAAAAAGTATGTTGCAGAATACTTACTGACATGATAGTATTTTATTCAAGGAAAAAAGCAAATTACAAAGCAGCATGTATAGTATGATTGCACTGTATTTTGGAAAATAAAATCTGTCATTAAAAAATGATTTGGAAGGAAACAAAACAAGATATTAACATTACTCTCACTGGTTAGTGTGATACTGAATGTACTTTTTCTTCTTTCTTGCTTTAAAAAAAATTTCTACTATAAGCATTTATTGCTTTTGCAATAATGAGTCATTTGTAAATTTAAAAATGAGTCATCAATGAGTTAAAAATAAAATAATTAAAAACACTTTACTAAATCCAGAAAATTAATTTTAAGGGAATTAATTACTGTTGAGATTTTTTTTTGTTTTTTTTTTGTTTTTTTAACTGCAAATTATTTCTACAAACATAATCATTTTTTTCTCTTCCAGTTTGACTGGTCATACCTGTCAATTAGGAGATCTAGTATATAAAAACAGGTTGGATTTCATCTTGTGCACTTTAAAATCAGCATTACTTATTCAGTTTATTATGTTGGCAATATAAAACTTGAATTCTAATTACAAGTGTTCAAATTCAGGCATAGAGAATTCCATTAAAAAACACCCTACTTTAACAAGGAATAATTATGCATAAAAATGAAATGAGAAATGAAAATCTCGCGATGTACCCCAAATACTGGTGTGCTGTACTGTAAAATTCTTTCTTGAATTTCTTCCCTGAGAGAAATTAAGAATTAAGAAATTATTGAATACTAATAAGACACATCTTTAGAATTAAAATTAGCTAAGGGCAAATTTTTTCTTTTTCACAGCCAGAGAGTGCTAGTCATGGAATGCTAAAATAGATCTAATCAAATGTCAAATAAATCAATTGTGTAGCGGTTTATACACAGTATGTCCTCAAAGATACTTATCCAATAAACTAATATTAATTTTGGCAAAAAGTCTATAATAAATATGACTAACTGATTTGTTGGATGGTTTATGTTAGTCAAACTCACCAGTTCTTTTTTGCATAAAATTTTCTTCTTTTTCTCCAGAAAGAGAGTGGGAGATCGTTGTTCTAATCTCTTTTTAAGAGCTCATCAATAATGCACCAGATCAAAATATAGAACAGGCTGTGTAACGATTGGCATATGGGGGATGAAGAAAATTAATTTGATACAAGAGAACAACCAGACAACTTCCCACTTAATAATTCTTCTACTTCTGTGAAGAGAGGATTTAGGAGGAGGTGAGGAGGGTGAGGAGCAGATATTTAAAACCTACCCTAATGTTTTAACTATATAAAGAGCAGATTTAATATAATTAAAATGTATACTTCCCGACTTCCTTTATCTCGATAGCTAATCAGTTCTGTCATAATGATCCTACCTCTTCAGTTTTACTAAAATATATCCCTTACTCTTCATTTTGGATGACTTTCTCAGGTTCAGGTTCTGTATCTTTAGTTTATGCCAGTGGGGCCTATTTTTTTCTGTCCCCATTTTTCATAATGCAAATCTATTTTTTAAGTTAATATCATTGCTAAGTTAATCTCCAAAAGCACAGTTCTCTTCATTTTGTTGTTGGGTAACATTTTGTGTTCCGTTCTATATTGACATTGCTTGCAACCATTGTTATTTACCTTTATTTCATAGATCAGGGCTAATTTTATGAGTATCCGGGTTGAGAATAGTAAGGCTGGAGGTGGGATGCTGGTAATGCAAAAAAGCTTGTGAAAGAAATGCCCACTGTCCATCAGGCAGTATCTTAAAACATCAGGTCATGTGAGGTAAGACCCTTGAGGAAAAGTACCACTGTATTCTTGTAAAGTCTTCTTGACTTCAAGCTTCACAGTATGACTGTGTTATAGGGTTAAAATTACTAGTCAAAGACTAGGAATAAGAATCTTGGATTTTACTACCAATCTCTTTTCATAAGCCTCAAGAGATCAGGATATGAAAGGATGCATTCATTGGCAAAAATAGACAAGGCAAGAAACAATTGTTGGAGAGGATGTGGAGAAAGGGGATCCCTCCTACATTGTTGGTGGGAATGCAAATTGGTACAGCCACTCTGAAAAACAGTGTGGAGGTCCCTTAAAAAGTTAAAAATTGAGCTACCCTATGATCCAGCCATTGCACTACTGGGTGTTTACCCCAAAGATACAGACGTAGTGAAGAGAAGGGCCATATGCACCCCAATGTTCATAGCAGCATGTCCACAATAGCTAAATCATGGAAGGAGCCGAGATGCCCTTCAGCAGATGACTGGATTAAGAAGCTGTGGTCCATATATACAATGGAATATTACTCAGCTATCAGGAAGAACGAATTCTCAACATTTGCTGCAACATGGATGGCACTGGAGGAGATAATGCTAAGTGAAATAAGTCAAGCAGAGAAAGACAATTATATGATTTCTCTCATCTATGGAACATAAGAACTAGGATGATGGGTAGGGGAAGAAAGGGATAAAGAAAGGGGGGATAACCAGAAGGGGGAATGAAACGTGAGACTATGGACTATGAGAAACAAACTGAGGGCCTCAGAGGGGAGGGAGGTGGGGGATTGGGATAGACCGGTGATGGGTAGTAAGGAGGGCACGTATTGCATGGTGCACTGGGTGTTATACGCAACTAATGAAGCATCGAACTTTACATCGGAATCCGGGGATGTACTGTATGGTGACTAACATAATATAATAAAAAATCATTTAAAAAAAAAAGGATGCATTCATTAATTCATTTATCCTACAGATGTCTATTGAGTATCTCCTCATTCCAAAAATCCTATAAGTATTTAATAGGCTCTTAATAAAGGTTAAGCTAACAGCGTTTAAAACTTATTTGTCTACATCTTTCATTTTTATAAAAGATCAGTTAGTTGAACTGATCAAGGTCTATGACAAGCACTAAAATAATTATTTATAGATAATATACAAAATTCCTTCAATTCTCCAGCATAGGACTATTATTGTATATTATTGTCCTTTCTTCTAGAACACTCATCTTTCACCTTTTATCTCCTGTCCAATTTAAAGATTTTATTTCAAATGTTATTTCTACAGGGAAATCTTTCCTTATTTCCTGAGATTAGATTTAGCACACAATAAAGAACTTCATAACATCCTTACTTTCCCTTTATAGCACTTATCAGAATGTTTAATTATCTAATTCATAGCTTTCTGACTAGACTGACTACACAAGACCTTCAGTTTTGCCCAGTGCTTCACTTAATGTCTGAAACAATAAGGTTCTCAGTGGACATTTGCAGGATGAATGAAGTAATGAATGCGTCTTTTCATCTCTCAATCTCATGATACTTGCAAAAAGAAATTGGTAGTAAAACCATCTGTTACTAGTAATTGAGGCCTCTCTTCAGTCACAATAGGCCTATTGTGAAGATTGAAGTCATGTATACAGGGTCTACAATAGAGTGTGCAAGGTTCTTGACTCAGGTGGCCCTGATGTACTGAGGTACTACAGTATGGATAATAAGCAGCTGAATACTTCTTTTGTATGGGTTTTTGCAATTCCAGTATCCTGCCTCCAACCCTACTGTTTTGAACCCAGAGATCCCTATGTTTGGCCTTGATCTTTGAAGGCTAAGGTGAACACAATGATTGCAAACAATTTCAATATAGAATAGAATGTAACTTGTTATTCAGCAATAGAATATTGCACAAGTAACCAAAGAAACTGCTTATAGACATAAATGATAAAAACATAAAAACAAAATCACAAAACTTAGAGGGTAAAAATGTTGGCCAAACTGGTCAAGGAGGCATCCATGTAGATCTTTGCTACCATCCTCCCTGTTCCCTACTCCAAGCAGTAAGGTTTGCTCCAAGTTTGTGTGATACTCTTTTGCGAGCCCTCTGAATATCCCTCCAGACCTCTTTTCATCTCTATCACAGAATCATAGCATTCTATATTTGTTGAAGAATGTATGTACATGTCTTCCTCTGGCAATGGAAAGCTAATTAAAATTTTAAGTGGTTTCAGCTGTGATTCTCAGCAATGACTTTTCCAAGACATTGAGTATCACAGCAGTGAACAATGCAGATGAGATACTTAATCTTGTGGCATTTATATTACCATTAGGCAAGAAGAGATAATCAATAAGCAAAGAAATGAATGGCCTGGATAATTTTTTGGAGTATGATGTGCAATATAAAGAAAACAAAACAGAGTGGTGTGATGGATGGTGACTGAGGCTGCTAGTTGTTGATTTAGATTATTAGATTGGGTGATCAAGGAGGACTTTCTTTACAAAGGTGACAATTGAGCCTTCACCCTTTTCTCCTACAGCAAGCAGTGATTCTCAACTAGGGATGATTTTGTATCACCCTCCCAAAGAACATTTGACATCTGGAGATAGTTATCACAGCTAGAGGGGTGTTTGCTACTGATATCTAGTAAGTAGAGGCCTGGGGACCAGGGATGTTGCTAAATACTCTACATGCACAGGACAGACCCCCCCCCCACACACACATTTCTCCATTTCAAAATATCCATAGCGTCAAATTTGAGAAACTGATCTATTCTGATCATAACATCCGAGTTGGTTCTTTAAAGTAGTGAGTCATAACACATCAGTCCTCTGTTCTAAACCCTTTGTGAATCCCCATGTCTCCCAGATCTCCCCATTATCCTTTTGCTCCTAATTCACTTCCTTTGTTTTTGACACTTCAGCTTCTGGCCTTTGTGCTAGCAGATACTCATGCATGGAAAGTTCTTCCCTCAGATATCTGAATGGCTGTCTTCTCATTTCTAGCAAACCTACTTATGTATGACCTTCCCAATTGCAACCCTCTTCTTGCCCTCTGATTGCCTTAGCTGGATTTTGTTTCGATGGCATTTACCATCTTCTAACATGTTATATTGATTACTTATATAATATGATCATTGTTCAGGGACATAGGGCAGTGTCTGACACAGTGGGTGCCTTGTGAATATTTGTGGAATGAAAGAAGGCAGGAAAGAACAAGATTTTTTCTTGTGGCTTCCCCCCCCGCCCCGAAAAAAAATACCCTGGGGAAAGAGTATGTGTAGAGACCCTAAGAGTGAATGAGACTGCTATGCTTAAGTGACAGCCAGAAGACTAGTAGCTAGAGTACAATGAATGTGAGGGAGAGCAATGCAACATGAGTCAGAGAAATTGTCAAGGTCAGTTAATGTAAAGCCTTATAGAACACAGTGTCCAGGTATATTTTCTAAAGGAAGACCTTCTATGTCACGTTTAGGATAAGATTAGGATAAATATTTTTTTCTGCCTAAGTATGTTTATTTTTATATCCAACTTAAGTAATAAACATGAATGATCCAAATGTCTATTTTTATGTTTTGGATCAGTGGTTTTCCTCTATGCATGTACAGTGGAGCTACCATCCACATGGTAAAACCTATGTGATACTCAAAGGTCCAACTACCCCCAAAATATTTTAACACTGCCCCCATTTCTTAAATGTCCATCATTACTTTTTGTTTTAGCCATTGTTTCAGAGGCTGCTATTCAGATAAATGTGTTATCTAGAAACATAACATAATTTTACTAATCACTGTTACGCCATCAGCAATTTATTGTACTGTCTTCTAAGTAAAGACAGAATGAATGAAAATAGAAGAGAAAAAGAAGCCTTCTGAATGGAAGTATAATGAGAGGTTGAAAATGTCAAGGGAAGAAACTAGCATTTACTGATCAACTAGTATGCAGCAAGTGCTTTGCTAAGTAGTTACACATGTTCTCTCATTTTGGGTCCAAAATTGTATTCATCCACTCAGGGGGTGCTATAATAAAATATCAAAAACTGGGTAGCTTAAACATTAGACATTTCTCATCATTCTAGAAGCTGAAAAGTCTAAGATCAAGGTGCTGGAAAGTTTGGTTCTTGGTGAGAACCCCCTTCCTGGCTTAAAGATTACTATTTTCTTGCTGTGTCTTCAAGTAGGGGAGAGAGAGAGATATCTTTGTATCTTTTTTTATAGGGGCACCAATCCCATCATGAGGACTCTCATGACCTATTTACCTCCCAAAGGCTCCATCTCCAAATACCATCACATTGTGGCCTAGGGCATTAACATGTGGATTCTGGAGACTCACATTTCAGTCCATAGCAAATGCCAGCATTGTTTCTATGATATTAAGCTGCCTTCCTACTAAAAAGAAAGAACATGGTGACTTCAATATTTTCCAAAAGTAGGCCCTAGATGATTCACTTGTGAATTTAGGCCTAGATTCGTTTCCCTTTGATTAAGTCAGTTCCTCAAGGCTTTACTTAATGCTCAATGTGTGTGTGTGTGTGTGTGTGTGTGTGTGTGTGTGTGTGTGTGCGCGCGCGTTTAACATACTTCTATGAAAGAAGTTTTGACAAAGTCTGAATGAGCCCCCTTTTTCCCCTCAGTTCTCTGAAAAGTCAAAGGTTGTCCCAATGAAACTTTTCCCCCTGCTAGTTGTAAAGGGAACATCCAAATGCCAAAACCCCTGTATTTGGGCTTTTGTACAACTTTTGTGTCTGATAATGAAAACCAAGATTTATATTGTTGACTAGAGAAATTCAAACACTACCCTCATACATCAAATGGACAAATGGATATTTGTTATTAAATAAAGACTGTTGGTTACAATTTCTAGCCCTTCCACATAGATACAGATAGAGAATAATTTAGATTTTTTTAAAAGCTCCTGATGAAAGAATTATTTGAGTTTAAGTCACAAAGAATTGCCCATCAATCTAAGTAAGAAACTCAAAGAAATGGCTTATTTTATTTTTTATGATTTTTTTTTTAAGAAAAGAGAGTTCACTTTCCCTCCCCAAATTTCCTTTGGAGAGTCTAGATTTCCCATTAACTTTGTCTTAAAACAAACAAAAAACAAAACAACCTCTTTCTGTTAGGATGTATGAAGTTACCTATTAACACAGATTACGTGAAATGGCTGTTTGCACTTGAAATGGTTTTTTTTGCCCAGAAATCCTTGCAGTTGGTGAGTATGATTTAAAATAGAAAAACATATTAGAATAAGTTTATTTTTTTATTTTTTAAGGATTTTATTTATTATTTGACACACACAGCCAGCACAAACAGGGAGAGCAGCAAGCAGAGGGAGAAGCAGGCTCCCTGCTGAGCAAGGAGCCTGATGTGGGTTGGATCCCAGGACTCTGGGATCACGACCTGAGCAAAAGGCAGACATTTAACCTACTGGGCCACCCAGGCACCCCTAGTATAAGTTTAAAAAGACATCTGTTCCCCCAGAATTCTGCTTCATTATTTTTCAGGGCATAAGAAATCCAACTGAAAAAAAAAACACAAAAACTATTGTTTTCTTTATGGATGTGCTAATTCAATTTATAAAAGTCCCCCCCCCACACACAAAAGAATTTATATTGGGTAACATTCTGGCTTCCTTATCAAAAATGTAAATTTCTTCAGGCCTTGGATGGTATAATGTTATACCAAGCTCACTGCTTATAGTATAAGCATGCCTAAGAATGCTATTTTCTTGTTTGGAAAGGTGAGTAATATAAGTCTTCACATATGAGAATATATGGCCATTCTGAATTGCTAGAGTTAACGCATTGTTTGAAATAGTCGTCTTTGATTTTGTGCCAATTTTTATTGCCTATTTAAGCAGAAATGCACTTCAAGCTTTTTTTAGCCCTACAAATTGGATTTAGAATTCAGTGAATTCACTTTTCACCAATACAAATATCAAGACTGTTATATTTGTAGCAAGTAGAAGATGCAACCTCTATTTTTAACCTCACTGGTCATTAAAATGATGCGTGGCACTAGTTTAAGAAGCAACTAGGCAAGGGGCTCCTGGGTGGCACAGTCCATTAATGTCAGACTCGATTGTGAGATCAAGCCCCACATTGAGCCCTGAGTAATGCTCCACACTCAGTGCTTGGAATTCTCTCTTTCTCTCCCTCATCATTTGTGCACCCCTCTCCCCTGTTTCTCTCTCATTCTCCAAAAAATAAAAACACCAAAAAACAAAAAAAAAAGGAAATAGTCTGTAAAAACATACTCCTCAAAGGAAACACACTCCACCTCTATAAGAAATCACTATGTCCCAGCACTTGAAAAATTCCAGCTTGATAAATTTACATGTTATTAAGTCTGTGAAAAGTGAAATATCTTCTTTGGAGAATAGCTATTGTCATATAGGTAAACTCTGTATTTTTTTGCATGATAAAGACTGCCACTCATGTAGATGTCACAGTTTATGCCTGACGGATAGGTTTAGACAGTTGGAGGTTGCAGTTAATGATTGTCACTCTGCAGGATATTTTTCAGTAGTTCATTTATATAACTCTACTTTATTAAAAAAATAAGAGAATAACTTGTTAGAACAGATTCTCCCCCAGCTGCTCCAATTCAATGTTTATGCTCCTGGGAATTCTAATTCTTTATAAAAGAAGAGCATATCTATAAGATCTAGGAACCAGGGAAGTTACCATGAGCATAACTCAACAATGTGGTTGAGTGGCTAGACTGTCTGCCATTAGAAATGGTTAAACTTGATCATGACACATGTGGAGCAAATACCAAAAAGCTGATATGACAGCTGCTCTTCAGGAATGGTGGCATGAGGAGCTCCATGGACCTGGTCACCAGTGAAACAACCAAAACTGCTGAAAATCATTTATAAAAGCATTTATTCAAGAAAAAAATTTGTAAGGACAATAAGTCTCTGGCATTAGAACCATGACATGCTTCCTCTCACATAATCCCTCAGCTCGGTATAATGGAAGCTTCACTGTGAACAGATGTAGCTAAAGGGATGAAACTCTTCCTCTCCAGCTTTCAGCAGACAGTTATATCCCACCTAGAGGAAGAGGTCACCAGAATGTCTCATCCTTCCCCACTCCATGTTGCAGATATTCTCTTCCAGGAAGGATCAGCTGAGAGGTTGGAGGTGATCCCCTCCTCAGTCCAGTTTCTACTCATAGGGCAGAGGTTCTACCCACTGCAAGCTAATCACCCTCACTGAAGCTTGCTTGTAGGGCAGAAATAGTGGTTCAGAGGTTTTGCTTAGGTGGAGACAAAGGCCATAAGAACAGAGAGCTTTAAAGCACTCCCTAAGGGAATTTACATTATTTGGAACAGAATTTGGGAAGTTTAAGCCTAAGGGTGCTCTAGAAAATAATGGAGATTTTGATGGTATGCAATGAAGAAGAGGCAGGTACTTTCATAGGAACAACAAGCTAAATCATGCCAGGTGGTTTACCAGAGATATCTGAGAAGAGAAGCAGTTAAGAAGAGCCTTCCTGGGTTCAAAACAAACCTCAAATATTGGCCTCAAAAACTATCCCTGTTAAGAATTCCAAATTTAATTAGATTGGACTGCAGAGCAAGTTATGCAATAAGGTAATCATTTGGCAGTTAGCGGAGCCTTACAGCTGATGTAATACCAGTGAAGACAGCTTCCCAGAGAGATAAGGAAAGACAGTCAAAGAGAACCCTGATAAAACCAGTTATCCCAGGTTGACTAAATTCGTGCCCAAAGCTGTGCCTTCTTAGGAGCAATATCAGAGTCTTCATACTGTGGGGGAAATAGACTTTACTCACTTCACTAAAATAGTAGAGTCAATTCACTAAATAAATAAGGAAACAGTAAATCCTGGAAATTTCTCTCCCTCCCTCCCCCTGTCTTTCTCCCCCTCTCTCCCCCCCTTTCCCTGTGTATGTGTGTGTTAAAAGTTTTTTTTGCAATATATTACTTAAAATGTCTAATTTTAAATAAAAAGTTAAGACATGCAAAGAAACAGGAAAATAAAGAGAACAAAAAGTAAAACGGAAAATGTAATTCTGACTATATCAATAATATTAAATGTGAATGGACTAAATAATCAATAGGCAGAGATTGTCAGCTGTATTAAACAAACAAAAAGATCCAGTATGTGGTGTTTATAGAACACAGACTTTAAAGATACAAATAGATTGAAATTAAAAGAACGGAGAAAGGTATGTCATGCAAATAGCAGGAAAGCTGGAGTGATTACATTACAACCAGATATAATAGACTCTAAAACAAAATTGTCTTTAGAGATAAAGAAGGATATTTTATACTACTAAGTCTATATTTTTTAAATCAGTCTATGTAGGTTGATAATCATACGTTTATGCATTTAACAGAGCTCCAAAATACATGAAGTAAAAACTGACAGAATTTAAAGGAGAAATGATAATAACACACACACACACAATTAAGAGGAGATCAGGACAGTAACAATAATAATGAAACTTGGGGACTTTAGTGCTTCCCTTTCAATAGTAGATGGAAGAACGACTGAAGATAAGCAAGGAATCAGAAAACTTGAACAACACTGTGCAGACACTTGTCATATAGCTTCAGTAATCAAGGTTGTCTGGTACTGGCATAAGATCAGTGCAATAGAATTGATAGTCCACAAATAGCCATTGCATTTAGTTAATTGATTTTTCACAATGAAGCCAAGAAGACTAAATGGGAAAAGACTAGTCTTGTTAATAAATGATACTGGGACAACTGGATATCCACATACAAAAAATGTTGGACCCCTTCCTCATGCCATATAAAAAAATTAAAATTATAGACATATGCAAAAGCAAAAGCTATAAAACTCTTAGAAGAGGAAATTATAGGAGTAAATCTTCATGATCTTGTGTTAGGCAAAGCCTTCTTAGATGCCAAAGTATGAGAAAAGAACATACCTAAATTATATTTCATCAAAATTGAAAACTTTTGTTTCAAAGGATGTCATCAAATAATTGAAACAACAACTCACAGGATGGAATAAAATATTTACAAATCAAGCCTGACAATGGGTGCACATTTAGAATATATAAAGATATCTCACAACTCAATAGAAAAAAGACAATCCAATTAAAAATGAACAAAGTATCTGAATAAACATTTGTTCAAAGAAGATTTACAAATGGCCAAAAAGCACATGAAAAGATGGTCATCATCACTAATCATTAGGGAAATTCTAACGAAAACCACAATGAAATATCACTTCATATTCACTGGGGTGACTGCAATAAAAAAAAGTACAATAAAAAATATTGGTGAGGATGTGAAGAAACTGGAACACTTTACACACTGCTGGTCAGAATGTAGAATGGTGTAGCCACTTTGGAGACCAGATTAGTGGTTCTTCAAAAGTTTAAATATGGAGTTATAATATGACACAGCAATTTCATATAAACAGTAAAGGTATGAAAACGTTCATAATAACTAACACTGGAAACAACTCATTCATCCATCAGTTGGTGAATGGATGAGAAAACTATGGTATATACACATAGTGGAGTATTACTAAACAACAAGGGGAATGAATGCTGTAACGTGGATGAACCTTGAAAACGTATGCTAAATGTAAGAAGTCAGTCACAAAAGACCACATATCATATGATTTCATTCATATGAAATGTTTAAAATAGGCAAATTGTACAGAGACAAAAAATAGATTAGTTTCTTCTTCCACCTGAAAGGATTGGAAGGAGTGGGAATGACCCTTAATGTGTATGGGATTTCTTTTTTGAGATTATAAAAATGTAAAATTAATTATGTTTATGGTTTCACGACCATAATCTCCTAAAGAATATTCTAAAATCCATTGAATACTTTAAGTGGGTAAATTGTCTGTGAATTATATTTCGACAAAGCATATCTATCTATATAACTACTATCAGCGTTAGGGTTGAATGTACTCCCACAATCACAGATTTCCATAGAATAAAACAATTCTATCTTATAAAAATATTTCATCCCTTGAGCCTAATTTCCACTAAACTACTTTTGTCCTTGTTTTTATTCTGATCTAGTATTCTGCACAGCAAAAAACAAAACAAAAAAAAACTTATAATTAATTTATTCTTCAAAGATGAATGTGATCAAGTTCCCTAGCAGAACACATTAATTGCCAATCTTTTAACAGCACATCAAGAAAATGATGTTTAATTAATTTAATTGTTAATTAAATTGTTTTAATTTGTAGACAATGCACATTTTATAATTGTTAATTATAGCAAGGTTATATTGCTGTAAACTTTATTTTTCAGATGTGGCATATCACTTTAATGGAGCACATTTGATCATTCCCTCCCTCTTTCTGTCCCTCTATCTGTCTGTCTCACACACACATCTCACCACATTTCTTTATTAGGAATGTTAGGGGGCTTCTGGGTGGCTCAGTCAGTTAAGCATCTGACTCTTGATTTTGGCTCAGGTCATGATATCAGGGATGTGAGATAAAGCCCAACATAGGGCTCCATGCTTAGCTGAGAGTTGGGTGGAGATTCTCTCTCGTCTGTTGCCCCACCCCCACTGCTCATGCAAGTGTGTGTGTGTGTGCGTGCACATGCACACTCTCTAAAAAGTACAGAAGTCTTAAAAAATAAAATAAAATATAGGAATGTTAGGATCTGACATATGTTAGCTGGCTATCCAAGTAAGGGAAGTGCAAAATTCCAGTTTCATCCGGTTAGATGAAATTGAGTTTGGAAATACATTTGGAGAACAGATAAAATTGCATTACAATACTCAATTCTGTAGAATGACTGAAAAATAACCATGAACGATATGTATATCAAAACTGCATTCAGTCCAAATAGTGAACATATAATAAATGTTTAAGCTATATTAAGAAAACCATCAAGATTTGAAACACCAGCAACCTCATTTTTTTAGAATGGTAAGAGATTACAGATCTCTGCAATTCCTAATAATTGTCTCCTAATATGGAATATTGAGCGATGTATTTGCAGTCATAAGTGCGTGGAAGACACAGAGCCAATGGGAGTGAGCAAAAATGTCAGTATTAAAGGGATGTGTTATTTCTATCAGTGGAAAGAAAGAAAAATTGGACTTGTTGATAATGCTGTAATGGCTCAGGAATTTTCTGTAGATAGATTTTCTTTTCCTTTAGCTTCATATGTTCTTTGAAAACTGCCAGACTATATAAAATTTCTGTAAATAATTGCAGACAACTCTGTAACAATATGCAAATAATAGAAACTCTGCTAGCATGGTCCTTAAAAATAAAAGATATAGCTTATACACAGTGAACAACTCTGGCAAAATCAACAGAAATTGAAATTTAGATAAAATTTCTTCTTTAAAAAATGAGTTCACAAAACTTGTTTTTGTTTGTGTCCTATTATTGTAATACTATTGAGGTCATGCAAAGAGGCTAGCAAATTTTGATTTACATGAACCCTGGGCAATTCCTTAGTTAATTCAGACAATATTTACAACTGCCACTTAGAATACTGTCAACCAAAATCAATATAAGGAATTAATTTTGCATTTATACACTGTAAGATCATTAGTAAAAACAGTGCTGTGTGATTTTAAAGTTCTTGGCCTAGTTCACTTTAAGTCAGATACCTACTTTTATTTTTTTTTAATTTTTTTAAATGATTTTTTATTATGTTAGTCACCATACAGTACCTACTTTTAAACATGATTTTTTATTATGTTAGTCACCATACAGTACCTACTTTTAAACATAGCTTTAATATCGTTTGCTTTTCTTTCTTCCTTCCTGTTCCTCTTTGAATATAGGGAAATACAGTATATCCTGGTTAGTCTTGCTAATGTAAAGTAGATGGTATTTAAATTTAGTCTGCAAGATGATTTCACATTGGTAGCATAAGTGGTCCATTTTCATGTTTGCATTTTTGGGCACTAAAGATTGAAGACACTGAGAATTGTGTTAGTCAATAGAAAATGTACTCAAGGGAATAAAACTAAAATGGGGAATTTGGTATCAATTATTTTTCAGAGCATGTAGAATCATGGTAAAAGACTTAACTTGATTACTGCATCCATCATGACTGTTTCTAAATAGAGCTTTAGGTATGTCAAGGATAATTTTAATGGAAAATACGCACTTTCAGAGTGGTGAAATCTATAGAACCTATCTGTGCCACAATGCGCATAGTTCTTACAACCATGTGGTATATTTTCTCTTAATTTAACCTATGAAATTACACATTCTGTTATTTAATTGGCAGCATTTATTACCTTTCCAGCTTCTTTACAAAGCACAGTGACTCATATAATCAAATGTTCTATGAACTGTTATGTGTTAAAAATGAAATCCAATTATAGGGCAATTTCAATGTCATCCTTTAAGCCTAGCAGATTTCTATAATGAAGCCCATCAATTGCTCTTCCCTGCTATAAAATTTGAGATTCTCAAACAAAATCTTTCAATTTTGTGTAGCAAGCTCCTTTCAGCTGTTTTAATTTTAACTATTTGGTCCATAGTATATGGAGTTCATTAAAAATAATTTGTTATGTGTGTGTGAACCATTAAAGAATGAGAACAAAGGGAACTTGTTTGAATGAAATTTCAGAAGTAAAATGCACTTACAAACTAAACAGAATGTAATTTGTTAAAACTTGAAAAGGAGTATATATTCTATTATATATATTCTCTTCTATAATGTACATATTATCTCTATTTAGTTTTCAGAGGAAGAGGAATGTATTTATTGAGTGCCTACTTTATGCCAGTATTTCATAAAACACACTGGAAGAACACTTTAAAACATTTGAAGTGGAGTTGGTAACAATGTTACATTAGTTTTAGGTGTACAGCATAGTGATTCAAGAAAACTATATGTCATGCTATGCCCACCACAACTGTAGCTACCATGTATCACCAAACAATGCTAATAAAGTACTATTGACTAGATTCTCATGATGTACCTTTAATCCTTGTGACTTATTCCTTTCATAACTGAAAGCCTAAAACACCCGTTCTCCTTTATCCATTCTGCCCATCCTCCCACCCTCTCCCCTCTGGCAATCATCAGGTTTCCTTTGAATGCATGGGTCTATTTCTGTTCTTTTGTTTGTTTTTTAGATTCCACATGTAAGTGAAATCAAATGGTATTTGTATTTTTCTGTCTGACTTATTTCACTTAGCATAATACCCTTTGGATGTGTCCATATTGTCACAAATGGCAAGATCTCTTTTTTTTATGGCTAAGTAATATTTCAGTGTGTGTGTGTGTATGTGTGTGTGTGTGTGTATGTATGTATGTGTATGTATACCACATCTTCTTTAACCATTCATCTGTCAATGAAAATTTGGGTTGCTCTTGGGTTGCTTCCATATCTTGGGCATTGTAAATAATGCTGCAATAAATATGAGTGTTTTTATCTTTTTGAATTAGTGTTTTGTTGTTGTTGTTGTTTTGGTGCGGGTGATATCCAGTAGTGGAATTACTGGATCCTATGGTATTTCTATTTTTAATTTTTTGAGGAAACTCAATAATGTTTTCCACAATGGCTGTATCAATTTACATTCCCACCAACAGTACCAAAGGACTGCTTTTTCTCCACATCCTTGCCAAGGCTTGTTATTTCTTATGTTTTTTGATTTTAGCCATTTTGACAGCTATAAGATGATATCTCATTGTGGTTTTGATTTGCATTTCCCTGATGATTAGTGGTGAGCATCCTTTCATACATCTGTTGGCCATCTGTATGTCTTCTTTGGAAAAATATTTATTTATGTCCTCTGTCCATTTTTAATTGGATTATTTGCTTCTTTGGTGTTGAGTTGTAGAAGTTATATATATTGGATATTAATCCCTTATCAGATATATCATTTTCAAATATCTTCTCTCATTCAGTAGGTTGTCTTTTTGTTCTGTTAATGGTTTCCTTTTCTTTGCAAAGGCTTTTTCATGTAATCCCAATAATTTCATTTTACCTTTGTTTCCCTTGACTGAGGAGACATCTAGAAAAATGTTTCTATGCCTGATGTCAAAGAAATTTCTGTCTGTGTTTTCTTATAGGAGTTTTATTTCCATTTCAGGTCTCACATTTAGGTCTTTAATCTATTTTGGGTTTTTGTTTATGGTGTTAGAAAGTGATCTAGTTTCATTCTTTTGCATATAGCTGTCCAGTTTTCCCAGCACCATTTGTTTAAAAGACTATTTTTTCCCCTAGTGCATATTCTTGCCTCCAAGATTAATTAATTGATTAATAATATAGGCATGAGTCTATTTCTGGTCTCTCTATTCTGTTCTATCGATCTGTATGTCTGTTTTTGTGCCAGTACCATACTGTTTTGATTACTACAACATTTGTAGTATGTCTTGAAATCTGGAATTGTGATACATCTAGCTTTTTCTACTTTCTCAGGATTGCTTTGGTTATTTGAGGTCTTTTGTTGTTCCATATAAATTTTAGCATTCTTATAATTCTGTGAAAAATGCTGTTGGTGTTTTGATAGGGGCTGCATTAAATCTGCAGATACTTTGAATAGTATGGGTATTTCAACAGTATTAGTTCTGCCAATTCATGAGCATAGAATATCTTTCCATTTGTGTTGCCTTCAATTTCTTTCGTCAATTTTTATAGTTTTCAGAGTATAGATCTTTTAATGCCTTGGTTAAGTTTATTCCTAAGTATCTTACTATTTTTGGTGCAATTATAGATTAAATTGTTTTCTTAATTTCTCTTTCTGCTGCTTCATTATTAGTATATAAAAAGGGACAGATATCTGTATATTAGTTTTGTACTTGCAACTTCACCAGATTCATTATCAGTTCTAGTAGTTTTTTTGTTTTCTTTAGGGTTTTCTATAAATAGTATCATGCCATCTACAAGTAGCAAAAGTATTCTTCCTTACCAATTTGGATGCCTTTTAATTTTTGTCTGATTTCTGAGGCAGGACTTCTGGTACTATGTTGAATAAAAATGATAAGATTAGACATCTTTGCCTTATTCCTAATCTTAGAGGAAAAGCTCTTCGTCTTTCACCATTGAGTATGATGTCAAGTGTTGATTTTTCATATATGGCCTTTATTATCTTGAGGTGTGTTTCTTCCTTGTCTACTTTGTTGAGAGGTTTTTATCATGAATGGATGTTGTACTTTGTCACATGCTTTTTCTGCACCTATTGAGATAATCATATGGTTTTTATCTTTGTTAATGTAATGTATCACATTGATTGATTTGTGAATATTGAACTACCCTTGGATCCCAGGAATAACTCCCACTTGATTGTGGTGAATGATTTTTTAAATGTATTGTTGGGTTCAGTTCACTGATATTTTGTTGAGGATTTTTGCTATGTTCATCTTGCTGTGCTCTATGTTCATCAGAGTTATTGGCCTATAGTTCTCACTTTTTGTAGTGTCTTTATCTGGTTTTGGTATCAGGGTAATGCTGATGTCACAGAATGAATTTGGAAGCTTTCCTTCCTCTTGTATTTTTTTTTGGAATAGTTTGAAAAGAATACGTATTAACTCTTCTTTAAATATTTGGTAGAATTCATTTGTCCTATCCATCTAGTCCTGGGCTTTTGTTTGTTGGAAGCTTTTTGATTACTGACTCATTTTCATTGAGAGTAAATCAGCCTGTTCAGATTTTCTATTTCTTCCTGATTCAGTTTTGGAAAGTTATATAATACTAGAAATTTATTCCTTTCTTCTAGGTTGTCCAATTTGTTGGCATGTAGTTTTTCATAATATTGTCTTAGAATCCTTTATATTTCTGTGGGTGTAAATTTCTACTTCTGTTCTTTCATTTCTGATTTTAGTTATTTGAGTCCTCTCTCTTTTTTTCCTGGTGATTCTGGCCAATGGTGTATCAATTTTGCTTAGCTTTTCAAAAAACCAGTTCCTGATTCATTGACCTGTTCTATTGTTTTTAAAGTCTCCATTCACTTGTGCTTTAATATTTATTATTTCCTTCTTTCTACTGGCTTTGAGCTTTGTTCTTTTTCGGCTCCTTTATGTGTAACATTAGGTTGTTCATTGGAGATTTTTTATTTTTTTGAGGTAGACCTGTATTGCTGTAATCTTACCTCTTAGAACAGCTTTTGCTGCATCCCAAAGATTTTGGACCCTAGTATTTTCGTTTCCATTTGTCTCCATGTATTTTTTCTTTCCTTTTTGATTTCCTATTTGACCCATTCATTGTTTAGTAGAATGTTATTTAGCCTTCATATATTTGTATTCTTTCCAGGTGTGTGTGTGTGTGTGTGTGTGTGTGATTGATTGATTGATTTCTGGTTTCATACCATTGTAATTGGAAAAGGTGCAGATATGATTTCAGTTTTTTTGAATTTATTGAGACTTTTTCTGTGGCCTAACATGTGTTGTATTTTGGAGAATATTCCATGTGCACTTGAAAAGAATGTATATTCTGTTTTTGGATGGAACATTCTGAATGTATCTGTTAGGCCCATCTGTGTAATGTGTCAGTAAGGAATAAGAGAGTGCAAGACCTGTACGCTTTGTAAAGATTGGCTTTTTTTTTTTTTTAAGATTTTATTTATTTATTTATTTGACAGAGAGAGAGACAGCCAGTGAGAGGGGGAACACAAGCAGGGGGAGTGGGAGAGGAAGAAGCAGGCTCCTAGTGGAGGAGCCTGTTGTGGGGCTCGATCCCAGAACACTGGGATCACTCCCTGAGCTGAAGGCAGACACTTAAGGAGTGCGCCACCCAGGCGCCCCAAGATTGGCTTTTTTATGCTGAGTGAAAGAAGGGTGGATTTTGAACAGTAGGGAGATGTAATCTGCCATACATCTTAAAGGGATCACTCTGCTGTAACCAGGCAAGGATGAAATCAGGGAAATAGCCTAATTACTGCAATACATCTATAACACAGTGATGGTAGTTTGAATATAGCAATGAACGTGGTAAGACATATCTTGATTCTGGATATATCTTTAAGATAGAGGATATAGAGTTTCCAGATAGATTCAGGCTGGAATATGAAAAAAAAAGGAGTCAAGAATAACTACAAAATTTCTTAGCCTGAGCAATGGGAAGAATGGAATTAATAAGTACTGAGATGGGGGAACACGATGGAGTAGATCTGTGTGTGTGAAGTGTGAGGGCTTATTGGAAAAAGAAAGATCAGGATCTCAGTGTGAGATAGCTAGATGTAAGGGAGAACTCGTGACGATTCCATGCTGCATGTTCTCAAACATGAAAATTATGAATCAAATGAGCTTGATATTAAAAATTGATATTGTATGCTAAAGATTTTAGATTGGGATTAAGTTTTTAAATATTTTATTGAATTTAATGTATTTGACAAGGAAAAAAAAGGGTAGAGGGAAAAAAGTGAAGGAGTTCAAGGGAAAGAGAGGGAGAGATTCTCGAATTCCACAGGCTTCCTCCCTGAGCTCCTGAGGTACCCACATGCTTGGGTCCTGCCCCTTCATGTAAGTCTGAGCCCCAGATTTGTGAGGCTCCATCTTGGAAGTACTAGATTTTGAGAATTCCAAACTTCCTCCATTTTTTCCCTTACTCCAAGGTGGGAGTAGCTGTATGTTACAGTTATTATTTTTGTGTTTTTGCATATTAAGTTTTCTAACACCTGTGTGATCAATCCTCCATGTTAAATTATTATTTTTTTAATGGCTGGTATGGTTTCTCTTTTTATAACTAGACTCTAACTCAACACAAACCAATATGTAATACAAACTTATCACACTTAGTGTGAAACAACCACAGTCCTTTTCATTGTTTTTAAAATTAATCTTCAATTTCCATTCATTTGCCATTCATCAATAGATAGTTCACATAAAGGACATACTACATTCTATACCAACTGATTTATAGCTGTTGGAATATTTTGGGTCTTAAGGCAACTATGTTGAAACGATGGGTAGAAATTTAAACTGAGCTTTTACCTTTCTTCCTTTTGCATATTTTGGCATATAAAGTATCTTAACATAGTATAGAGCTCACATTTTCCTAGCAATACACTTGGTATTTTTGAACAGCTCTCAAGAGTTGAAATGCTCTATGGCTTTACATTTAAATGTAGACTTTTTGTGGGGGAAGGCATCTCTCCCTGCTGTGGAACTGAGCAACTGTTTCATTTCTTTGAGGATGATTAAAAGTCCCTTTCTTTAACCAAACCCGCCTTTCCTATGCAAGTTTCAGAGAAAGAGTTCATGAAGTTTTTAAAATCTACACTCGCCTTTAATATACTCCCTTAAATGCTGACAATGAAGGAATCATTTCTACTGAAAAAGTTAATCTCTCTGGGAAAGATATAAGTATGTAAATTATATAAGTTGCTGTTTCGGGCCTTTATGAAAAGAGCATTAAACAAACAAAATTTGACAGTCTAGAAGGAAAATAGCTAGACCTGAACAAGAGAAAAATTGTAGTAGGTTTCCAAGTTAATTATAAGCAAAACCTTATTTAAAATTTTATCTTAGTGGTCAAACCTGTTTCTAGCATCCTTATATTACTCAAGATGATCCTCTATTTTAATCATAAAAATTGATCAAGTCTGAAAGAACCCAATAATCTCTATATTTTCTCTTTGACACTAAATTCACCATTTGTTGTTGCTTTCAATGAATTAATCTAATTAAATAAATATATCATCGTATAGATTTAGCACACACACAAATCCTAGATTTTACTAGAGTTTTCATTTCACACATTCTGTACCATTTGGGGGAGGAATTATGATTCTGTTTTAAATATATCTCTGTGGTCTTAATCATCTTAACTACATGAAAGACTCTCATTTTCACAGTCCTTATCTCTTGTCCACAAAGATTAGATCCTCTAGACTCCTAAGCATTAAAAACAACTTGGCAGTAAAGATAAAATCCAAGCACAGTGGTTATAGCAGGTACCATTGATTGCCTCTCCAGCAACCACTTATACTGCTTTCCATGCTAAGAAAACATGATTTTTACATACTTCGGGCAAAAAGTTCTTTAATAAAAAAGTTACTTGTGGCAAAACTTATAAGAATGTGAGTCATAGAGATGTGACAGTAGTTTTGTGAGTGTGATGAGGACAATCCTGAAGGAAGAAATCAACATGCTGAGGCTTGTTGTGCATGGCAGACTAGTAAAATGGAGACACCCTGAGTCTTTTTTTTTTTTTTAAGATTTTATTTATTTATTTAACAGAGAGAGAGAGACAGCCAGCGAGAGAGGGAACACAAGCAGGGGGAGTGGGAGAGGAAGAAGCAGGCTCCCAGTGGAGGAGCCTGATGCGGGGCTTGATCCCAGGACTCCGGGATCACGCCCTGAGCTGAAGGCAGACGCCTAACGACTAAGACACCCAGGCGCCCTAACACCCTGAGTCTTGATGATATTGCAGAGCCATTTCACCAATCCTGGAATTTATCTATATCCAGAGCTCTTAACATATGGGATAATAAATGTGTAATATTTAAGCTGCTTTTCATTGGGTATCCTGGGTTCTACCCAAATTTTACAGATCCTGTAATTTATGATTTGACGTCAATTGATTATAGGGCCAAACTAACAGTTAAAGATGTTTGAATCTCCACTGTGGTCCATAAGTAAAAGTCACATTATAAATTCCCCAACCACAAACCCCTAAATTTGTGTTTCACTTCCTGCCCAGAAGCAAATGTACCTATCTGACAACTTTCCACCACTATAGTAATAAAAGCTCTAGAACATGCTTTCCCCTCACTCCTGCCTTCTGACCAAACCTGTTGACTCCCATGTGGCCCTGCATGATGTGGAATGCTTCCTCTTAACCTGTGACTAATTAACTCTTTTCAAAATGTCATTGACCTCTCTGTGTTGTCCCTCAATAACCTCTATAAGCTAAAATTCTGTGTGTACAATTGATACAGTTGGTACAGTGAACAGGGTGACTTGGTTTTTGGAGGGGCATACCTCTAGCTTGCTCCTGCCTTACTAACTGGATTCACCAGTGAATGCTCCCTGGGAAGGTATGGCTGGTGCTTGTGCTCTAACTGTCACAGCTTTATGCTGTGTGGGCCATATATTGTCATGGTGTTCCAATCTAAATTGTGAGAGGACTTCTAAGGCACTTGCTTCTATAGTATAACTCATTTAATCTAATATAGTTTTAGAGAAGGATTGGCCACCTTCTGGGATATATAACTGGATCCATTGGGTCTTGTTTAATGCTTTATGCCATGCTCAGAAAGAGGCAGTTAGGTTGATTGGTTAACATGCAAGGTGAAGGATCTCTGAGGGGAATGAGTAGAAGCTTATTCTGGAAATATTATGTTGGAGGTAAGTCTGATCCACTGGCCCAACAACACTGAATTCAGTGGAAGAATCAATTGGTCAGATTGGGTTCTTTTCTCCCCAAATTTTTATACTGGCTTACACTTTTAAAGAATATCTCTGAAAAAAAAATCTGGGCACAGTATAACCTGGGAAGCTATGGGGACCCATTGGCAACACAATATGGGGTTCCCTTCTCATGGGAGCCTTGGCACCAAAGAGGCTTGAAGGTGGCTGTAAAGGCAAATCTCTTTGTAGTTGCTTGTCCTGCTGCAGATACAGTTTGTCCCTTGACCTGGTAGGGTATGAGGGATTCTATCCTTGGAGACTGATGGCTCATGCTTAATGAAAAAAAAAAGAGAAAGGAATATTTTATTCTTACTTCCCCTGAGAAGACTGAGGGGGTTTTTCAGCTCATCTGAGATTGTAAATCCCCTAACCAATATGCTTAGGCACTCGGCTGCTGCTGCTTACCAATATGGAAAGAATTGCCTCCTTAAAACCAAAATGTTACAAAACAAAGAATTTAAAAGATAAAGCTGAGGGGTGCTTGGGTGGCACAGTCGGTTAAGTGTTCAACTCTTGGTTTCAGCTCAGGTAGGGGTCTCAGGGTCATGAGATGAGCCCCGTACTGGGCTCCACACTCAGTGTGAAGTCTGCTTGAGATTCTCTCTCCCTCTGCCCCTCCTGTTCCTGCTCACTTTCTTGGGTGGGGCAGGGGGAGCGGATAAAGCTGAGACCACTGTTGTTCTCCTGGATGTTGATTCCAGCCCTTCTGAGGTTGATTGGAATACTCTAGAAAGTGAGATTTCACAGCAAAGTTCACTTGGGACCACCAGTTTTCTAGGTTTTTATTGTTCAAAGAAATTAAAAATGGGCAAATATGACCAGTAGTCATAAATTATGACTGGTATAAACATTAAATAATATCATATGCACAAAACACTTAGCACAGAGCCTTGAAGGTAGTAAAATGAATAACTATTATCCCATTTTATTGCCACTCAGAACACACACAGTATTGTTAATTTCTGAATTCATAATTTTAGCCTTGGTCCACATTTTATGTACAAGGTAGCTCATTTTAGCCTAGATACTCAGTTGTCTTAGATTAAGTCTTTTACAGCTGTTTTTACCTGCTATTCATATGATAATCCTGGCATTCACAGTTAATAGCTAAGCTTTTAATCTCACAGTGACATTTATGACACTCATTATGTAAAATGAAAAGTCCTCCTAAAGCCTGCAAAACTTTCTAATGACTTTCTTGTTTATGGATCAGAGAGGTATATGTATGTTGATATCCATAAACCATTACTATATTATGCCCAGAATTAATGACCAAAAGAAATGTGAAATATGGAAAGACATCCAAGACACAATAAGTGAAGAGAGCAGGTTGTGTAACCATATGTAGAGTACCTGTTATTTTAAAAACAAACTGTGTGTTTATGCATACATGAAGGGTTGCTAAAACAGTCTTGATTTGGAGTTTTAGCTGAGTTCTCAGAAATGAGAAGAATAGATGTTAAACTGTTAAATACCTTCAAATCTACATTGAAGTGCTTGACCTTCAATGCAGGACATGTAATGGGGGTGACCAAAAAAACCTCTCAGGGTTAGTTTATTACCCACATTAAACAGGCTACATAATAGACTTTCAGAAAACTAAGAGTTCTTGAGAATAGTCAGAATGTCAGTATTTTTCGAGAGACTTATAAGTACACTGAGTGATTCCTGCATCCTATTGAGAGGGAGCAGGGGACAGGCCTTCCTAACTTTGAAACCAGGTGAAGGGTCCTTAAAACACTGATTTAGAAGACTTGGCTTGTGTCTTCTGGATTTTTTTTTTTTTTGGATGTAAGTCCTGGCATGTGACTTCTGCCTGATGTGGTCTGTGGCAGCAGAAAAGGGGTAGACTTACACTTCCAGAATTTGGGTGAAAGCAGATGTGTGCATATATGGAACCCAAAGGAAGCAGGAGCAGAACCTGTCCAAAGGCACACCACCCAACAGAACCACCTGGAGTTCAAGGGGGCCCCACACAATGGTGGATATATGCAGATTGGAGCAACAAGAGGTGTCACCCACATCAAGGAAGCTGTGCAGTCAGGAATCTCCAGGAAGAGGACCTCTGAGTACCCCCAAAATGACTAGATATGAAACAAGTTTTCAGCTGACTAACTCTGAGGACCCCAAGACATGATAGCCTTATCAGTGAAATAAGGCCTTTCCTGACCCTCACTTCTTCCCTACCTACTCCTCTTCTGGAGGAATCAGGAGTCCTGTTGGATAAGGGGGAGGAATGGAGGAAGAAAATGGGCAAATAATAAAAAGGCTGCTATGCCCTCCACCCCAATCCATTGCTCATTTTTTCACCCAAGGCAGGTCCAAGCAGGGAGAGAGAAGAAGCTTTAATGTATGAGAGACAGCATTGGTCTGGGTTGAGTTTTATAACATTGTGTTAAAGGATTTTTTAGAAAGGTAAAATCACAGCTCTCATACAAATGTAAAATGAACCTAAGATTGTATTTAATTTATAAATTAGTGAGGAAAATTGTAATATAATAGCGAGTTTTAAAACTACGTGTAACAAAGGCTACAGTGTAAAGCATCAGTCTTTGTCAGGTGTTTGTGCACACATAGGATTAGATAAATGCAAAGGATACTGGTTATAGTAAAAATTCAGAGGAAGGAAATAATAATTGCAGGCAGATAAATCTGGTCAGACTCCTTGGAGAACAGTTACATATTAGGAATAAAAAATAAGCTTAAGATAAGCAGAGGGAAGACGGAGTAATTCTCAGCAGAAACAGTTAAATTGGAGACTCTAAGATCACATTTCCTTAGACTAAAGAATCCTTTTACTGATTTAAGCCACAGATTTTAGGAGTAATAGGAGATAATATTTAAAATGACACCTGCTTTGCTCAGCATTTTATTCATAGTCCCGGACTAGAGTGTCTGACATTTTGTATGTGATTAATAAATATTTTTTGTATGAAAGATTGTTTACATTATTCTGAAGTGAAAAAGGCCAAGAAGCTTTGGATCAGCAATATAAGCAGAATGATATTTTAGAAATATTATTAGAGCAGTGGTAAAGGCATCAGAATAAGAAAGTTCAGGTAGGAAATAACTGAGAGCCTGAAATGAGGAAGGGGGTTTGGAACCGTAAAGAAAGAAGTAGGTATGTGCTCTGTTACAGAGATATTTGTGGGCAATGCTTGGACACATGGAGAGGGCCAAAGAAATGGTGAAAGAAAAATGGGAGCAACAATCTTATATTGTAGGGGTAACTCCATATTGTAGGTTATAGCAAGTAACCTGTGTTGAGAGCCATATTCCCCATTAATTTCCCAGTGTTTGGATATGGGACTCGTTGTTGTTGTTGTTGTTGTTATGAACCTACAAATAAAATATATAGGATCACCCTAAGGCAAAATTTGAAAGTTTTTATAGTTTTTTCTCCTTTCTGTACACTATCGCCATTTTTGTTTTGACCCCTTCCTTTCAATGGAACAGGACCTTCTTCTCTTTTCTGAACTTCTCTCTGTAAACTGGAAAAGATTTAGTTGAGGCTTCTCCAAAATGCAGAGTTAGAGACAAAGGCTTTATGGTGATTATTTGTTTTAGGGAGAGACTTAAAGAATAGGGGAAGGGGAAGAGTGAAATAGTGAAATAGGATCAAATACCCATTTAAGAATGTGTTACCACCTGGTATGTGCAGTGAACAACAGGGGCTTGATCTTTCTGGGGACATTTTCAGTTGTGTAGAGTGAACCTCAGAATTGCCTGCCCAAGGGACAGAGGGAAAAAGTGTTTATACAGAGGTTCCTTTTTCCCATTGGTCAAGAGTTGCCATAGTGTAATAACTCCTCACTGAGGTATGCGCATTAGAATAGGTGAGAGGGATCACAAGGGTAGTGGAAGTGGTTGGTTTAAAGAAGTTACAGGACAGGGGCATTTGGGTGGCTCAGTCAGTTAAGCATCCAAGTCTTGGTTTCAGCTCAGGTCATGATCTCAGGGTTGTGAGTTAGAGCCCCAAGTTGGGCTCCACACTTAGTGTGGAGTTTGCTTGGGATTCTCCCCTACCCCTTTGCCCCATTCCTGATGCTCTCTTTCTCTCAAAGAAATAAAATCTTAAAAAAAATAAAGAAGTTACAGGACAGAAAGCAGGAATTATACAACACGGTTGAGGTAGTAAGCTGTCAGATTTTACTTACCCATAGCTGAGTGCCCTGGGTACTACAGCAAGGCTAGAGTATAAAGGTGGGCTAAAAGAATGTGGGCTGGGCAAAAGAAGTATCTGACACAGTTTACACTTTGATTCAACAGGTTTCAACAGGTTATTCTAACTACGTCTAATTCTTCATACAACCTTCAAAGTGGTGGCTGGTTACAATATTTAGAAAATACTTCTTATACAAGAATTAAGATAACCTGTTCTGTGGATGTCAGTCAGCTTTATCCTTAGCCATCCAAGTACTTTCTCAGTGGGTCCATGAACAGAGAATCCATGTAACAAGAGTGGAGGCGATCATGAGTCAACCATTATGGGGTCCCTTTTGTCAAAGCTGATCTAGCTATAGCTCCTCCTAGTGATATAATCATCAGGCCAGCATCTGAGATCATGGTTAGCTGACAGGTCACTATTCTTCAGGGAGACTAACCAGTCCCCTGGTGGCAGGTTGATTACATCAGATCCTTACCACTTTGGAGGGGGTAAAAATTGACTGCTACAGGAATTATACTCTGAATATGCTTTCTCCTTCCCTGCCCACAAATATACCATCATGACCGTCATATGTGGGCTTTTAAAATGCCATATTATTTGGCAAGTCTTCGGTAATAATACAAACTATAGTTGATTCTGCTTATGCTGTGGGAATTGCTTCTAATTTATTATTTTGTCAGGTGGATGGGGTGCAATTTGAGGGGCTTCTCCAAGGCACTTGCTACCATAGTATCTCATATTTTATCTCACGTAATTGATATGAGAATTCTGCCAGCTGGTAACATTTATTCCAATTATGTACTCAGGGACTGGGGAAATGACCACAAGGTGGTTCCATGGACTGTTTGGATAATGTGAAGTGGATTTGAGTCAGGATTCAGTTTATCAATTGGCATCCATAAGCACCTGACATAACCAAAGTCCATGATTTTATTTTTGGTCTCAGATATCAGTAACAGCGCAGACACTGTAAAGGTCTGTGTATTCATTAGCCTGGAATGGTCTATGTATTGTCCCTTCCCAGAATCTAGTTACTCTGATAAATATTTGCAAGTCCCTTTTGGGAAGAAATGGGGATCGTTTATTGTATATATTTGATTTGGCTCTAGACTCTCTCCTCCAGACATATGGCATCTTCTTCAGTCAATGGGATCTTGGATGAGAATTGATTCATGTAGTTTCCATGTGAAAGATCATGATTTTTCATGGTAGCAGCTAACCTCAGCCTTTTACTTGTCAGCTCTTGATTTTGTCTGATTATAAAAGTATACTCTAGTCAACTCTCTATCTTTTTCTTTCTAGGAATACCATGATTTATCTCTGCTACCATGACCCCTCTGTTTATGAACTTATTGGATGTAACAGTCACTTTCATGAATTACTTTCCACTTCTGTACAACTCTGTTTATTAAGGCAATTAAAATTTTTGATAGAGCATGCACTATGTGTTAGCCACTGTCGTAGGTGCTGGGGGTGCAGACAGAAATGAAAGCATGAAGTCCCATCCTAATAGACTTTGCATTCTTGTGGACATTCATGTTGCCTAACAGTTTTCTCATTTGCCTACAATGTGTTAGTGTGACTATAATTTGGTATAAAAGTAAACATTTTAAATGCCTTTGAAATATCAGAGTGGCTGTGGATTCACACTAATTCAAAAATAGTAAATAATTGCTGTAAATTTGAAAATTGTATTTAGCTATCTACTTCAGATTTTTCATTTTTCATTTCTTTTAGACATTGGAACCATAAGTTTATGGTACTTGATATGCACAGTAAAGAAAAATCTATAGTATTTTGTGTTAAATGCAGTATTATGTTGTTAAAAGGCAAAAAGATATTTTTAAATCGGAGCACTGGAGATTGAAATGTGGTAGCAGAATGTTGAAAGATCTACGAACCATAATTTCAGAGTATTGCTTGAAAGAACATGCTTGTTTGACCTAGAAAATTTATGTTGGAGCATTTGCATATATAATATGTAAAAGGAGATTAATGTATTGTGCACACAGTAAATGTCCATTCAGTGTTGTAAAAACATAAGTTAAATGTGTTACCTCAGAGCAATATGGCTTAACTAGGAAAATTGACAGAAATAACTAAGAAACTTAAAAAAAAAGTAAACAGAATCTGGATTCCAACTCCTGAGGCTCTGATTTTCTGTAGATCTGAGGTAGAATATGGACATTCGTATTTAATAGCTCCATGGATAATAAAGCTAATATTTATAAACAGTGTGTGTTATTTACAGAAAGACAGATGTTGATTCTGTGCAAATGGAGAACTTTCTAACAACCATTATAACTGTCAAGAATCAGCATAAATAGGATATCAAATTTAAATAAAAAAGACATTACTGATATGCAGGTATATGCTTAAATACATATTGGTCAAAGTAACCTGTGCTAAACAATTCCTTTTTATTTTCATCATGAGTCAAGTATTTCCAACCCATGTGATATTGTTTATATCAGTGTTAAGTCTAAATTTCCTATTTTTTTATAAATTACTTAGTATCCATGCTCTGTAGCAAAAGGCAATATAATAGATTGAGTTCAGACTATTTATAATTCTCCTCCTTACCACTTGGTGTGTATTGTCATTAATTTCTTTCATGTGTTAAAATAAATATAATTGTTATATCTGTTCTTGGAGATTCTCTTTTTCCCTTGTTTTCTGTTTCCATATGGAGGAAGCTCACCTGGAAAATCACTACGAGTCCCTCACCTGAAGAATGCTGTTCGGCTCAGCCCAAGTTTCCCCCTTAGGACCAATATACTCTTTTCTTTACCTGCAAGGATGTTGACTGCCCACAGATCACAGCTGAGTCACACTACAAAAATGGCACACAACTAAAGAGAGCAGACTTTTTAAAAAATGTTCAGTTAGCCACTGTATAGCACATCATTAGTTCTAGTTGTACTGTTCAAAGATTCATTAGTTGCATATAACATCCAGCGCTCATCACAACACGTGCCCTCCTTAACACCCTTCACCTACCCCATCCCCCCAACCACCGACATTCTGTAACCCTCAGTTTGTTTCCCAGAGTCCGGAGTCTCTCATGGTTCATCTCCGCCTTTGATTTCTTCCCATTCAGTTTTCTCTCCATTCCCCTGTGTCCTCCCCACTCTTCCTTACATTCCACATATGAGTGAAACCGTATGACAATTGTCTTTCTTTGCTTGACTTATTTCACTTAGCATAATCCCCTCCAGTTCCATCCATGTCGATGCAAATGGTGGGAGAAGAGAGCAGACTTGCCTTAGTTGTATCACCTCTCAGGGGCAGCCTGTCACCAATGACTAGTCAACTTAGACTACAAGGCCTGGGCCTCTGCTCCAGTGCTCCCTGCGGGATCTGCAGAGGCCTCTGTTGCAATTTATGGTGGTTCCACTTGTCTCGAGGCCCAGTCCTGGTTCCCTCAATCCCCCACAGGCACTGATCTCCAGGAAACTCCTAATAAACCTCCTGCAGGTAAATCTCTGTTTCAGAGTCTCCTTCCAGGGAACCAGACCTAAGAAAGGCAACTGCTCTGATTGGTGAATATTCAAGGAGGGAGACCTACGCATACCTCTCAGTCCTCTTGTGGATCTTGTCTTTTTGTGGATCTTGTTTCCAGGGGTGTGCGTGCTTGGGTCAGCTCACTGTCTTGTCACTGAAGGAGCCTAACCATTCAGGAGATAATCACGTTGTAATGCTATCTGTGACAGAGTAGGGCTGCTTACTCCAGATCCAAAGTCATGTTCTTTGATCAGTTTGATATAATATATAATAATAATATTTGATCTCCATCTGTCTAATTGTATCATCTATATTACAATTCTGAACTCAGGCATGATAAGACATTTGTGTTACTTTTTGGACCACCTAAAACTCCACTGAATATCTCCAGTGAATACCTCATAGGATTAACATGATAATTAAATGAGATGCATTTAAATTGCTTAGTATAGCACCTAGCATTTAATAAATGGTGATTAAATGTTAACTTTAATTATTTAAACATGGCTTAATACCACATGTATTTCAAAATGCATTTAATTTATCTAAATGCAGGTCATGCTGAAGAGTCTTTGGAAGTATTGACATTAGTGTGAAAAATGAAGGCCAAGGAGCATTTATATATTAAACCTTGATTTTTGGTCAATAGACCTCAAACCAAACTTAAAATCCAGTTGCTTGCCTGTGATTTTCAAAGTTTGCAGAAAAATAATTCTGCCTCTTTTTTTTTTTT